>NC_140487.1:124702714-125142714 GCF_964271855.1 Acomys minous
AAAACCGGTAGCCTCTTGTCCTTGGGCCACCACTAGGAGAGGCTCCGCGGACTTAGTTGCCTCCCATGAACTTTGGTCTTGCGCTACAACATTCTGACTTTCCTCAGCAGCCGTGTCCATGCGTCCTGCTCATCTCTCACCTGTCTCCCAGGCTGCCTCTGACGTCTGTTCCCACCTGCTCCTGACAGAGGACCTTTGGCTTGGCCTCAACTGTCAGGTTTAATTTCTCAAGCAGAAGCTTCGACTCCCCCGTGGCTCACTCCCGAACACTGGATGCTCTTTAACTGAGAGCTGTAAGCTCTCAGCCTCAGCTGAAGGCCTCGAGTCATGCCTTACTGGCTGCCTTTCCTCCAGCCTTTCATTCCATCCGGTGCTATGGGATACCCAGTCACGATGGTTGGGGGTAGACGTGGGTGGCTGAACACAGCCCTGCTCTCTAATGGTAAGCGGCTCCTTGTCGTGATTGTTTGCTCTATACACCTGTGCATATTTGTAGGCGGCAGAAGAAAGTCCTTTGAACGCATCGTGAGAATAGCCTGGCTGCATGTCCCACGGGGGGTGTAGAGGTGGAGGCTGGGCTGCTCTTTATTGTCAAAGGCTTGCCCCGTGTACTACGGTGTGTTTCCCAACGTCACTGACATCCACCATGTAGTGCCAGTAGCATCCTCAGATGATCACAGCCACAACATGTCTCCAGGTATTTTCAAGTGTCCAGCAGAAAGCAAAAGCACCACTGCCTAATAACCTCCAGGCTTCACAGTGGCCACAGAGCCCGCTCACTCCGGGTACCATGTTCGGCTGTCAAGACTCTCAAAGTGATGAGGAGGAGCGAACTTGTATCTAGAGGGGGCCTAGCTCTGGTCTATTCCGGGGAAGGGCAGCTCCTTTCCAACTGCCTCTGGCTTCCTGCATATACATTTTTGTGAGTGAGCCCAACATTTAGGAAGCATATCCAAATGTACTATGGTCGGCTCTGTTGCTTTTTCTTTGCAGCATTTATTGCCAGCCCAAGCCCATCCTCCCTGGGTGTACATGAAGTTGCCGGATACAGGTGGGTGAACCTGATTGGTCAAGTTTCTTCCTAAGTGCCCTTGCTGAGGATGCTTCGGGAATACAAGTCTATGACCTGAACAAGCTCTGGCCACTGAACAGAGAGCAGGGTTAGGACTCCCAGACCCTTCTCTCTCCTACCACTGACGTGTACAACAGGAACCTGGACAGAGCCCTCGAGCCATGAACCTTCCTGCAGCTCTCCAGGGGCTCTGTACCACCGAAGTCTGTTGAAGGTGGGGCTTCTCTTCCTGAGGATAGGTGGGTCTCACCGTGAGCCAAGGCAGCAATGGTAGTCAGGGGGTGAAGGGAAGGAAGGCCTCAGCATTCCTCCTGAGCACCCATCTCACATCGCCTGTCTGTACTTTGTCCGCTGCATTCTGGGAGAGTCAAAGACTTGCCAGAGCTAAGTATCCTAACCTTGGCTGCTCTCTGGCCTGGCTTCTCTAAAATTTCTTCTTGGGATGCAAGCTTCCTCATCAAATTTGAATAAATCCCTCATTTCCCTGTTATATATCTAAGCCAAGATCAGGTGAAAATAATATTAATTTTTTTTCTGAAAAAAAAAATAGGTATTTCTAACTCTCAATAATGTGAGAGTTTTTAGACTGGCATGTGCAATTGGGCTGAGCTAATCTAACTCAATGTCAAAGGAATAGGAAAGGATTTTAATTATATCATCACATAGTGGGAGAGGAAACTGGTTACATGGGAGGCAAACACACCAAGTCATAAGGTTCTCATGTAAATTACAGTGCTTGGCCTGACAAGGACAGGGGACATTTCTTCCTGTTTGATGGTGTTTCCTGATGTGTGGCCTCTCTCTCTCTCTCTCTCTCTCTCTCTCTCTCTCTCTCTCTCTCTCTCTCTCTCTCTCTCTCTCTCCCCACAGCCCTGAAAAACTGGTAAATTAGGAAGGCACAGTGAAATATCATCAGAGCTGGCTGGGATTAGCTGCAAGGAGTGAGTCCCATGGTGGGGACAGAAACAAACCACAGCTCATCTTTAGGGCCCAAGGCTTCTGGCTGGGAGAGAATGACTCTACCAGAGGCTCAGGGTTGACACCATGTCTGATGAAGGAGGCCCAGAGGCGAGGCTTCCGTCCTTGTAGGATGGTCCTGGCTGGTGTGGAACCTCTGGTCCTTGCTGGAAGCTGCCTTGGCTTGGAGACAACTGGGCTGAAATGCTGCCTTTCTACCCACGACATAGCTCGCTCTTCCTTCCACCTTCCCTCACGCCTTCCTTCCCTCCCCTTCTTCCTTCTTTTTCCCTTCCTTCTTTCTTTCCCTCCCTTCTTTATTTGTGTATGTGGTGTGTGTGTAGTGTATGTATAGTGTGTGTGTGTGTGTGGTATGGGGTGTGTCTGTGGTATGGTGTGGTGTGTCTCTGTGTGTGGTATGGTGTGTGGGGTGAATGTGTGTGTGGTATGGTGTGGGGTGTGTGTGTATGGTATAGAGTGTATTGTATGTGGTGGTGTGTATGTGAATGTGTGTGGTGTGTGTGTCTGTCTGTGTGTGTGTGCATACCTATGTGCATGAATGCAAAGACCCATGGAGAGGATGCCAGGCGTCTAGCTGTATATTTTCTGTCTTATTCCTTGAAACAGGGTCATTCACTGCACTTGGAGATAAGACGGCATTTGTCAAACTTCAATGATTCTTCTGTCTCAGCACCCCACAGGTGTGCATGGCTAAGCCTTTCATTGTTCAGTGCTTGAGCCTCAGACTCAAGTCCTCACTCTTACACCAACAGCACTCTTATCCACTGAATCACCTCCTCAGCCTGCTGATAAAACTTTCTTGAGTTGCTCTGTGCCAGGCTCTGGCAGTGCACCAATAGAAAAACAGGGTCCTTGTCTTCAAGGTTTGAGTGGAGAAGATGATGTGGTTACCATGCAGGCTCTCTGAGATGTCATGGAGGGATGAGGGTGATGCTGCTGCTGCTGCTGGAGCAATACCAGAGCTGCCACGGGAGGACCACACCTTGCAAACATCCTGAAACCTCTGTGAGGATCTACCATGGTCTGAAGCAGGGGTGGATCTTTTTCTTGGACCATGCTAAGAAGAACTAGTGCCCATCCATGCCAGGCCCTGGGCTGCAGGGTTCAAGTGTCTCCCTGTGCCAGGTTCTCCTAAGAACCTCACTATGATTAGCCTCATTAGGGGTGGAGGAGACCGTCTGAGAGAAGTGAAAGCCTGCTTCTGTCACTGTTTGTCTGTTTCACATCACGGGTGAGAGCATGTGATCCAGGGATTGACGTTTTTTCACTCTGGCTAACCTGGTCCTGATGCTGGATGGATGGATGCTTGAGGTTCCTGACTCTGCAGTTCCTGGACTGACTTGAAACCCAGAAGGTGTAGGGACTGGCGAGATGGCTCAATGGGGTGAAGATGTTTGCCATCAATGCTGATGACCTGAGTTTGTTCCTCAGACTCACATGGTGATGCCGTGACATGTACCGATACCCCCCTCCCCCAGCAAGTACACACAACACAACACAACACACACACACACACACACACACACACACACACACACATTAGGAAGTGCAAGTTTGGAACATGAGAACAAATTTCTGTAAGAACATAAATCTCAGATTTCAGATGTGGCTAAAGTCCTCGGGGTAACGTCACCACTAAGACCCTTATCACCTCTCTGTCACTCCAGTGCTGTCCATGTGTTGTCAGATTAGTAGGGAGAGATAGTGCTGTGAGATTTGGGCACCTCATGATCCTCAAGGCCTTTTTCGCCATGCAGACAGACAGACAGCAGCCCTGTATTACGTGCAGTAAATACCTGGAGTGATTGCTAGCCCTCTGGGTCCCCTACATATGCTGTGCTTCCTGAATAACCCCTGGCATTGTCACATAGTGGTCAGAGTTACTCTGTCCCTCCCAGTTTTGTGCCTGGTGCTTTCTTTGCCACAACGCACATTTGCATGTTGGATCCATAGCTGAGACAAACAAGCCTGGCCTGGATGTAACGCTCTGATCCTGGATGGCTGATCTGATAACGAAGACAGCTACAAGTGACTAATGGGCATGACTCATCTCAGCATGGACAGGCTCCACGGAGGGATGATTCCTGTGCTGGGGGAAGGGGACGGTGCGAGGTTTCACCACCACATTCACAACAGCACGCAACTTAGAACTTAGGAGCTGCCCGTGTCTGGACATCTCTGCTCAATACTTTCAGATCACAGCTGGCCATGGTTATCTGAAAGCAGACACTGAAACTATGGTCAAGGGTTATCTATGCAACTGGACTAAGAACCACAAGGTGCCCCTCCTAAGCTCCTAACAGTGTCCCATCATCCTCTGGGGCCCGGAGAGGATGCCTCAAACCAATTCAGGCAGAGGTACGTTGGCATTCGGCCTGATGGGAAAGGATCGGTAGGCTCCTGGAGCTCTCCACCTGATTGCCTGGTTCCTTGCTGACACACTCTTCTCCCTTGGCCTGCTAGGGTCCCACCCACGCCAGCTCTTAGAGGACGTCATCTCCTTCTTTCAATATTCTAGAAGCAAGAGAATGGAGCCCTGGGAGAAAGCCCTATGCGACCGTCCTGCACTGGCTCCCTTGCCTAGGGGGTGCCACTTTCAGCACTCTGGACAGAACACTGGACAGCCATGCACCTTTACCCCATTTGGCCCTGGAGGGGAGCTGGCGGAAGAGTCCCTTAGGTATGAAGGACTATTGAACAACTTCTCTGCTGTAACTACGTGAGCACCAGTTGCTTTGATGTCAGGAAACTGCAGATCCTCAGCAGCCTTGAGGTCAAGGTCAAGGTCACCAAAGCAGCCCAGCGGTGAATCTCTTGGCTCCCAGCAGGCCCACAAGAAGGGCTAAGAACAGAAAGATCGGTGCTAGTCACATCTGGTCCCCAGAGCACAACCTTTCAAATGGTGGGGCGGGGGATGGGGTGGATTTCACTACAGGTGACATCTGCACAGTGGCAAGACTTATTTCAGAGACAGATTTATAATAAACAGCCTTATTTTATAGAGCCCCAAATATTTGCACAAAAATGAGCCCTTCGTACAACTTGCTCCATTTATCTCTCTGCTGTCACTGAGTGTATCTCTCTATTTTATTACTGTATCTTCTGGTCCCTCCAGCTTCCAAGTGTACCTCTCATTTCCACAGTAGCTGTCACTCAGGCAGCCCAGTCTTCAGCTCTCCTTCACTTTTCTCCTTCGGTCGGCTAGGGCCCCACCCACACCAAGCTCATACAGCAGGCGTGACCTCTCTGGGGTACCCATCTCTCACCATTAGTATTCTAAGGGGAACCCAGCGATGGCCTGTGCAGAAGGGCCCATGCCTTCCTTTTCAGCACTCTGGACAGAGCTCCTCGTGGCCGTGTTTTGACGCACTTAGCCTTGCAGGTCTGGGCCGCCCTGAGCAGAGCCATTTAAGATGCCAGTCCTTCCTTCCTCATCCCTTAGCATTTCCAGTGTTACGAGGTAAACCCCCAAGTGGTTTCTAACCTCCTCGGCTATCCAAGACACAGGCTCAATAATAGAGCAAGCAATGTATGGAAAAGGGAGCGATTTTAACTTCAAAGCTCTGCTGACATTCGTCGCGTACTCTCAAGGTTTATATAAACAGAGTGCCCCGCTTGAAATATCACTTTGAATTCTGTTGGTGCCATCACGCCTCTAATAGGCTGCTGTTTTGGTTCCTCTCAGCAATGTGAGCCTTTGTGTTTCAATATTCAGAGGCACAAGGAAGCAAGAAAATTATAGCTGGGAAGCCTGGGCTTGGTTCTTCACCTTCATCATCCAAGTTAAATTTGGCTGAATGGAGGGAAAATATCCTTTTAAAAGGGGTGGTGAATAGGAACAATAATCTCTTACATTTACAAAACACTAGGCATTTTCAAAGCCCTCCCACATTCATTATCTTGTTAGATTTCCCCAGCAATCTGGTACAGAGCACTCCACAGATCGCTACGGTGGGTGTTGGCTACGAATGGCAGGTCTCAGAAGACCTTGGCGAAGAAAGAAACTGAGGCTGGGGAGTCAGTGACTAGTTGGTCACTCTGTGGTGGCAAAACTGGGCAGGGCTGGCCGAAGACAGGACTTGGCAATACCAACATCTCTTGGCACACAACCCTCTGAACTCCCCCACATCTCCAAAGTTCCTGTCAGACAGACTTTCTCCAAACCAAGCGGCTTTGAGGATGTCTTGCTGGGGTCTTTTTTTTTTTTTGGTCTTTCTTTCTTTCTTTCTTTCTTTCTTTCTTTCTTTCTTTCTCTTCTCCTTCTCCTTCTTCTTCTGTTTTTCAAGACAGGGTTTCTCTGTGTTATCTTGGCTGTTCTTGATTTGTTTTGTAGAGGAGTCTGGCCTCAAACTCACAGCAATCTGCTTGCTTCTGCTTCCCAAGTGCTAGAACTAGAGGCATGGGCCACCATGCCTGGCTCTCTCTTTTTTTTTAAAAATATTTATTTATTTATTTATTTATTTATTTATTTATTTATTGCTCTCTTTCTTTTTAATGTCAACAGCAAAAAGTAGAGTCTCCTCCCACACAGTAATTTTTGTTGTTGTTGTTGTTGGTTTTTTTTTGTTTTTTTTTTTTTTTTTAGCAAGCAGTGTTTGTGCAGGAAATGTCTGTCTCTGATGCTCGTCTGCTCAGGTGACCTTTGCAACTGTGAGATGTGGTTAAGGTGCCACATGGTTGCAGTACGGCCACACATGCACTCAAGGACCCAGGTCTTTGTCACTCTGTCACATGTTTCCTGCTTGTTTCCAACAACAGTGTCCATCATCATCTAGAGGGAGGCTTGGGTGGAGGACTTCCTAGGGGCCAAGTTCTTGGTCTCCTGTCTTCTGAGCTGGTTCTCACTTTCCACCTTCTTGCAAGATCCAGGAAATCAAACTCAAGTTGCCAGGTTTGTACAGCAAGTGCCGTAACCCATTGAGCTATCTCTGTGGGCCAGGACCTAATTCTCCAAAGAGGTGCAGGGTAAAAGCCTGTGCAGCGGGAAAACTGCACTATCAAGAGTGCAGCACCTGTCCCATCCTGAAGGCCTGATCTTCAGTGGCTCCCCCTCCCCCTCCCACCCACCCCCATCCCCCAACCCCACCTCCTCTCTGCAACATTGATAGCTCCTGACAAGCTGGCAAAGCATACACATCTGGAGACAGGGCTTGTGCGTGTGTGTGTGTGTGTGTGTTGGGGGGGTGGTCAAGGTGAGAGAGGAAGACAGGAGATCAGGGCCAGGATGTGCCAGGGACTTATTAGATAAGCCTGTTTTGATGTTCTCGGCTGAGCCTGGACTGGGCAGGTTGATGGCAGATTGTGGCGGGGTCCGTCTCTGGGGGGTGGTGGTGTCATTTATAGGTTCTTGAAATTTGTTGCTGTTGATAACAGTGACGAGCTATAAACATCCCCAAGTGAGGAATGTTAATAACGCAGGAGGCATTTTTTTAAGTGGTGGCTTTGGGGAGCCTTCAGCACGTCAGTGCCAATGGGCCGGCTGTTGTCACTGTCATATATCTGGGAAGTTATTCTGGGAAGGTCGCGTGGTGACTCCATTGTCATTACATAGAAAATATTTCAATTTTCCAGAATAGAGTTGGCTGTGGCACCAATGAATCTTCATCTCTTCTCCTTTTATGTCCCCTGCTTGTCTCTGGGGTCTGGTTTTGCGTAAAACAGAAAATAGGCGGTTCTGGTTGGAATGGGCGCCTCTGCACAGCAGAGCTGTGGTGAGCTGGGGCCTGAGTAGAAGACCAGAGATGGGTCTCTGGGGAGGTCCAGCTCCCCAGATGGGTCCAGTTGCTCCTCACACACATCTGACCTCAACCGGACTGTTCCCTGGACACAGCTGGAACCTTCAGCCTACGGTCTTTGCTTCTCTCTTTGATTCTTGTGAAAAAAAAAATCCTCTCTTTCTGGCACCTGTCAGGTCCAGCCCTCCCCCAGGACGGTTGCCCTCTCCTGACTGAGAGTCTGAACAGTGGGTGTGATTCATGTTGTTCAGCCCAGCTTCCTTGTGCCCCGGCTCCCATTTCCCACATTGGCAGTGGGCTTAAATCTTGTTCCAGTTAACCTGTTGTCAATTTGTCATCACCTCCCCACGGGCAAGGACCATATCATATATACTCCCATAGGCCCTAAGGTAGCTGGCTGCCTCTGTGCTTCCTGCCTCTTGTCCTTCAGAACTGACCCCCAGTACTTCTCCACACCTCAATGCCAGCTCCCTGCATGTGAAGACCACCAGGGCCACCAGCTTGGACTGATTATGTCATGAGCCCAGACCCGACCATCCTCCTTACTCTCTAGTGAGCCCGGCACACGCCACACCTTGCACGCGTGAGAAGACAGAACAGTGGCTCAGCTTAAACTCTGTTCCTGAGAGGAACGGATGACATGACATGATGACAGAAGCTGAACCTCTGAGTTAGACAGGATGTCACAAGCCTCCCTGCTGGTCTCTGCTGGTCCCTTTAATCAATGGGTTACAAGTCTGGAGAGGACCTGATGGGTACAATGGAGATACTTCTCTTTAGGGACTATCCTGAAAGGAATACGGGGCACATGGGACCATCAGGAAAGAATGTCTCAGCCACACACACGCTGATTAGGCTCAGGCCATGGGTCCCTCTTTCTTGGAGACCTGACTTGGAGGCAGAACCCTGTTCGCCTCTCACACCTTAAGCTGACCCCTCTCCCCTGGAGTCAAACTCTTTACACCTTCAGCGAAGGATCCAGCCCCCAGATGTGCAGAGGAGACAAGTGAGGTGTTTGCCCAAGGCACCAAACGTCAGAGGGGCACTGTGGTGCCAATCGACCACATCTAGAATCAGCTAAAACCCAGGCAACTGGGCATGCCTGGGCCACCCCTGGAAGAAGGGAGCCTTTGCTTCCTGCCTGCTTGCCCTCAGCCTCATCGGCACTCTTGTCTTCTTGCCGAGTCATCCCTTTGCTCATGTTAGAACCCACTTCTTCAGGATTCTAACATAGACTGAAATTAGCAGCTCTCTAGGAATCCTCTTGGACGCCACCCCCAGATTGAAACTGCTGAGTCAGCTGGAACACACACACACACACACACACACACACACACACACACACACACACACACGCACACACACACATACACACACATACACACACACACATACACACACACATACACACACATACACACACACCCACACGCACGCACACGCGCACACACACACATACACACACGCACACACACATGCACACAAACACACGCGCACAGACACACATACACGCACACACATACACACACATGCACGCGC
This sequence comes from Acomys minous, assembly GCF_964271855.1. Lineage (NCBI taxonomy): Eukaryota > Metazoa > Chordata > Mammalia > Rodentia > Muridae > Acomys > Acomys minous. The sequence continues at coordinate 124,712,039 of NC_140487.1, forward strand.
ACACACACACACACACACGCACGCACACACACACACACACAGTATATATTTATTCTATCAGTGCTGTTCCTTTAGAGAACCCAGGTACAGATTGTGGTATTAGAATATTGTCCGCCTGGTTCTGGTTTTAGAGTCAGGGAGAATACATAAACAAAGGGGCCGTAGAGTCCTTTTCCATGGTGAACGAGAGCCACTGATGCCAGGTGCTGTGTGGCAGGGCAGTCCTGCATTGAAGGCCCTGAGAGGCCATTGTGTGAAGCTGTGAAGGTGAGGCCTGAGCTGCGTTGGAGACGCTGAGGTGGTAGAGACGCCAGAGCCACAGGCTGTCTGTGAGGAGAGCTGAAACGAGAGCAAAGCCAGCTGAGAAAGTAATGGATCCCACAGGCAACAAAGGGGTGGAGCCATAGAGGCCAGTGGCTCTCAATTTCCTACTGCTGCAACTCTTTAATACAGTTCCTTATGTTGTGGCGACCCCGCCCCCAACCATAAAGTTATTTCATAACTTTTATTTTGCTACTATTATGAAATGCAATGTAAATATCTAATTGCTGGGGGTTGGTTTGAACCTTAGTATTCTAAGATAATTATTGGCCCCCAAGATCTGGTTACTTCCCAGATGGGCACATTTTCATGTACACCTGTCCCTCTTGTATAAACCTTGCTTCGCCTAATTTAAAGTGATTGGTTAATTTAAAAAAATGCTGGAGGCATTGCTGGCAGGAAAAAAGGCAGGTGGACTTTGGGGTTTGCAGGCTGGGGTCAAGGGACCACAAGAGGAGTGGGGGGCGGGGAAGTGACAGAGGATGGTCTAGGAGGTCACAGCTGGAGGAGGTCACAGCTGGCAGAGGTCACAGCTGGAGGAAGTCACAGCTGGAGGAGGGCACACCTGGAGGAGGTCACAGCTGGAGGAGGTCACAGGTGGAGGAGGTCACAGCTGGCAGAGGTCACAGCTGGAGGAGGTCACAGCTGGAGGAGGTCACAGCTTTGAGAGGCGAAATGCAATTTTGTACTGTGGTGTAGTCATGAGGCTGTAGGGGGTGCAGGGAGTGGAATGGGGTGGTTTGGATGAGCAAGGCACCTGTATGTCCGAGGCACTGGAATACTTTGGCCAGAGTTGGTCACTGTTTTGAGGAGGACTAGAAGGTGTGGCCTTGCTGAAGGAAGTCACTGGGGGTGGCCTTGAAGGTTTCAAAAGACTCAGTCTTGAGTTCTCTTCCGCTTCCTGTTTGTGGGTCGGATCTGCGCTCTCGGCTGCTGCTCCGGCGCCCCGCCTGCCTGCCGTGATGGTGATGGATTCCTATTCCCCCAGAACCAGAAGCCCCACGTGTACCCTTCCTTCTATAAGTCGCCCTCATTGTGATGTTTTAACACAGCAACAGGGAAGTAACTGATATGTACCGGAAACCCTTGGTAATGCAGATGGGGTATGATGCAGTATTCTAAACCACTGGGCCTGATGCGAAAAGCACGGTTAGAAATGAAGCTGTGTTTTAAATGGACAGGATCAGTATCCCGCCTCCCTCCCACTGTCATGCCTGACTCCCTTGGGTCCCTAACTTTGAGCTGGCAGCCTTTAGTCATCCTACCCTGGGCCTTCTCCCTCATAGCGTCACAGGATCCCCTTAGGAGGAGGGACAGTTATTCTGCCCGCTTTCCCAGATACTCAGCGAGTGAGGTGACTTACTCAGGATACCCTGGGTGGTAAACAGCAGGGCTGGGAGCCCACCCGGGCCATGGATCTCAGCCACTGAGCCTCACTATGGCATATGGGCTGGCATCCATGCCCAGTGATGATCAGTTCTGAGAGACATCTCTCTTTGCTTCTCCCCAACTTGGGCCTCTCTAGGGTCATTTGCCCTTGAGGTGCTATTTGCCCCATCTTGTGTGTCTACTCATGTAGGCAGGGAATACCCCGCCCTTGCTATAGGGAGCTTGAGGAGCATTTAGGAAGAAAAGGGAAAGCTGCCGCCTTCTCAGCTGGGGCTGGTTCCTGCTTCTAGGAGCCATTGGGCTGTGGCTCTGATGGCCTCCCACTTGTCCTCTCACTCACTATGTAGCCCCCTGGGAAGCCTCACCCCCATCAGAATCAGGCTACAGTGCCTGGAGGGTGAATGTTGCCGAGTTATACAGTTAACTCAGTGGGTTGCTGCTCTCAGAAGGAGACTGAGGAGAAACCAAAGCCTGATAGAAGGTCACGTGGCCAGGAGCATAAACTTCCTGTCGCTGGGATCAGCTATCCTGACAGGAAGCAACTTAGGGAGAAAAGGGCTTATTTTCACAGTTCAACCTTATAGTCTGTCATGGCGGAGAAGTCACAGTGACAAGCACTGGAGGAGGAAGCCAGTCACATGGCACCTGAGTCAGAAGCAGAGTGCAGAACACCCCCCCCACACACACACACCCAGCTTGGTCTTTCCTTCTTATTTAGTCCTGGGCCAGCCCGCAAAACGGTGCCACCCAAAGTCAGCCTGGATCTTCTTATCTCAATTAACCTAACTAAGGCAATCCCTCCCAGGCGTGACTGCAGGCCAATCCTTCTGACAAACCGAGACTCCTTTCTCAGGGGATCCCGGACCTGCCAAGTTGACAAATGAAACTTAACCTCCACACTCGGTTCTGTTCCAGACACTGCTCAGTAGTACATCTCCACACACCCTTGTCATTGGCCTGTTGCGGAGCTCAGTTCTGTGGGCACACCATGGCCACGGTCATCTTCATCATCAGAACAATTTGTGACCACCCGCAGGAGACCCTCACGGGTTTGGGCCCTCTGGCTCACAAGGCTCCAGCACTCCCCCAGGATACCGAAACGGTTATGTAACTGTCTCTAGTTTGCCAGTTTTCCTGTAACTAACCCCAATTAAGCTCCTTGGTTCACCAAGCTACACAGGGATGATCTGTTGTTGGTGCCTTGTCTGGGGTGAATAGATGTTTGCTCTTATCTCCTCAAGAAAAATCAGCAACGGACTAATATTTACCAAGTACAAAATCAGTCCCAAGAGTCCCAAATGGGAGCCCACCATGGGGAGGGCACCCAACACATCCTCCCAGAAGCGGGTCCACACAAGGAAGGCCAGAATTACACTCAGATGCCCAGCCCTTCTGAGAGAGAGAGAGAGAGAGAGAGAGAGAGAGAGAGAGAGAGAGAGAGAGAGAGAGAGAAGAGAGAGAGGCAGTGACAGAGACAGAGACAGAGAGAGAGAGCACCTGCCAGCAGGTGGAGGTGGCTCACCCCCCCACCCCCTGCCCCCCACACCCCGTGGCAATCAGTTTGCTTGCAAGCCAAGAAAGTGCAGTGCTATGCTGCCCCCCAGCCCAGGGAAGGAGGCTCGGCTCTTTCATTTTATAGATTAGAACATAAAGGTTGAGAGAAGCCAGTTACAGCAGCAAATTCTACCATTGCTGCACTGGGACTATGCCCGTAGTCCTTTGGTGTCTTTGCTTAGAGCCCATGCCTTTGAGCCTCATGTACAGAACAGGGAGGCTCCCAGAAGCATGCTGACCTGCTGGAGGTCATTTCCGCTATCAGTGTTGACAGTCAGGACGGGATCAGGGGATGTGACTCAGGGTTTTCGCTCTAACATCCTCCACAAGGTCACTGGGGTGTTGTGGCAGCTGCGGCTCTTCTTCTGCCTTGCTCTGCGTGCAGTCTGTGTCGAGGACCAGCTCACTCAGCAGGACTGGGCCTGGGTCCCCAGGGAGGGCTACAGGCCCCTGTGCGTCCCCAGGGGGGCAGGGAGGCAGCCCCAGCTTGCCTCTCCTCAGCTTGCCCTTCAGAGGGGCTTTGATTCGCTGTTAACCTAAAGTTGAGCAGAGCTTCATGAATCATTCATGAAGATGCTCCAACGAGATCATTATTTTGAGTGTCGAGTGTCAGGAAAACAGCGTCTGACGGGTAAACATGATGTCTGATGACAGAACCGCCGATGGGGTGACCCGGCAGCTGGGCACCTGCCATGCTACAGGGAATTTTTAAACATTGAAAAAAAAATATCCCATTCTGGCTTAGAGAGGAGCAGAGCCCTGTAGCAACCGCCCTGTGGAAGCAGACGCAGGTGTGAGTGAGATGCAGAGAAGGGCAGGGTGTCCTGAGAGTCCAGGCTGAAGTGACTAAGTGCAGCCCCGCTTGTGTGTGTGTGTGTGTGTGGGGGGGGGGACGGGGCAGCTGCAGGAAGAGCCAGACCACAGCCTGGCTCAGTAGAACAGCTACTGCCTTCCCTTGCGACTTCCCACAGAAGGTCATTCTAAAAATGACCGGGCAGGCTCACGCTGAGGCCCAGCCTTTTCCGTGAGACCTTCTAGTCCAGCAGCAATTGGCTGGACCTGTGGCTGGCTGAGCCCCTGGGACCTTCTGGGGGTTTCTGGCCATGTCGAAGCCACTTTCCAGCAGATGACAGATTGTCGATAACCTCACTACCTGCATTATTTAAGCAGAACAAGGTGAGCTTGCCCGTGCCCTGGAGCTCAGATCAAATTGATGGCCAGCACAGAAGCTACAGGCAATTAGACTGTTCCGAAGAGACAGAGATGCTGAGGGGACGGGTGTGGGCCCTGCAGCGGGGTGGGGCTGTGTGGTCCTCTTCTCTGTGGGCATAGAGGCCTTGAGCCCTGGCATCTCTCTCAGCCTCTCCACTGAGCCTTGGATCTTTGTAAAAAGTGGCGGGGGGGGGGTGGCTGCGTGTGTCAAAGATAGGTACTTGTCTTAAGAGGAAAGACCCTAACCCTGGACCCAGGAGGCTCTACCCTGCCTCTGGTGACTCGTCCCTTCAGGGACTTCGTAGAGTGTCTTCTTACTCCCAGCCCCTCACCTCTATAGCAGTTAGAGGACTGACTGTCACATGCTTCTGTCCTCTCACAGACTGGCACCCGAGAGTTTAATCAGAGGCAAGGCGGGAGAGTGTGTCCACTCCTTGCGGGTAGCACCAGCAATGGCAGAGGGCGAGTCCCTGCAGCAGCTTGGGTGCTAGTCCACAGACCTTAGCCATGGAGCGCAAGGGGAAGGTTGTCGTGTGTGTCTTCCCTCCTCCCCGCTGCGCCCCCCTACAAGGATACTTTTCCTGAACACCCCCCAGCGCAGAGGGCTTGCTGCCTCCCCTTCCCGTTTACCATCCAAGGCCAACGGGGTTGCTTCATGGTTCTCCCTTAACCTGAGCCTAAGTTTGTTTCCCTAGAGAACCCACCATGATTGTGTCTGCAGATCTGCAGAGAACAGGAATTTACTGCTGAGGATGCTACCTTTCAAAGATTTGACGACAGACCCACGTTACGTGTTCATTTGCACATCCGCCTCCCCATCTATCTATCCAAGGGCCCTTCTGTCCATCCTCCCACTTAACCATCCTAATACTCACGTATTAACCCCCATGAGCTGCCCATCAACTCATCCTCCTGCCCACGCGACCGCCCATCCCTCCATCTCCCCCCCCCCCCCCCCCCGTCTCCCAGCTCACTGACCCACTTACTGTCTCTGCAGCCACCCACACATCTACCTACTAGCTCCCCCCATCAGTCTGTCCCCTGCTCATCCACCCACCCATCTGCACCGCTGTCCTTTCAGCCATCCACACACTTGCCCACGTGTCCTCCCATTCTGCTGCCTGCCCTCTGCCCATCCACTCACTGGCCCACTCACCTAGCCTTCCGGATAGCCACCCGCCCATCCTTCCTTCTCGCTCGTGCGTGCGTATAGACTTCGGCGGTTAGTGCTGAGGCAGGCGTGTCCCACTCCCATGGCAACCTAGGTGCTCCCAGGAAAGAACCCAGTTTCCTCCCCAGTCATTCCCGGAACCGCAGCCCCCCTCGCCCCAGTTGGCCCTGGATACACCATTCCTGTAGCCTGCGTGTTCTTCCACCCAGAGGAAGCTGGCGAGATCATGTGTCTCAGGGTCTGAGGCTGGCGTAGGAGCTTTCTCCTACCTCCTTGTCCCTGGAGAGCAGGGAATGTCTGCCTGAAAGTCGAAATGCACTCTCCCAGGCTCTTTCACAGATTGTGGGTGTTTTTCAGCATGTGAAAAACCGGCTCAGACAAGTCCCTGGTGGGCTCGGTCGGGAAGTTCTTTTGGACACTTAAAATCTCAGCCTCCAAACGCAAGGCATGCTGGAGGTAATTGTTCAAGGAAATCAAAGGGACGCAGATACAGACAATTTCTGCTGTTTTATCAGCCATAGACACAGGTTACTTTTCATCACACTGAGACCCAAGAAAGATTAAAAACTGGAGGACTGATCTGAGCCTGTCCCATGCTGGCAAACCAGTACCATGTCAACATAGCCATTCCCTGGCCTGAAACAGTCGCGCTCATGGTGGTGGCAGATGTTGGCCTCAAACTCTCTTCCAGAGAGGCTTCAGCCATCTTTGACATCTGACATCCCTTTTGATACTTCCTATGGGTGTTCCGGCCTGTGTGGAAGGGGCTATGCCAGGGCTGGGAGGCCTGTCCAGGATCTCCAGTGTCTATGGTAACTGAGGCATCCTATTCCCTGCCCAAGGACCAAGGGCCACGTTTAGGTTACTTTGTGTGGTGGTAACAAGTCTCCTATGGGAGCCACGCCCTTTGCCGAATGAAGGTTTTCCCCTGAGATGGGAGATGACTGACCAGGTAGGGCAGAGGTCCCAGGTCCCACAGTGCCATCAGAGGGCAGCCCACGCCTGTTGTTAACTTTACATGCCAACGCAACGAGGCCACAGAATCCAGCCTCGTATTGCTCTGCTCTGAAGTAGCTCTTTGAGGAGACTAGCATCTAAACCAGTGGACCTTGGGTAAGCAGGTGCCTTCCACCTTGTGAGTGGGGCCTCCATGCATCAACAGAAGGTCTTAAGACACAAAAACCAAGGACTCCAAGGAAAAGAGGATTCTTGCCAGCAGGCAGTCTTCCATCTTTCCCTGGAATACCAGCTCTGTCCTGGGTCCCCCAAAGGCACGCCTGCCCAGAAGAATGCAGGTTTCTAGGCTTCACATCATATGAACCAGGTCCTCATACACTCTGTGCTGCAGTCCCCCTGTCTCAATCTCAGCCTTTCTTCCACTGATTCTTTTTCTCTGGAGTGCCCTGTCCCACCCATGGGGCACTTAGGGAGTGCCTGGAGTCAAGCTCCCTCTAATGGTCTTGGAGCCAATCAGCAGCCGACCAAGCGGTTGCTGTTATTAGCCTGCTATCTGTTGAGGGCTGGTCTAGTGCAGGTCATGGAGCTAACACGGCACATGCGTCCTCTCACGTGTCTTCAGAGAAACGGCTGGAAGCTCGAAGCTCGGTGATGCCTAGCAACCTGCCAAGGTAAAGCCTAAGAAGACATGACTCTGGGCTTTATCTGAGGTCCCCGCCTAGAGCCGGACTCTCCCTGTGTTGTTTACTGGGAGAGAAGGCAGCGGCATCAGGAGCAAGATGTCGGGAGAACAGAGAAGGAGCAATGTGTGGCAAAACATCATGACCAAAAACGCAACCAGGGGAGGAAAGGGTTTATTTTAGCTCACATTTCCCTCACTGAGGGAAATCAGGGCAGGAACTCATGGCAGGACCCTGGAGGCAGGAACTGAGGCCATGGAAGGGTGCTGCTTATCGGCTTGCTCTCCATGGTTTGCTCGGCCTGCTTTCTCATAGAACCCAGGCTGTCCAGCCCAGGCCTGGCGCACCGCCCACAATGGGCTGGGTCCTCCCACATCAGTCATCAATTACGAAAACACACCACAGGCTTTTCAAATGAAAATCCCTTTTCCGAGATGACTCTAGTTTGTATTAAGTTTATATAAGAAGTTGACAAACCCAACCAATCCAAACCAGAACAAAGCAATACAAAGCAAAACAGAAAACTAGTCATCACAGTTGCCAGCCAAGGCCAAAGACTGATACCTGAGACCAGGCCAGGCCTTCTTTGTCGTCAGGCTCACTGGGGCCCTAGGGGTACCACAGCCTGCTCCGTAGGCATCGCCTCTGCTGCTGTTGGGAGGTTTTCTGTGCCTGTCACCTTGTCAGTCCCCTCCCACAGATAGAAGCGAGGAGGAGAGTGGGGGAGGAAATGAAATCTAAAAAGCCATGTCAATTTGAGTGATTCTCTGGCAGCCGGCTGCCCCTCACTGCTCTGAGGAAGGCAATAAAGTCAGCGAACCAATAACAGCAAATGGCATGAGGCTTGACAGATACGGCTGTCCCCAGCAGGTGATGGCCAATTCAACCAGGGCGAGAAATGAAAGTTGGGGCAAACTGGTCCAAGAAACTAGTGACCCTGTGAACCTCTTCCCTTCCCCCTCCCCGGCTCAGTCCATCTGTGCAGTGGGTACCCTCTGCCCTCATAGAATCGGCCTGGGCCAGTCAGGTCCATGGCACAGAGGCCTGGGTAGCAGTGGGAGGTGTTTTGCAGGCCCCTGTGGGTGGGAGGCGGGTATGTGCTCTTAGCATTTGATGGTGGCTCTTCACACTAGCTTTCATGTCAACCCATGTCCTGGTTACATGCTTGGCTGAAGCAAAGCTGCAGTCTCCACACCTGGATTGAGAACAAGGCTCTTGCACTGCAGTGAACGGACAGGCACGGGCTGCGTGAAGCCCTCTCAGCTTCTCTGTGAGCTGGACCACTTGACCTTATGCTCTGCCCTGCCTCACTGTACTCAAGGCAGGTACCAGGTTCTCACCGACTTCCTGACAAGGAGGTGGCAGGGCAGGCTAAGCTCAGCTTCATGCTCGTTGCTAGAACTTGGCGCCCAAGATACGGGCGAGCACCAAATGTTGATTCTTCAATGCCAGCCACCCGAGCATCCCCAGGCAGTTAGGCAGGTCCCTTCTGGGGACATGACCTTATCTCCAGCCCATGTCTCCTTGGAAGGCTGAGGGAGAGGGGGAAGCAGGGAAGGAGTGTCTGCAGGAAGAAGACAGTGCCGAGGTCAGGCCACAGAGAGCACGTTGTCTCTGCGTCTCTCTCCAGTTGTGCATGGTAGATAATCATGTCTGCACGACATCGGCATCTCTTGACTCTGAATCAACGACGGTTGGGAGGGGCTGGGGAGATGGGCTCAGTTTGTAAGGTGCTTGCCATGCAACCGTGAGAACCCGAGCTTGATCTCCGACACCCACCCGATAAGCCAGATGGGACGGTGTGCGCTTGTAACCCCAGCACTGGGGACCTCAGGCCCGCCAGCCTAACCTAACAAGTTGAGAAAGTCGGCCTCAAAAAGTAAAGCGGATGCCTCCTGAGGAGTGACACCTGAGGCTGGCCTCTGGCCTCCGCACGCATGTGCACGAGTGTGCACACACAGAAAACCATGCTGATATAGTGTCGGGGAGGCACTGTGGCAGGGAGCCCTACCCTTGACCCAGCCTCTTAAGCACCATGTGTGAGCAATGACTGCCCTCTACGCGCCAGTTGCCTGGGAAACCTCCACTTATCAGGCACTCCCAAAGGGCTGAGGTAGGCTGGGACCCGTGGCCCCTATGAGAATCTGCCCAGGCCTCCGCAGTGGGTCAAAACGCCAGCCTTACTTGACCCTGGGACGCTACATGCTTTTGGAGACACTGTGATGTCTGCTGCGCTGAGAGGTGAGGTGGTGACAGGCCACCGGGACATTTCAATGTCCAGAGAGGGAAGTACACGCTGGAAGATTTGAGAGAGTGACTCAGGCCCCCCCTGGCACTGAAGTTGGGCACGCTGCTGCCTTGAGATGAGGCTAGCCCTTCTTAGCTTCTTGTCTTGAGACAAGGTTCCCCCATGCAGCCCCAGGCTAACCCCAAACTCGTGGTGATTCTGGGGCTTGAGCCTCCTCAGTAGCAGGATGCCGGGAACGAGCTTAGCATGCTTGACTTCTCTTCTTAGCTCCTCACTGATCAGTCTGGGCCTCAGTTTCCCCATCTCCGTGATGGGAGAAGTCCCAGCAGTTACCAGCCTCATGCCGAGTGTCTGGCGTGGCGCCAGCCTGTGCAGAGCATCCCTGGAAATATCCAGACGTCTCAGCAGCAGCTGAGAACGAGCCTCCGCATTCGGCAGAGCCACGAGAGGAAACAGCTTCCCACTTGCTTGGCTCCGAGGAGAACCAAATTAAGGTGCTAAGTTTATACATTAATTTTTGCCACAGACGGGAATTGAAATAGCTTTCTAAAAGGTATTTTTAAAAACTGCCTTTCAGTGCTCCATTAAAAGGCTCTCTGCCTTGCCTTGGAGTTCTCTGCATCTGCCAAAAATACTATGAAAATTGCTAAAATACAGTTTCTCTTGGCTCTAGAAGGTTTGCCGGCTAGCTCCAAATAGTCTAAGACCTGATCACACTTCATCTGAGACAGGAGGCGCTCAGTCTGGCTAACATGGTGATCTGAAGCTTTGTAGAAAGGCCTCTCTGGGGTTGGGAGGTCAGCCCTGAATCCATGGGCTCTGTACCCAGTGCTCCTAGGCAGTGGATCCAGAGTTTGGCTGGTGACTTCCTGCTTCCATTCCCAGGTCCTGATTTTTCCCCTAACTCCAGGGCCACAGAGCCCAACATACCTGATGTGACTACCCAGATGTCCAACATGCGCTTTACTCCCGTTATCCCGTGATGCCTCCAGTCCACTCCCTGTTTTCCTTTCTCCTGTGAGCACAGCCCTGCTAGCCTTAGTTCCCCAAGTCCCTCCCTTTCTAAAATGCGCCTACCTGCCCCTAAGCAAGTTTTGTCAACCTCTCCTCCTCAGAGTCACCCCAGCCCTGTCTACTTCCCTCGCCTTCTACCACACGGCCTCTTGCTGAGGCCCCGTATGACCTTCCAGCGGTGTCATGGGCTGCTGTCTCGTCTCTTTTCAAAATGTCCAGTTTGCTCATAGCAAGAGAGAACTTTAAAAGCACATTATCAGATCACATCACTGCTGTTCTTAGAATACCCGGATGAAAGCAAGGCCTTCTGCCCTGCCCTGGGTGGGAGCTCCCTCAGGAACTTCTGGAACTTTCCTGCACACACCAGCCACCTGCTTTCTTTCTTTCTCCCGCCTTTCAGCCTTTGAACTGGCTGGTCCCTCTGGAACATTCTTCCCTAGGTTGGGCTGCTTCTGCGTCGCTCAGTTACCGTCAAGATGGCACCTCCACACAGACCTCGGGCACCAGTGGCCTTTCTTGTCTATCTGCACACATGTCCCTCCCACTAGACGGCGAGTGGTGGGAGCGAGGCCCTCAGGCCCTGGACTCTAGAGGTCCATTTCACGCACTAGTATGTAGGCCACTGTGATGGAACGAGCAATGGCACCTGTCCCAAGTCACCCACTGGCATGGGCATGTGCCCCGGGAGCTCACAGTCTCTCACTCACTTCATCCCAACAGTGGCTAGGGCCATCGTACTGAAACCCTAGCTAGAAGTTGCCAGCCCAGTGTGGGGTAGCAGGGAGGTACCTCAAAAGGCCTGCTGGGTGGTACAGCATTAAGGGTTTCAGATCAAAGGCGGTGCAAGGCCAACTCTGCCTCTTACACTCTGCGTGGCTTGGTTACCTCCAGATACCAGCTGCCGGACCCACAGACTACAACCTTGTCAAGAGCTGATGGGTACTAGGTTTCCTGAGGTCACAGAGCCTGGTCCTGCTCAGCTACTGAGGGTCTTACTGCTGCCACTGATGGAAGAGACAGTATTTGGGGTAAGAATTACAGAAAGTTCAGTTCCAATGAAAAGGGCCCAAGAGGTCCTAGTGGAGCTCAGGGGCACACTACAGACTCTTCATTAGAGTACAGAAAAGTCAACATCCAGTCGGATTCAAACAAACAGACAGACAACAAATGCTACCTGGACACACAGCACTAATCCTACGTAGGGAGGGCACACAAAGGAAGCCTCACCCGTTCCATCAGCACACTGGCCATGGCTCGTGCCCGGAGCTGCCTGGAGCTGCCACCTAGTCTCTCCCTCCGTGATTATAACACATTCTGGTTACATTGACGCAGCCCAGGGATGTGCCACAGGGTGGCACATAGCTATAGAGATATGATCAGACACAAACAAGGACCGTGGCCGCCCTGTGAGCCAGGGGGAAGGAGAGTGGAGGGACAGACTTAAGGAGTGGACTCCAGTGAGGACTGCTGAGCTGGGACCTGAAGCATGTGGCCAGCACAGCCGAGGTGGATCAGGACAGCTTCATAGGCAGAGGCGAGGCCGGGGAGAGAGTGAGGTCTGACTGTGGCTCGAGGGCGGAGTGAAATAGGATGACCTACAGTAGGTAGAAGCCAGGGGAGGCAGGGCATGCTTAGCCTGAGGGTGGGTGGGTTCTACGGGCCACAGGCCTCAGACGTGAAGGCCTCTCACCTGTCAGCGGAACCTTCGCTTGTGATCTGATTTGCTCAAGCCATGAAGAACTGATTTAAGTTTTAATTGCTTGTGGAAACTTTGAGGCCTTGGAGCAGAGTGAAAAGGCCCCCTTAAATGGTTTACAATAACAGTCTGTTAACACATTCCAGACCCAATTTATCCAAGAACTTGTTAAAATTCCCTCTGTGCAGCCACCAAAGAAATGTGCTTTTGAAGTCATTTACTTACCAATAAATTACAATGCTCTGGAATCATTAGCAGCAAAGTAAATTGTTTTAATTGATCTGAACCTCGTTACGACCCGGGGACTCTGCTTCTGCGCAAATGCACTTTCTAAGGGTCTAAAATAACAAATTAATCTGCCCTGAATCCTGTCATCTTTAGATCTGTCCTTTCCCTCAGAGACCAGGAAAGGGAAAAGAATCAATGGTGGCAACAGATATTGCTGCATGGCTCAGGAACTGCACAGAAACACTGCCATGGGTGTGTGTGTGTGTGTGTGTGTGTGTGTGTGTGCGTGCCGTGTGTCAGCCCAGTTAGTCCTTGCATGGTGGGATGGCAGCCAGGAGTGTGAACTTTAGAATCATCCTATGTTGAGAGGCGTGGTGACACTTGCCTTTAATCCCAGCACTAGGGAGGCAGAGGCAGGTGGATCACTGTGAGTCTGAGGCCAGCCTGGTCTACAAAGCGAGTCTAGGACAGCCAAGGCTACACAGGGAAACCCTGTCTCAAATAACAACAGCAACAACAACAACAAAAACCCAAAAATCAAAAACCAAAACAACAACAACAAAAAGATCTTTCTGTCCCCGTGTGCTGTCACAGGCTGTGTAATTGTTCACCCACAGGTTCGTGTTTAGTGCGGTTTCTGCAGGTGCTGTTTGTGTGGCAATAAAAACACAAGCTAATCTAAAAGCGAACAGATTGTCATGAGGCTTAACAACGGGGACAGTTTGAAAATGTGTGTCAGATGACTTAAATTTTTATTTATTGATTTGGGTTAATTTTCTCTTTCGAAGGGGCCATGTATGTGCCACAGCATGGTCGTGGAGGTCAAAGGACAATGTGTAGGAGTCTCTCCTTCCTCCACGTAGGGTCCCAGAGACTGAACTTGGGTCATCAGGCTTGGTAGCAAGTGCCTTTACCCCTGAGCCATTTGTCAGTCCTTCTGAGGTGTGGTGAATACAAACCGGGCTGGCTATGATCTAGCGATATCAACGTGCGTACTAAAACCACAATGTCTGCATACAAGATTGTTTCATTTTATTTATGTACATGCTTATATGTCTGCGTGTGAATGTCCTTGGAGGTCAGTTGAGGGTTTTGGATCCCTTGGAGCTGAGAACCAAATTCTGTTCGTCCGCAACAGTAGTGAGCACTCTTAATCCCATAAGGCAAATCCCTGGCCATGTCTGTATACATTTTAACATGGGTTTTGGTGTGATGATCTTGAATCCTGAGCTATTCCTAGGGAAAGGCCTGCGTCCTGAGCAGGAAGCCCCATGAGGGTCACCCTCCCCTATGTCCCTGATCCTGCGGTGAGCCTGACATTCCGTGCCCAGTGGCTTTGGTGCGTGCAAAGGCATCAGTCACCAGACCCGGGCCTCGGAGGGACTGGGGCTATGTTACGGGTTCCTTGGACCCCTTTGGGATTGGCACTGGCCGTCTGATGTGAAGGAAGGTGGAGCATCACGACAGCTGACAGCTGCATCCCATGCAAGGCACAGGCAGCAAGGCTACATGCCTCGTATGTGTGCACAGATGCCAGCTAGGGGAGGGGCAGGGCTTGCAGGAGGATGGTGTTCTCTTGACCTTTATTCTCCAGGGCTAGCACTGTCCAGGTCACACAGAGGCTGAAGAGGTGGCCCCCAGGCCCCCAGTGGTTCCCCACGGATCACGATGCTCTGTACGCCAAGAGCCTCCTTCTTCTAACTGCTTCTATATTGGGCTGGGATTATAGGGAGAAGCGAGGCCCTGGGGACAGAGCTAGGCAAAATCCTGGGTGAGGTGCTTGGAATTCTGAGGAGGCAATAGTGGCTTATGCACTATGAACCCCTCATTCTTACCCGGGGAAGGGGGGCCAGTGACCCTTTGTGTAGATAAATAGGGTCGTTGGGGACAAGAAAAAGAGTATAGACTCAGGGCTTGGCCCACAAGTTCTTGTTTTTAGAGCATTTTTGGGAGGTCCTGGGGGTCTATAAAGGTCAAGCTGGGGTTGTTAAAGGACAGGCTAATCTCTTCTGCATGCAGCCCTGCCTGGCACAGCTAGTAGGGATGGGAGTTAACAAGCACAGCTGGTCAGGACGGACCCACATCGCCAGGAGGGCAGCGGAGGCTGTACAATGTCACAACAGTTTATCTTGGTGGCACTGATGGAGGGGCCTCAGAGGGCACCTGTCTAGCTTGGTGGGGGGGGGGGAAATGGAGTGATTTACATCTCAGCAAAACCTTCTACTTATTATTCCCAGAAGAATGGGAAATTTGAGGCAAGTTCTTTAAGGGGCCCAACAGGAGGCATCGCTCAGCCTCCTCATAGCCAATACCACCAGAGCAGAGAAACCCACAGCTGGAAAATAAAACTGGCCCCGCAGGTACTGAGCAGCGAGGAGGGAGCTATGGCTATGCAGCTACGAAACACTGCTGACAATCCTCCAGTGACAACGCTCTTGCCAAGAGTCCCAAGTCTTCAAGTACACAGACTTCCCAAAGCCAACTTCCGCTCATAAGATGGAGATGACACAAAAATATTCTAGTGAGGTGGCTCTGAGGATGTCACCTGCACCAGTGTAGCGAGGAGCCCTGCCTAAGTGGGTGCTCTACTGGCTACTTTTATGTTTGTAGTAATAAAGCATTTTGACAAAAAAAAAAAAAAGCAATATTTTGCTTTTTGGTTTTTCAAGACAGGGTTTCTCTGTGTAGCCTAGGCTGTCCTGGACTCCCTTTGTAGACCAGGCTGGCCTCGAACTCACAGTGATCCACCTGTCTCTGCCTCCCTGAGTGCTGGGACTGGGGAGGAGTTTATTTTGGCTTTTGTTTCAGGGCACAGTCGGGCATGCAGGGTAGCCATGGTGACAAGAGCAGGAGGCAGCTGATGTCTCATGTCTGCAGTCAGGAAGCAGAGGGGAGGGCACTGATTTCATCCTGCCTCATCCTTTTCAGACAGTTCTGGGCCCAGCTCCTGCACCCAGGGTGGGTCTCTTAGCTCTACTGGCCTCCCACACAGGCATCCCCAGTGACCTGTCTCCTAGGTGATCCTAGATGCCCCATCTAACTGAAGACATTACCCACCACGATGGAGAACCTCCAAGAAGTCACACATCCTTTGGACACCCTATCCCTGTTAACCCTGAGGAGAGGACCCACCCCCCACCCCATCTCTGTCCCTTCACGGGTGCTTGCTCGGCCCAGCACTGCAAGGAGAAGCTGCCTGTCCCCTCAGGAAGCGGAGGGCTCCTCCCCCGCCCCTGGCCAAGTCCTAATCTCCCAAGGAGGAGGAATCTAATGTTAATGGGAAACACTTAACATGGAAGGTGGTCTATTTCTCTTTAACTGGCTCTGGCTGCACAGGATTCCGAGGAGCTATTGAAGGTAAATTGCTTGGTTTTCAATTTTAAGCTGCACTTACCTGAGCCCGATCAGTCTTCCCTGATCATGGCAGAAAATAATAAGTGCCCGATATGGGGTTGCCCCGGTGTTCAATAACATGGCGATTGTATCCCCCATTTCATTATGGAAGACAGAGAGTGCCGGGTGCAAGTTTATTGATATGATAAATTGTCCCTCACATCACTATTGGTGAAACTCCTGCCTCAAGGATGTGGGGAGGGACTGGTACCCACTGGAAGGGGCCATGTCTTTGGCATCAGTTTGGATGATGCCCATACTTGCTAGGGATGGACGTGGGATTACCCTGCTAGCGAGGGCATTGCAGGGGTCAGTGTGGCCAGGGAACCTCCAGCCTTCCTGACCTCGAGCTAGAGGCGGGCATGTTGCATAGGGCCTGAGAGCCCAAGGTCTGGAATCTGCTGGATTCAAACTGCAGGTGCCTACCTCTCAGTGCGTTCCTGAAACATGGAGACAGTACAGGAAGTTGTGAAGCAGAGCCATGGTGTCCCATGGCCACTGAGGGCAACTTCCATCAGGCAGCCTTCTGGTTGCATAGAAGACTCTGGTTCCCAGGTGAACTGTGCTAGCCATGGATGCCGGAGGGCATTGAGGCCTAGACTGGGTGCTGCCTGGCCACAGGGGCTTGCCCAGTCCTTTTCTGTGAGATCTGAGCCCCAGAAGCCAGGGCAGGGTTGATGGCTACTGGCAAGGTGCCTAGTCCTACTCTGTAGTGTAGAAGTTGCCACAAAGGTTTGAGTGAGCAAGTGGACATCAGAGAGAGACCTCAGCAGGGCATCTGGGATCTGCCACCCAGTGTAGAATACACCACACACAGCTTAGGAGGAGGGGTGTGGTGAGGTGGGGGTGGGGGTGGGGGGCAGAGCCTTCGTGTTCCTTCCCTGGACAACCATTGTTAGTTTTGGAGGCAGGATCTTTTCTGTTCCCACGGATGCCTTCCCTGGGAGGGGGTGCTCCAGCAGCCATGCCGTCTTGGGATCCTCACCCAGTAGTCCCCGGGGAAGGCAGCTGCTGATCACGAGTGAGATCCTGCAGAACTGAAGCGCACAAGATCCCTGAGGCCTCAGCCCATCCCAGGTACACTCCTCTTCAGACCCTAATATGAAGATAAACGGGTAGGAAAGGCTCTCCCTCCTCTGCCCACGTAAACACGGAACGGCAGTGAGTCGGCAACATTCCGTCTGACACAGGAGCCGTGAGGCATTACTCACCCGGATAAGTTTAATGCATAATTTAGAAACATCATCAAAATGGGAAGAAAGGGAAGAGAGGCCCTAAATGACTTGGAAAGGGCTTCAGTGCTGAGCTCGTGGGAAGAGAGCGGAGGGGAGGCAAGAGATTCACCGTGGACGCACACCCCGCACTTGCAGTAATTGGATTGAGACGGATCCCTGAGCAGAGCGCCTGGGCAGGACAGATGCACCCTTTCTGGGAGTGAGGTGGGGGGCAGCGCAGGGCTCTTGCAGGAGCCCAGCTCCAGGCATGACATACAACATACTCAACCACGGCGGGCTCCGAATTCTTTCCAGTAAATGTGGGACATGCCCCCTAGACTCCTTGGTGTCCTTCAGCCGCCCTTGGCCCAGAGGCTGCTTCCTTGACCTAGGTAGATACAGGGCCTGATGTGCAGACGAGCAGAGTGGTGGGGACAGAGACACACTTAGGCACTTATGCCACTTTCCTCCTATAGAGCTGGTAAGAGGGCGCAGGTGGCAATATAAGGGTCACAAGGTCCTCCCCAGGAAACTATTGACAATTTATGAGCTGGTGGCTTTTCTGCTTTTTGTGATGCTTGCCTGGGGAGGGACGTCTCAGGGTCAGGGACATCGCAGACTCTTAATCTGATGTATCAAAGACACTTGGCCAACAAGCGCCGCCGCCACCTGCCCCTCCCCACCCCCCCCACCCCCCGGCACTGTAATTTCTCTTTCATTAAAGGGGTGTAGGATTCCCAGTACAGGCAGCCAAGGTGGCTTGGGGAAACTTGGTCCCATGAGCCAGAGACCCAGCATGGCACTCATTCCTTTTGGGCCCTTGTCATTCTGTCATGTCTTTGAGACATGACGTCCCTGCCTACATCAGACAGTGTGAGAGTGGTGGGGTCCCCTCAGTCACTGAGCTGGCCTGGCCTGCTGGGACCAGTCATTTTGTTAGGCGGGTCTTCTTTGTTCAAGGTGCCAAGCTCAGTGAAGCGGTAGAAAGGCTTTCACATGTAAGAGAGGCAGAGTGCCCCGTGGTGACACTGCCTACAGACTTCTTCGCCACTTGATGGGAGTTCCCATCAAGCACCGGGGCAACAAAGGCTTCGACTGCAGAGTTCTCTGGCTTTCCGAACGGACTGTGCTAGCCGTGGGTTCTAGGAGAGGAGTGAGGCCCGGAGTGTGTGCTTCCAGGCCACAGGGGAGGCCCTGTTTTTGGAGCAACCCTCAACCTACCCATTGCCAGTCTGCTGGTCCTAAGATTCAAGTGGTCAGTTTGGACCAACACCCTAGCTGTGATGTTGACTGGCAAGGGTTGAAAGCTCCCAAACCATGAAAGGTGCCCACGGTTGAGACTGGACCCAATAGGGTTCAGATGGAAGGGCTCAGGCATGTGGCCTAGGGATGGTCCCCTAATTTCTTGGGTTTATTGACAGAAAGAAACCATCTTCTTGCCCGTCTTAACACAGCTACGGACATCCGTGGCTTCCCCCCAAGATGTCTCCATGATAAGGTGGTGTCTACACTCAGGGCCCTGGCTAACAGAGACACTCTCTTCCTCCTAACACTTGACCCCTAGTGTGGCTCACTTCCCCGGGGCCCACTGACCGTTGGAATCTTGCCTTCCTGGGAGCTGCCCTGTTTGGCCTGTCTTCCAAATCTGTCAAGGTTTATGGCCGTGTTGCAATACTACGGGGGGGGGGGGCTCTTAAGGGGACACAGATGCTGATGGAAGGCTCAGCCCGTTGCTGAACCAGATCAGGGTAAAAATGAACAAGGCCCCTGAGCCAGAGATCTTGGGATAATGAGATACCAATGCATGGTGAGTGGTGGGTGCTACCTTCCAGCTTCTCAGAGAGGGAACTGCACCCGCTAGCCTTTATTTTTTATGGCCTGGCCACCTGAGTTCTGATTTCTCCTTTGTTGTCCTTCAAGGCCGTCTGCTTTTGCTGCCCTGCAGTTCACTGTGCTCCGTGCACCCCTCTCATGTCTCCATATTTACATCCGAGTCCTACTCTCCCTTTGGGGCTCGATGGGTCGCGTCCATTTCCACCCTGTCTCTTCGAGCATCTCCTGCAGATGTGCTGCCCTCCTGGGTCTTTCCCTACTGCTGCGCTCACTTCAGCCTCAGGGCCTCTGAATGCTCATCAACTGTCCAGATCAGAAGTCCCTAGATAGTATTGTGGCCCATCCCCTCACGTCACTTGGGCACCCACTTGGACGTCTCCACGTGTCCACGGCACGGAGAGGCCCCTTTGTGGCCACTCTGCCTGAACCCCCCCATTGCGTTACTCCTTCCTCGCCTCGGCTTTGTTATCGTTACAGCATTTATCACGATCTGAAATTATATTACAGGCTCACAACCCAATTCCAAAATCCATAAAGCTCTGAAAACCAAAAGCTTGTTCATAACTCATTTGATGGCAAAACGTGACCTGAACGGATGTGAGGCTATTTATAGCCCAGGTTCATCCCTCTTCGTGTGAATATTCATGCATTTTGCTGTAGAAATATTAATGCGTTTGATTACGGGGTGCTGCTCCACACCCCGCTGGGGACATTACATAATATATGGTCTGCGAACTGTATTAAGTTTCTGAATGGTCCCGCTGGGTTTCTAGTCTTCAGCATCCCTGCTCCCGTGGTCCAGATGGCCCTGCTGTGGGGGCTGTTTTTGCCTTAGCAGACTCTCTAGCCTCCAGCCCAAGATGCCTGCAGATAACATCCTCTCCTCAGGATGACACAGGATAGTGTCTGCAGACATCAACAGACCCTCTGTTAAAGTCACCTAGCCTGAGCCCATCTGGCTCAAGGGTTTTCAAAAGAGGGACCTGGCCACTTCTGGCTTGGCTTCCCTTCCCTGGCACGTGGCTGACCTGAGTCTCTGTTTAATGCCATTCCCCTGCTGTGCCCCCAGCACACCACCACAGAGTCCTCACTTGGTTGTGTCCAGGACTCACTGGCTTCTTTAAATCCCCTCCCTGCCTGGCTGTACCCTTAGGGACTTCCCTCTCTGCTACCCTTGGTGGCCGAGCACCCCCTGTCTCCTGTCACCTGCTGGCCTGCTTCCTGCCCTGACTCATTTTCTATGAGCTCCAACCATTGATTCCTTCTGATTCATGGTAGGAAGTCCCACATGTCCTTGTTGGAATCAGAGTGGAGCCCAGCCCTCCTGCCCTCCCAACAGCCTCTCACTGTGGCTCCTGTGCCTGCTGTCTTCCCTCCCTCCCTCCCTCCTTCCCTCCCTCCCTCCCTCCCTCCCTCCCTCCCTCCCTTTCTTGCACACTTCCTTCTCAGCTGCACACCACCGATACCAAAAGAAATCAAGCACTCTGTGCTTCTGGCAGCGGCTCTCATCCCGAGGGCTTATCAGGGTGTCCTCAGAGTCCCCTCCCAGCAGAGCTTCCTGAGCCAACCCGGATGGATCACCTTTCTGGAAGTATTCACACCCAAAGGGCTTGAAGCCCCAGGGGGCACCCCAGCTCCTGCACCCTGCTTCTGATCCCATAAACACACGGCTGACCTCAGACAGTAAAGCTTTAGAGTGGGAACAGGGACCTGTGTCCTCCTCCCGGGAGATGGCTCTTTATAAATAGCTAGATGCTTATCCACTGGCTGGTGAGCTCACCCGCCTCGGGAGCCAGCCCCGGAACTCAGCGCACAGTCACATACAGGTGACTTGAGAGACAGTAAGCCAGAGGCCAGGAACCTCGACAAGATTTCATTCTGTTTACACCGGAGAGGTAGGTCTCTGCCCTCTGACAGTTCGGCCTCTGATTGCTTACTTCCCGGAGGGGAGAGTGCGGTGGTTTGAACGAGGAATGCCTCCGTAGGCGCACACGTCTGAACAGTGGTTCCCCAGTTGGGGGCGCTGTTTGGAAAGTTATGGATCCTCTAAGGGGTGGAGCCTCTCCTCCGCTTTCTGCTTGTGACAGCTTCCTGCTCCTGCTGGCACGCCAGCTGCCATTACGGACTCGCCATCTAGAACTATAAGCCAAGACAAACCTTTTCTCCATAAGCGGCTTTTGGTCCTGACGTTTCATCACAGCAATGGAGAAGTGACTAACACTGCGAGCTTGGAGCTTGATGTTCCTCGGGAAGCCTAGTGTCACAGAGGACAGCTTAAATATACTCATTTCTAGCCCCACCCAAGGACTCCAGCTGGCTCTCCAGAGCTTAGCGCACCAAGCACAGTCCACTCGACACCCTGTGTTGCTTCCTACGTGCTCAGGCTCCACACAGTGTGGCACCCATCCATTCCCACATATTTCCACTCTTCCCTGGGTGGACAAGCGTGTTAAAGAGGTGCGGGCTGCACAGGAGGCTGGCTTTGCTGCTGAAGCCAAGCTGGGTAGCTCTCTCCACCGAGGGTGAGCTGTTCTCGCTGATCTCCTGTCCTTGACAGACAGCTGCTATGGTCCCTGAGGGGTACACTCCAGGACAAGGCTACCTTTGGGACCTAGGCTCTGTTATGGCCAACCATGGTGAGGAGACAAGCAGGTGACCCTGAACATAGAGAGGCTGCAGCCCCAGAAAGTTCTGGATATAGCTGTAGTGTACACAGCAGACGTGTACATTTCTTTCTTGTTCTCCAATTCCCTAGCTCCTGGAAGCACAGTCGCGCGGATGGCTATGTGACATCTCCCAGCTTTCTTTGCAGCAGGTAGGCTACATGCCTGAACATTGGCCGACAGGGTGTGACAGTGAAGTGTGCAGGTTCTCAGAACCGTCTTTAAAGGGGAGGGCTGTGCCCATCTCTTTCCTGACAGCAGGGGTGTATCCATGACAGCTGGCATTAGAGCAGACACACTGGACCACAAGCAGCTGAAGCAGATGGTCAGAACAAGACCGAAGGATCCTGGGTCCCTACGACTTTGTAGGAGGCACCCAGCAAGCCCTCGACCAGCACTGCTGCAGAGAGAGAAGCAGACCTTTAACCTTGAGACCTTTATTTGTGTTTAGGGTTTTTTTTTCCCTATTGATAAGTGATTCCAACTTGTGGGAATCTAGAGCTCGGGCGAATGTTGCCAGCGATGATTCCAGAAAGTTCTTTTATGGCTACACTGCAGTGTGCTGGGCGAGGCTGAGTGAAGGGTGGGTAGCTAGGTCCTAGGTGCAGGGGCAGAGGGGTGAAAGAAATTAGGCAGCTAGAAGGCTGCTCAGCCTGAGAGACAGATGGGGTGCTCATGTCAGTGATGCCCAGCCTCCCTGATGCTGTGACCCTTTAACACGTTCCCTCACGCTGTGACCTCCGACCATAAAATCACTTGGTTGCTACTTCATAACTATAATTTTACTACTGTTATGAATCTCAATGTAAATGTTTGATATACAGGATAACTGATATGTGACCCCAGTGAAAAGGTCATTCAATCCCCAAAGGGGTTGAGACCTACTGGTTGAGAGACAGTGGCTCAGGTGATAATGGCCCTTTCTTCTTGGAACACCAGCCTCATTGATGGAAACTACCAACTCGTACCGAAGTAAGGCCCTTTTCCCCTTGAGGCCGACACCACCAGCTGCCGGGAGACAGACCAGCATCATCAAAGTTACGGAAACAGCAATGGGGTTCTTCAGGAACAAGCACCTCCAGGAAGTCACCACTCAGCTAGAGTGAGGAGGAACCAGAGGAGCGCCTGTCAGTGCCAAGCTTGCCGTGCCCTTGCCACAGCTTTATTTAACTATGTAAGCACTCTGAGAAACAGGAAGGGCTCCTGTCCTCCTGTGATAGCTCAGGAAACTGAGGCATGACGCACAGCAGGCATCTCAGGTAGAGGTAGCAGCTGAAACTGAGCTTCGTCAACCAGGAGGCGGAGCTCTTGGAATCTAGGCCCACACAGGGATGATGATGACGACGTGGGCTTCCACCTCAGGATTCCCTGCGGTTGAGGTCAGAGGACAGAAACCTAGAACCCCTCTGGCCCCTGGCTGGCTGGAGGCTTATCTCTATGGACCCAAGGGTCACTCACAAATGGCACATTTTACAGGGCTCACCCTTAACTGGCAAAGCTCCCGAGGTCCCCGCTGGCCAGCCTTTCCTTTCAATTTCGGCTGCCCAAGCCGGCCATTGTTTCTGTACTTTCTCCAATTAAAAACCCATTGCTGCCCCTTCCTAGGTAAAAAGAGTTAATTTTCAATTCGAATGTGTAGGAGGGTGTCCCCAGGGAACAGAGTAATGAAGCCGCTAGTGCTCGTTGCAAAACAAATAGATAAATCAATGTTTCAATTTTCTCCATGTGTGAGAACGGCCACCGTTGCTTAGCAATCGGAAGAACAGGACTGCTGGCCTTTCTGAGGTGGTACTAAGAGTTGCTGGGGTCTTGAGGCATCCCAGAATGACAACCAGGCAGACACCGTAAAATGAGCACCGCTAGGGGCGTGTGGATTTGGGAGCCTGGGGAGGAGACTGGAGCCAACCCCGGAAACTGGCCTTCTGGTTTCCCAGTGCCCACAGAGGCGGAGGGTGGAGCACCAGAGCATCCTGAGGGTACCTGAGTGGGTGGAGTTTTCCAGCCAGATGAGGCCCTTTGGGTCCTCTGGCTTGGAGGTTCTGATAGAGGGGGCGGGGGACCTACTGTGCAGGATACAGACGTCTGGCTGACCCTGCCAGCTGCTTCTCCCGGAAGACTTGCATGCAGTCAAGCTATCAACTGCTGAGCACGCGCCCTGCTTTCCCACTTTTGGACTCTCCACGGCCCCCTAGCATCTTTGGTTCTGAGTCGTGTGTGCCTTGCCTCGCCTCTCCTCGCTTTCCTGGCAGCCTCTTGGAGCCCATGGTTATCCTCACGTATGGATGAGATGGAGGACGCATGTCTGCCACATTCTGGGGAGCCCGGGCCTCCGTGGATGAGGTTGTGATAGGCACAGTGTTGGCAGAGGTAGCTAGGAAAGGGATCCCCCTCCCAAAAGAGACCTGTCCCAAGGTCACCCTAGGATAGCAGTCTGACCCAGAGACTGTGGTACTTGGGGAAGGTCAGTTCCCCAGGCTGATGTGCCCAGGGACCTTGGGCTTGGAGGTTTAGGCGGCCTTATGATGAGTGACTGGGATTGCCGGATGCCAGAGGAGGAGAGTCATCTGAAGTTGTTATAAACCGCTTCATGATCCACCTCTTTTCCTACATAGACTGGGCTAGCCCTGACCTCCTGGAACTCACCTGACTCTGCTTCCCCAGCACTGGGGACAGTGGCGTGTGCCACCATGCCTGGCCTGGCCATCCCATTTCTGCCCCCGAGTTCCCACGTCACCCTAGAATCTTCTGAGTTCTGTCAGGACGCCTGCTTGACCAGTTCAACCCACTTGTTAGTAGGTAACCTGCCCGCTACCTGCTCCATGGCGGAAGGACCATGAACGTTAATGTCCCTGTGATGCCGTGATGCTAATAGAGGGCCATGCCTGAAGCAGTATCTGCCCACCAGCCTCTTCGCTTACTTCCTGCCTTTCCCCTGGCCCGTTACACCCGAGACCCCTGCCCCAGTTCTCCGTCTTCCCAGTGCTCTGTCTAGGAGGCATCTCCTCTTCTCAACCCTGCCTCCCTCAACTCCCAAGGCCGGCCCAGGGATTTAACTGCAGGCCCCCTGCCCCGTCAGGAGGGAGGCCGCTTCTCTTCTCTTCTCGTGGGCCGGGCAGACAGATCAGCTGGAGAATCTCCAGCTCCCTCAGTTTCCACCCTGTGCCCCTCTCTCAGAGGTGCCCACAGTGTGCTGTGAGGTGCTGTGGGCTAGACAGGCCCAAAGCAGATGCAACCCCCTTTTCATAGTGGAGGTTACTACCCAGTCCTGAAACACTGCCCAGTGACAAAGGAGACCCAAATTTACAAGTCCTTCAAGACTTCCTCCACTCTGTGTCATCTCTGTCTGTGTCTGTGCTCTTGGCAGGTAGTGATCTATTTGCCTTAGCTATGAGATGGTAGGGCCCAACAACGACACCTTCCCTTGGGCCCCTGAGTTGGGTTCTCTGAGGTCACAGTGTGAAGTCTCCCCTCTTTGTTAAGGTATAATGTACATTTCCAGGGACCTCTGCTGGGTTCTGTGGCATATCCAGGCCAGGCTAGTGATGTCTGCCACCCTACTGAGCTATCCAAAGGCTCCGGCCATCTTCCCTGTCCCTAGCTAAAGAGAACAAAAATTCAAGGGTAGTTCAGGTACCACAGAACATGTCTGGCTGGTATCTCCTTATTCTTTCCCCAGTCACTACTCTCTAGCCCTCTCTAGAGTACTCGGGTGTTTAGCTGACTTTTGATGCCAAGGACAGACTATAGGGTGAGGGGTCTTTCTGAGAAGAGGCATGGTAACATCCAAGGGCTCTGTTCCGGAAACTCTCAAATTCCTGGGACTGGCAGCTCAGGACGATCTTTGTGAAATGGGGATGCCATGGAGATGCAGCCCATGGCTCAGGGCCAGGCCAGGCTTTGCTTGTTCTGGAAACGTGGGTGTGGACATCTGTATCCCTTCTGCCAGGTTGCAAGACAGATATCAACAGGTGTATATGGGGGAGGGGGAGAAAGGAGGAAAGAGAAGGAGGGAAGCAAGGAGGGAGAGAAACAAAAAGAAGGGGGAGGGGGAAGAGAGGCAGGAGGGAAGGGAAGAGGATGGAAGGGAGGAAGGAATGAAAGAAGGAATGAAAAAGGGAAGGAAGCAAAGGAGGAAGGAAGGGAGGAAAAGGAAGGGAGGAAGGATGAAAGAGGAGGAGAAAGGTGGGAGGAAAGAGAGGAGGGGAGGAAAGCAGAGGGGAGGGATGGGAAAGGAAAAGAGGGGAGAGGAGGGGAGAGGAGGGGAGAGGAGGGGAGACAAGGGGAGGGGAGAGGAGAGGAGGGGAGTGGAGGGGAGGGGAGAGGAGGGGAGAGAGTGGAAAGGAATGGTGCCCGCAGGAACAGAATTCCCAGTCTCAGGGTCAAATGTGTTTGGGAAATGTGTATCAGCTTGTTTTCTGCCGAGTCTCAGCATCGTGGGGAACCCCACCAGGCTTGTTGCTCTCGGGGTACCCCACTCACATAACCTTGGAATGCTGCTTAGGGGGAACAACAAAAAATAGTACCTTGAACAGCTTTGGATACATATGCTAGAGCAAAGGCTGTCGAACTACCAACCAAGCCAGTGGCTACCTGCTTTATAAATAAAACTTTATTGACCCAGTGACTGTCTCTAGGAGCTTCTAGCCACAGTGGCAGAAAGCACTCTCTGTCCCTTTAAGGAAAATACAGCAACTTTTGGCTTTAGACCAAGGCCTTGGAAGAGTATTTTAAAGAGACGTAGGGTGGAAATGGGAGGCCAGTCTATTTATACTGCAGAAGCATTAGTAGTGAGGAAGGATTTTTTTGTGAAATGTCACCTATTTCATCGCTACAGTTCATACAAGTTGCTTGGGCTTGAACCTTGAGGGAGTATCCTTCCCTGAGCAGATGGGATGCTAAGACCACATGCAAGAAAGACTTGTCTTGTCACAGCTGACCAGGAGGGGGCGCTGTGGTCTGTATCAGCCACCAGAAGCAGAGATGGGATCCGCATGACTGGCCAGGGAGAGCCCAAGGAGCTCTCTGGGGCAAATCTAGCTTCTCTTCCAAGGCAATAAACACTGCAGGGAATGCTTCTGGTGCTTAGTCACTGGCTCCACACACCAGTGTATCTATGGATGGCTTGGGAGGCCGTGGTCCTGGGGAGAGGGCTGTGAGGACGGCTCCTGCAGGTCTGTCATCTCACAGCATTGCCCAGGGGCACGGTCTTAGTACCCTTCCCCACCTCTTATAACCGCCTTCAGAGCAGTCAGACACCCTCCTGAACAAGTCCAGTGCCCTTCAGCATTGGGAGGGGACGGCCTCTCCCTCCACCAGTCCCCACTCTGGTGGATCCTGCACGCCTCCTCCAGTCTGTGAAGTGTGACTGACAGGATGCAGTGTCATGCCATTTCTCAAGGACCTGCTCTGGCTATCCAGTACGGCTCCTCAGCACGGTGATGGCATCTCCTGTCTCCCCCCCCCCCAAAAAAAACAGGCCCCACTCTGTATCTCGTAAGCCACGGACATTTATTTTCTATGGCTCTCGATGTTGGGAAGTTGAAAAGGGCTGGCCTGTTTTGAGTTTGGTGAGAGTGCACTTCCTGGTTCAACGGTGTCTTGCAGAGGGTATGAGAACTCTCTCAGGCCTTCTAAAAGTGGCATGAATCCCAACATGAGCTCTTCAAACTCCCAAAGACCCCACCTCCAAGTACCATCTTGTTGGGACTTAGGATTTCAACATGGGCTTGGGGGATGGGACAAAAACATTTAGTCCTTGTCGACAACTGACTTAATATTCCCTTGTGGCCTAAGGCTAGCCTTTCTGCAGTCCTGGCTACCCTCCCCCCAACCCGATTATCTGGTCACTTGCTAAATGAAGTACCCAGACAGCAGGAACTGAAAAGGCCCATACCAGTCACAGGGTATGATCATGAGAAATGAGTCATAAATAAGCCTTCCCCTCTCCCCGCACCTATACCAGTGACAGGCATTACTAATTGAGCACAGAGTTCTTCTTCTCTGAGCAACAACTTAGGTTTCTCCTTCATCAGTGCTGTATAAAAGAGATGAAATTAAGAGGGCAAGCAACTGGTCCCAAGTCATGTAGTGATTTAAGGCAGGTGAGGTTTAGGATCTTTTTTTTCCCCCCTTTTCTCCTGTCCCAGGACTTGGCCCATATTCTAGAAATTAGCTCCTGCACCGGGCACTCATGGGGAACAGATCTGTAAGGAGCCTGCACTTCCAGGGTAAGGTCAAGTCCATCTCCCTGCTGTCCTCTGGGTAGCTGTGATTTTGATATATGGAAAAGTAGGGAGGCATCTGTCCAGAGAGGCAGAGGTGGAACAAAGTAGGGTAGAGGAACAAAGGCTGAGGCAGAGCCTAGGCTCCTGCCTCAGGCCACCACGGGCTTGACTTCCACTTGCAGGGTCACAAGACTCAGGAAAGAATCATGCTGAAGACGCTGGACCCGCACTCAGAACTGGCCGTAGCCGGTGCCTACCAGACACACACTCAGAACTTGCCGTAGCGGGTGCCTAATGCTTAAACACCAGTAGCCCTGTGCTCCTCGCTGCTTTCTGAGGCAGCAGTACGGCTCATTCCAGGATGAGAGCAAGGGCAGAGAGGGAGCAGATCTTGCTGGGGATGAGGCAGGGGACATGCACAGAGAAGTGGTCCAGAGCTAGGCTGCCACAGGGATACGGCTGTGGTCGGGGCTCTACATCATTAAAGAAACTCACTTCTGTTCTCCTGGGGGCCCTGGGGAGGGCTGGGGTGAGGCTCAGAGAAGAGGAGCCTGAAGGGTCTGGGGCTTGTAAGAGGAAATGCCCCCCCCCCCCGGTCTGATGAGAACTGGGAGCCGCAACTCTTGCCCTGTCTCAGGCATCTGACCCCTGGCCTCTCTGTGTAAGCCCTGGAATCTGAAGGTGCTTTTCCCAAGGCCGAGAGAGATGGGGCTACTTGGCCAAGAGGTGGAGAAGGCTTAGCTAGGGACAGAGCTGAGGGAGCAGAATAAACAGCCCTTCCTCTCCGGAAAATGACCCTGCTGATCCCGGAGTTAAAAATAGTGGTGTATCGATCGTGGGCTGTGCCCAGCGCCAGTCATCTGAGCTTCATTGGCAGAAGGACCTGCCTGAGTCAGCCACTCAGGTCATTTTTTTCCCCATTCAGTAGCCAGGGAGTGTCCCCCACACATCCTGGGATGAGCTACAACACTCCATAACCCACAGTTCATCGTCTGTATGTTGAGGTTGTTGGGGTGCTTAGCCCCAAGGCAAAGGGCAAGGGCCACCCTTCTCTATTGGTTCCTACCAGACACAGCCAGGCCCTTGTGGGGAGTGTCTGCTCAGTCTTGTTTGATAGGTTTACAGGTAGGTGCCCCATACGTGGCTGTCCCTGTCGCTGCCCCTCGGAGGACTGCAGGCCACCTGGACCTTCTAGCTTCCTGGGGGTGCTCAGACCTAGCTACTTCCCTGAGTGGTGACTTGGCTTTCCTATGTGGACCTCAGCCTGTGGGGACACATGGCTTCCCACTGGGCAGTTAACCCCTTCTGTGCATGAGTTCTCTTTACTCCTTTTCATCAGGGCTGTCATGTAACAGGGGTACAGGGGTTGCATCTTGGAGGCACATTGAGTATAACCAGGTTCCCCACCAAAGTGTGTGCCTACATGGAACACCAGAATGTGATAGCATCTGGAAACGCCCCTTTCCAAGTGGTCGGCTAAGGTGATGGGCACCTTAATACTTCAGGGCGGTCTAACATCCAGTGTCCTTGATGGGACAGGCACAGAGATGCAGAAAAGGAAGAAGTCAAAGTGCTAGGACTTCAAGTCTGGGAATGTCAAAACCCACCAGGAGTCACGTGACCTGGATCCGGGCCTGGGGGAGCTTTTCTCTCAGAGCCCAGGAAAGGTTCTGACCTGCCTGTACCTCGATTTGGGAGGCAACAGGGATTTGTGGTCTCAGGCTACCCAGTCTATAGTCATGGGTTATGGCAGCCAGGGATTGAAGCTGCCTTCGTAGAATGGCTCAAAGTCTGTATCAGGCTGGCAAAGAAATAGCAGTGGTCCCTGGAGCCAAAGGTAGCCTTGGGCTTGGAGTCAGAAAGTCTGTGTTCTGTGTTCACCTTCCCAGGCCTCAGCTTCCTCACTCTACAATGGGAACCATCATCCAAGCTTGCAGGAAGGCTGGGAGAGCTCTCTAAACACCACCTCAGGCCCACCTGCTAGGGCAGTCCCTGTGGCATGGAAGAGTGGTCCCACAGGCTAAGGGCATGGCTTTTTTCCCATTGCTGCCCATTGTGCTCACTTGGTCCTGGAAGATACCAGGTAGAAGAATCTGGGGCCGGGTATAGACAGAACCACAAATGTGGCTTAAGATAAAGGCACTGCTTCCTAGGAGGCTTTGAACGGGGGAAGCTGATGTAGAGTCTCTGGCCAGAGCCCTGCTCTCTGCACTGCTGCGGCCAGCAGAGCATGCCAAGGAGGGAGCAGCCTGCAGACGGCTTGAGCCCAGGCTGGCTTTCCCTCACACTGGGCCCTCAGCCAGCCCAAGCTCTCTAGTTTACTCTTCTACTTCCCTTCTGTCCTTAGCAGCCCTTATGCCCGCTGTGGCTTGGATTCTTTCGCCCTTCCCAACATTTGAAACTGAAAGTCTAGACTCAGAGTAATAGCATTAGGCGGGGCCTCTGTAGGGGGATTAAGCCATGGACCAGAGCCCTCCTGAATGGGGCCAGTGCCCTGTCAAATGAGGTCTGAGAGACCCCTCACCTCATGCATCATGAGAGGAGACAGAAAACAGGTCCCCATATGAACAGGCTAGTCCTCACTTTACATGGACTGACTGGTACTATCATGATGGTGATGATGCTGATGATGAGTATGGTGGGGGCAATAATGATGGTGATGATGATGATGGTGATGGTGGTGGTGGAGGTGGTGGTGATGCTGATGGTGATAGTGGTGATAGTGATGATGATGATGATGATGGTGATGATGGTGATGGTGGTGGTGGAGGTGGTAGTGATGCTGATGGTGATAGTGGTGATAGTGATGATGATGATGATGATGGTGATGATGGTGATGGTGGTGGTGGAGGTGGTAGTGATGTTGATGGTGATAGTGGTGATAGTGATGATGATGATGATGATGGTGATGGTGGTGGTGGTGGTGGAGGTGGTAGTGATGTTGATGGTGATAGTGGTGATAGTGATGATGATGATGATGATGGTGATGGTGGTGGTGGAGGTGGTAGTGATGTTGATGGTGATAGTCATGATAGCGATGATGATGGTGGTGGTAGAGGTGGTGGTGATGCTGATGGTGATAGTGGTGATAACGATGATGTTGATGGTGGTGATGATGATAATGATGGATTTCCAGTCTACAAAAACCATTGAAAAGAAATTCCTGCTATTTAAAACCTATCCAGCTTATAGTCTTTTGTCATAGCAGTTATAGCAGCCCAAAGGGTCTAAGACAATTCCCATGATAGCAGGTGGGTGACAACAGGGAATATGTACCGTTGTGGATCTGACCCGTTCACTCACATAGATCACAACACACAGTGATGTTTGGATGTGAAAGGCCATGTAGGCAAGCCCTCTTGGTCCCCAGCTGGTGGTGTTTTGAGAAGGTTGTGGAACCTTTAGGAGGTTGTGCCTCACAGAGGCAGTGTGGGCAGGCAACGCGGTTTTTATAGCTCTGTCCCACTTATTGTCTGCTCTCCGCTTCCTGGCTGAAGATGCAACATAACCAGATGGTTCCTGCTCCCGCCGCCATGCCTTCCCCGTCATGTGATCCCCTGAGTTGTGAGCAAAAGTAAACCCTTCCCTGTCTTAGGTTCCTACTTCACGTGGTGTCCTGGAAAGGCTGTTGTTTCTCAGTTGGGGAAGTGAACCTCAGGGCTGTTAAGGAGACTCCTAGCATGGACCAGCCAGGTGACAGGGAGCTTGGGGTTAGATGTCTTCTGAGTCCCAGGCTCTCCCCACCATGACTATTGGTGTATTCATCTTGGAAGGGAGCCTGGTGAGCAGAAGTGAGCCCATTAAACTCGCCAGAGGAAGGGGCAACCCGGAAAGGGTGAGCGTTAGCCCAGCAGGAGCTCAACGGAGCCTGGCTTTGTAGAACAGGGTGATGCCAAGTCACAGAATAAAATGGGCAATCAGTTACCAAGGTGTCTCTGCATTCTACTTTCACAATGGAGTTTACTGCACTAACCTAAAGGAATTTCCTTAATTAAAAACACAGATCAGAACAGCGTCCAGGATCCTGGTCGAACTTCCGCTCTGATGATATCCTAGGCTAGCCCTTGGCACATGAAAAGACTGGCCAGGGTTTGCCCCAGGCCTCCCTACCCTGTGCCTCTTCTCTCCTCCTCCCAGTCTTTAAACATTTCAGTTCTCCAATATTCTCCAAATGGGCCCTAATTCATACTGCAGTACAAATGGCCTACAGCAGACTGTAGGGCCTTCTCTGGGGGTTTGTATCTCAGCAGGGATCAAATGAAGACATAGGGGAAGGAGTCACTTCTGGAAGAAATTCAGGATTGGCTCAGAGGAAGGAGTCTGTGTGAGCAGATCTACATCTGTAGGGAGCTTTGGCTTTCCCACAGTGCCCAGCATGGGGGCTCCATCTCCCTCCAAAGTCCCCTCAGAGTTCAGAGGAGCATCCTTGAGGCTTTACAGAGCCTTAGTTACCACAGCACGAGTCATGTTAATTCATTATGCTGCCGTT
This sequence comes from Acomys minous, assembly GCF_964271855.1. Classification (NCBI taxonomy): domain Eukaryota; kingdom Metazoa; phylum Chordata; class Mammalia; order Rodentia; family Muridae; genus Acomys; species Acomys minous. Next base: position 124,744,325 of record NC_140487.1, read on the forward strand.
AATACGACTCGGATGTGGACAATGGGTTTTAGAAGCTTTCCACTAAGAGTTATAAAGAATAGACAGGGCAGCTGGCTGAGTAGGCCTCACTTCCTGAGTATGACCACTCAGAGAGGATCTGCCACAGCAACTGGACATGGCTGTAGGGGATGCAGTCAAGGTATTCAGCAGTGCTGCTGCTGCTGGTGGTAGTAATGGCAGTGATGGTTATGGTGGCAATGACTGTGTGGTGATGGCAGTGATGGTGGTGATGATGGTGGTGGTGATGGTGATGGTGGTGATGGTGGTGATGATGGTGGTGGTGATGGTGGTGATGATGGTGGTGATGGTGGTGATGGTAGTGATGATGATGATGATAGTGGTGATGATGGTGGTGATAATGGTGGTGATGGTGGTGATGATGGTGATGATGGTGATGATGATGATGGTGATGATGATGATGGTGGTGATGGTGGTGGTGATGATGGTGATGGTGGTGATGATGGTAGTGATGATGGTGATGATGGTGATGATGGTGATGATGGTGGTGATGGTGGTGATGATGGTGGTGATGATGGTGATGATGATGATGGTGATGGTGGTGATGGTGGTGGTGATGATGGTGATGGTGGTGATGATGGTAGTGATGATGGTGATGATGGTGATGATGGTGGTGATGATGGTGGTGATGGTGGTGATGATGGTGATGATGGTGGTGATGATGGTGGTGATGGTGGTGATGATGGTAGTGATGATGGTGATAATGGTGGTGATGATGGTGGTGATGATGATGATGGTGAGGGTTATGGTGACAATGATGGTGGTGGTGATGATGGTGGCGGTGACATCAATGATGGTGGCACTGGCGATGATGGCAATTATGATGACAGTGATGTTGACGATGAACATTTATTCCTCTTCCCTGCCAGGCAATATTCTAAAAGTTTTCCATACATTAACTTATAGTATAGGATGGTCCCATTTTACTGATGTGGAAGCAGACACTGAGAGGTTTGGAGCTATATGTAAGATCATATAGATGTCAGTAATTCCAGAGAGTCTGTTTGGGACAAGATTCTTCTGTCTACCTTTCACAGGGTGGGGCATGAGCCCAAGAAAGAGTGCTTGCCAGAGACTTAGAGGCCACAGATTGTTTGCTTGTCAGAAACTCCCAAAATATATAAAGATTCAAAATAGAGAAAGATGGTGAGAAAAACAAAAGGGGTGAGAAGATGAGGAAGGAAGGAAGAAGGAAGGAAGGAAGGAAGGAAAGAAGAAGGAAGGAAGGAAGGAAGAAGGAAGGAAGTGAGGGAAGGAGCCTCTGGAGCAAGGGGACTGAGTCCCAGAGGGACCAGCATCTGCTCTTGTGGCGGGTCCAGGCCCACCTAGCTGAGGTTTGCGGTGGTAGCGTCTGAGGTGTCCTTGAAGGTGAAGGCGTCCCTGTAAGGCTTTTCTGTTCCCACCTGTTTGCTACCTGTCAGCAGCCCTGGAGGAAGGGAGGTGAGATGGGGGCTGGAAGCAAGTTTGGCAGAGCTGGCCTGGGGTCTCTTTGGTATTCTCTGCAGGACTTGGAACTCGGTGGGTGCTTAATAAATGTTTATTATGGGCAATAAAATCAACCTTATTTACACCAGGACTGTCTCCAAAGACCGATCTACATACTTAAAAATAACCTTAATCTTCTCTCACTACATCCGCTACAGATAAGGTCGACTATGCAGTGTATGAGAGAGACGCCGTCCTGGAGAGACATGTGAGGGCTCCAGGGCACACAGGTCCCAGCTCAGCTCTTCCCAGGCTCTCACCGTCAGTCTCTGGAGAGCACAGGACACAGGTTGACCCCTAGCTCTCATTCTCAAGTGCTTCTGAGGTGATACAGACTGAGCCGTGCCCCCACTCGAGTTCAGAGTTAGAAATCTGAACCTTATAGTGCAACAAGAAAAGATGGCCTCCCCCAAATGCATAGCTCTGTCCTCAGAGGAGCTCAGGTGCACGGCGGGGTCCTGGGTCCCAGATGCCTCCTGTTCACAAATACACTGGGCAGGACCGAGTCTTCTGGAGACTCAGTGGGTGAAAACTATGCCAGGAAGGTGCCAGCCTCGCCTGTGGCTGCTGACCAGCCAGCCCTAACATGCACGCACTATGTCCATGTCCAGCAGCAATGTGGCCTGCAGGGGAAGGCCTCCCTGTGGACTGCGCTCTCTGCTCCTGACTTCCTCACTGTCCAGCAGATGCTGGGAGCCCCGCTATCCCACTGTGTAAAGAGTGGGTCTGCTGCCCTGGGTGGACCTGTGCCCAGCCTGAGCCACATGCCCAGGGACCACTGTTTCTGTGATCTCTCTCCTTCTCTTGCTTTTTGATGACTATTCCCTCCCTCCCTCCCTCCCTCCCTCCCTCCTCCCTCCCTCCTCCCTTTGTCCCTTCCTGTCCTTAGTCTTTTCCTGCTATGTCTCCAGCAGCTGCCTCTGAGTCATCCCTGCTCTGCCTCATGGACCCTTTTCATTCCTCCTCTTCCCCAGCCTTCTATGGCTTCTATAACCCACGTCTCCAAGCCAACTTTCTATATGAGGTGGTGAGGACTGGGCCAGAGAGCATCCTGGACCATAGCTATGACTAGAGGACACACATACATACATGGGCTCACCCTTGTGCACACATGTGCACAGCAGGCAGATGCACTCAAAGACACCCATAATTAGGACTTGCTACACTCCACTCTTGCTGCACAGTGCCAGGAGTGGTGATGGAGGATGCCTTCTGAGGCAGCAGGGAGCCAATTTTGTTTTTTCTTTTTTGGTGCTGGGTATGGAACCCAGGGCCGTGTGCGTGCTAAGTTCATGCTCCACCACTAAGCTGTACCCCAAGCTGTGGCAGCAGGGGGTTTAGAGAGCTCCTAAGCACTTGCTGGGTAAAGACGAGGCCCTCTCTAATTAATTTTCAGAGCTCACTGCAGACTGCAGCACACGCCATCCCAAGGCAGCCGCCTCCTGCAGCCACTTACAAATCACATCTGCAGCTGTAGTCCGTCCTGGCAGCCACCTACCCGGAGGAAGGAGAGGGAGCCTTGGAGGCTGGCCTGTCTGAGGGAGAGGCAAGGCAGGTCTTGTCTAGCAGTCAGCTTCCTTATTCTTGCAGAAACCCGAAAAGGCCTGGGAGATGAAGGGGGCAAGGGGAATGTCCAGGAAGGGAGCAGGACAAGGCTGTCTCGAGGATAGCCTCTGTCAAGGCCCACTGGACAGAGTGATACTTTTGTAGCACAGGGTTTGCCCTCCGCTCAATTCTAAACCCCCAAAATGAAGGTCTTGTTTTAGAAGCAGTGATGTAACCTGGGCTAGAACTCTGGCCTTGGTCCTCACAGTGTGCAGCTGACCCCAGCAGCCCCCCATGTTTGCTGTGTCCTTTTGAGGTGCAGGCATGGGATGGGAAGGGGGTGCTAGTGTCTTCCTCTTTCAGTGCCGAGGACTGAAGCCAGGGTTCTCTCTAATTTTTAGGTTAGCTCTCTATCACTGAACTACATACTTAAGGTGGTAGGCACTAGGCAGGCCCCAGGGGATCTGAGATACAGGCAGGCACCTGCCAGCCCTGCCAAGCCTGGCTGGCCTGATGAACCTTGCTGGTTGCCTGCACCTTAGTCCTTGCCTGGCTCTCGAGGTTGGCAGGCTCTGTGAGCCAGCTCTGCCCAGGAGTATGCTGCCAGGTTGCCAGCACATTCCTCCTCACCAGGTCTATGCAGGTACTCCTGGCCGACCTAGGGGTGCTCAGTGTCTGAGCACAGTGGCTCACGGTGGGAGAAAGAGTCCATGACAGACAGAATCAGGGTGCTGGGCTGGAAGGACCTAATTTGGTGTGTAGGAAGGAGTGACAGCTAGCAGGTCTGGGCACACTCTGAGGTGTGGCTGGGGTTGGCAGGAAGATCAGGGCAAGCTGTCAAGGGCAAGGCAGGGAGGGAGGCTTCCAGAAAACATTTCTGTCAGCACCCAACAGCTTCAGACAACTCAAGGTTGCAGGTGGTGCTATGTGGGGGCCTCAGGAGGTGAGGGGCTAGGAAAGTGGAGGGTCCCCTTGCTCAGAGGTTGGAGAGGTTGCAGCAGCCACAGACCAGCTGAGGGTTAATGGTAGCTGCGGAAACACCAGATCCTTCTCAGTGGGCGGTTGTCTGTGCCAGCCAGAGGAGTGAGATAAGCCATCTGAGAACATTGTACGACAACTTAGGCAGCTTCAGATGGCCGTGGGTGACATCTCCAAAAGAGAGATAATGTTTCGGGCACACGGTAGGCAGCTCTACATCACCCCAGCAGCCCGTGGAGAGGAGCCAAGCAGAAGTGATGACTTTCATGGGAAGTGAAATTTCAGCTACCCACCTCCTGGATGGTGCCAAGCGGAGACACCAAACTAAGTCACATGCACCCCACCCATCAAGCCATGGCAAGAAAGTGCTATAAATTAAATAGCTTAGTGCCTTTACATATTCAAGCCAAGCAAATATCCCAAAGTGGGCCAAGTGACTGTGCCCTGCATGTGACTTTATGGGGTTTGGCTGGTGGATACAATTGCAGATTTTAGAGGGTCCCAAAGCTCTGGACATGCTGGACCTCAGGCCCAGGGCAGCAGAAACCTGTTTACTTCCATAAGGCTGGCTGGAAGCAGGCGCTCACAGGCAAGGCAGCCTCCCAAGGGGTCCTCTGCCCACCATCATGACAGGTGAATGGGACAAAGTCTAAAGGAACTCTCAGGGCTCCCTCTGGAGACTTGACAATCACTTCTCTGACGTACAGCACGAGATGGGGTAGGCCAGCTGCGCAGCAGCTAGGTAAAGCGGCCATCACGTCACAGGTACGGGGTAGTGAACTTCTTCCCCTGTGTGAACTGTTCCTGCATCTGCCATCTCATCACCGTGTCCTGGCTCAGGAAGAGGAGCTCCCTGATGGGAATTAGTCCCTTGGGACCCCTCTTGCCTAGGTTACCTCACAAGGAACCTGCCTTGTCCATGCGTATGTTTTGTGTTATTTGGTCATGTTGTCCCCTTTCCTCTCTGGGAGCCAGGTGGCTGTTCACCAGGCCAAAATGCACTGTCAGGCCAAGGACTCAATCCCCTACTTGAGATTATTTTAGAAGGTTTGGGGTGGGAGCGTGTGGTGCTCACTTGGCAGGAGCTGGGAGCCCTGTCTCCTCCTCATAGAAGGGCAGCTACTGTTGTCTGAAGGGCTCACCTTGCCTGCTGCCTGCCTGCTCATGAAGAAAAGCGTTCTACACCATGGGAGGAGCCATATCCAGAGTCACACCCTGAGTGAGGAGGGCCTGTTTCCAAAGCCCACAGCCCCTCTCAACAGCCACATGGCACCGAGTCTCCTTGAGTGATGGTCTTAGACCCTTGGCCTACAATGAGGATGTTACCCATCTTCCTTCTGGTGGCAGTCTGCCCTCAGGCTCTCATCTTTCTCTCTGCCTCATCGAGCTGCCTACCCCAGGTACCACTTGGTATGATTTTCCTTACTGATGAGAATGCCCCTAGGTCATGCTCTTATTGAGCAGGTGGGGCCCAAGCTTGCTGACACCGGATCTTTAAGTCGGTGAAATGCTTCAGCCCAGAGATCTGAACACATAGCCTGCTGACCTGCTTCTGGTCCAGCGACTTGTGGGTCATGGATGGTTGGGGGTGGGGTAGGGGTGAGGCATGGGTCATACCCACTGCCTGGATGTCTGTGCATCCTTGTGCATAAGAGGGATGCAGATGGTACTCCTCTCACCTAGGCATTGTTTCAGAGAAGGAAGCCCAGCCCCAGAGGCCTGAGCATAGCAGGGTGAGCCTGGAGGGGATTTCAGGAAGCCAGGGGCAGTGGGGCCTGCAGAAAATGGGCAGGGCTACCTCAGGGGCTCCAAAACTGGGCTGGGACCAAGGCTGTGGTCTTCTACCTCACCTCCCCTTAGAAAGTCAGAGACCCTATAACCCCACAGCAGGAAAGGGCACGAGAGAGACCCTTCCTGAAGGTGGATATCCACGTCCATGTAGATCTGTCTTCTGCCTTGAGGTCCCTGAGGCACAGATGTTTTTGAAGGAAACAAACATTATCTGGCAAACGATTCCCCCCAAACAATAGGAAAATCAAGCTTTCTAAGAAGAACAGAGGGCCAATTTCTCATGTAAATACGCAGATGTGCTCTGGAACCTGACTTGTGATCTCTTCTGGAATTCTTTCCCAGGTGGGGGACCCGAGGGCCATCTTTCCTGTGTGCTGGATCCAGAAGAGAGTGCTCACAGGCTTGTCTCTCTGAGGACATCATGACCTTAGGGGCAGGCTCTGCACTGTGAGTGCTCACATGTTATGGAGGGCCTTGCTCGGTTCCCGTGTCCTCCTCACCGCCCCCCCCCCCCCCAAACTGTTCTGTGTCTTGAACAGTTCTGTGAGCTCCAGGCTTTGCACTCTGTGAAAATCTGAAGCATGCAGCCGGGCTGGCTCCCCCCGCCCCCCGCCCTCCCACTCCCCCCCCCCTCGTTCTCTGATCCTTTAATCTGAGACTATTAAAACTTCATTCCACTTCTATTGGTAAACCATCCATCACCCACACCAAGCAGAGCCAGGCTGTGAGAGCCTAGTGTGGGGGCCGGGGGCCGGCAGCAGGCAGAGGGGAGGAGTAGCCGGGCACACTGCCCCCAGCCTGCTGCCACCACCCTGCCAGCCCTGGTCAGAATGGGGTGGGGAGGCTGCTGTCCTTGAGGAGGACAAGGCTTATGAGTGAAGGGACAGGGAAAGGGTGTTGGTTCCTGGAGGGGGCGGAGGGGGCGCATGGCAGAGGTTTCCATGGCTGCAGGAGGCTGACACAGAGGCTGTCCTCCATGTATGGAGGCAGAGCCTGCACTGAAGCAGGCACTGCCATCTTTGCCAGCTCACACTCCCTGAGTCCTGACCCTGGGGTGGTGGTTTTGGATTTTTGGATTTTCTTTCTAGGTGGCTGCTTGCTTCCTGTTCTTGGACACCAGGCCCTGTTGTTGCCCTTTCCCTGGCCCAAGTTACCCTGGCCTTTGTCAACAGGGATAAATCAGGGGGCCCAGGCCTTTAAGGTCTCCCATGGAAAAGCAACAGCTCAGTGCTTGCAGGATTACAGCTCTTTTTCTTAATTAAAAAAGATCCAATTAAATTAAGATATCAGAACTAAATAACGCTTGAGTCATTAGTGTGACTTTTATCTTAATGGCTGCAGCTGCCAAAATCCTCCTTCAATTCTGTAGGCTCTGAAGAGGCCACCGGGGGTGGATGGGCTTTAGCTGGAAGAGGCCACAGGGGTGGACAGGCTTTAGCTGGGGAAGGTCTGGACTGACTAGGCCAGGGTGCTAGGCTGGGCCCGGGGTTCTGCATCCCCACCTGAGTCCCTTCAGAATGGAATTCAGTAGAGGCTGCAGGTAGAAACCAGTGCATGTCCCAGAGTGCTGATGGGGCTGGGGGGTGGGGCGGCTGAGCTGGATGCAGGAGATAAGGGAGAGAGTGGTAGGAGATAGAGAGCTAAGCACTGTGGGACCCTGGAGACGGGCCCTGGCTGTGACTTGGGGGAGGGGGATCTGGGGGTAGGGAGAGGAGAGGGAAAAGGAGAGAGGGGAGGTAGAAGATAGATAGGTGCATGGATATATAGTTGCATGAATACATAGGTGCATGGATACATAGGTGCATGGATGCATAGGTGCATGATGCATAGATGCATGGGTACATAGGTGCATGGTGTATAGATGCATGGATACATAGGTGCATGGTGTATAGATGCATGGATACATAGGTGCATGGTGTATAGATGCATGGATACATAGGTGCATGGTGTATAGATGCATGGGTGCATAGACACATGAATACATAGGTGCATGGATGCATAGGTGCATGGATGCATAGATGCATGGATACATAGGCAGGGAGAGGAGAGAGAAGAGGAGGGAAAAGGAGAGAGAGGAGGTAGGAGATAGCTACACATGTGCATGGATACATAGGTGCATGGATGCATAGGTGCATGGATGCATAGGTGCATGGATGCATAGGTGGATGATGCATAGATGCATGGATACATAGGTGCATGGTGTATAGATGCATGGGTGCATAGACACATGAATACATAGGTGCATGGATACATAGGTGCATGGATGCATAGGTGCATGATGCATAGATGCACGGATACATAGATGATTAGAGACATGAAGCTCATTTTTTTGTCGCTATCCTTTGCTGGGCCCTCAGCGGTTGTCCCGGGTTCTATTTCTTTCTCTTCAGATCCATTCAGACAGGAAAGGCCCTTACTGGCACCCCAGACCCTCAGAATGTCCCCTGTGAGCCCTTCCTACCAGATCGCATGGAGTCCATGGCTGCACCCCCCAGGGCAGGGCCTATGTCGACCTGACAGTCCCCTGGAGTCAGACTCATAGCAAACACACAGATAATATGCAGCCATTCAAGTGATGGACAGAGCCCTGGGAGTAGAAACCATCTTCCTACCAAATTCTACCATCTGCCCACAAAAGTGCAGTGTTTCTTCAAGAATTTCTAAAAATGATGAATGTGCTTTTCTACTAGAAAACATATGCCCATAAAGAGAGTGGCTTTGGGGATATTCGTGCCCCAGGCCATCCTCTCTGGATGAAAGTTGGCAGGCATGTAGTTGACATTGGTACTGACCAAGGCTGTGGGAGGCAGGACTTACATGCCCATTTATGGTTCTATTTGAGGGACACGGCAGAATTTGGTTGGGCCCAAGTGAAGGCCAGTCAGTGCTTCAGATCCCAGAGATCATCAAACCTCGGTTAGCAACGGGAGCAGCAGAGGGCAGAGGGTGGTCAGGATGTGGCAGGAAGGATGCCAGTTCTAGTGCACAGGGCAGGGGAAAGAGCAGACCTCTCAATTCTCTGTTTACTGAGCCTCAAGAATGCAACCTCACTGAAGATATGGGGTGACTCTAGGTAAGACTCCTAGTAGCTTGAAGAGACTGAACAGCCACCCTGTAGCCGGACAGAATTTCTAGTGGAGGGAGGGGAGCACCAATCCATCCATAAAAACTTTGACCCAAAGCTTACCCTGCTTACAAGATGTGCAGGGATAAAGATAGAACAAAGATTGAGGGAGTGTCCAACCAATGCCTGGCCCAACCTGAGAGCCACCCCGTGGGAGAGAGTGAACCCGGCACTATTAACAATACTCTGCTATGCTTGTGGATGGGAGCCTAGCATAGCTGTCCTCTGAGAGGTTCCACTCAGCAGCCTGATGGAAACAGATGCTGAGACTCACAGCCAAATATTGGGTGGAGCATGGAGAGCCTTTTAGAAGAGTAGGGGGAAGGATAGAAAGGCCAGAGGGGACAAGAACTCCAGAAGAAGACCAACAGAGTCAACTAACCTCAGCTCAGGGGTGCTTAAGGAGACTGAAGTATCAACCAAGGACCATGCATGGACTGGACCTAGGCCCCCTATACGTATGTAGCCGATGGGCAGCTTAGCCTTCACACAGGTCCCTTAGCAAGGAGAGCAGGGACCGTCTCTGACATGGACTCTGCTGTCTGTTTCTGGCAGGGCTGCCTTACTCAGCCTCAGTGGAAGAGGACGCACTCAGTCTGGATGTAACTGGATGTGCTGGGATGGGTTGTTGCTGTTTGTCGTTGGCTCATTTTTCTGAGGATTAGGGGAAGGGGTGTAAGGGGAAGAGAGAGGGAGGGTGGGACCAGGAGGAGAGAGGGAGGGTGGGACCAGGAGGAGAGGAGGGAGGGTGGGACCAGGAGGAGAGGAGGGAGGGTGGGACCAGGAGGAGAGGAGGGAGGGTAGGACCAGGAGGAGAGGAGGGAGGGTAGGACCAGGAGGAGAGGAGGGAGGGTAGGACCAGGAGGAGAGAGGGAGGGTGGGACCAGGAGGAGAGGAGGGAGGGTAGGACCAGGAGGAGAGAGGGAGGGTGGGACCAGGAGGAGAGGAGGGAGGGTAGGACCAGGAGGAGAGAGGGAGGGTGGGACCAGGAGGAGAGAGGGAGGGTGGGACCAGGAGGAGAGGAGGGAGGGTGGGACCAGGAGGAGAGAGGGAGGGTGGGACCAGGAGGAGAGGAGGGAGGGTGGGACCAGGAGGAGAGAGGGAGGGTGGGACCAGGAGGAGAGAGGGAGGGTGGGACCAGGAGGAGAGGAGGGAGGGTGGGACCAGGAGGAGAGAGGGAGGGTGGGACCAGGAGGAGAGGAGGGAGGGTGGGACCAGGAGGAGAGAGGGAGGGTGGGACCAGGAGGAGAGAGGGAGGGTGGGACCAGGAGGAGAGAGGGAGGGTGGGACCAGGAGGAGAGAGGGAGGGTGGGACCAGGAGGAGAGAGGGAGGGTGGGACCAGGAGGAGAGAGGGAGGGTGGGACCAGGAGGAGAGAGGGAGGGTGGGACCAGGAGGAGAGAGGGAGGGTGGGACCAGGAGGAGAGAGGGAGGGTGGGACCAGGAGGAGAGAGGGAGGGTGGGACCAGGAGGAGAGAGGGAGGGTGGGACCAGGAGGAGAGAGGGAGGGTGGGACCAGGAGGAGAGAGGGAGGGTGGGACCAGGAGGAGAGAGGGAGGGTGGGACCAGGAGGAGAGAGGGAGGGTGGGACCAGGAGGAGAGAGGGAGGGTGGGACCAGGAGGAGAGAGGGAGGGGGTTACACTCGGGATGTAAAGTGAACACAAATAAACAAACGGTGGCTTTGAAGCTAGAGTTGCAGGGAATGTGTGCCACCCCAGTGTGGCTGCTGGGAGTTGAACTCAAGCTTTATCAGAGGTGTTTTTAAGCAAAGGATCCCCAGGGACGCTGCAGTTACAGAGGCATCAGGAATGACTCACCGTAACAGCACAGCCCTGAAGGCCGCCATCTTGGTTCAGTCTTCCGAATCGGGAGATAACACTTGCCTGAGTCACTCAGTCTGTTCATGGGACTTGTCATAGTCCCACTCTCCTAGCCAGCACTCAGGCGGAAGAAGCCTACCTTCCTGCCCCACCCTCACCAGGGAGACCACCTCCCTCCCTTCTTTCCTTCCTTTCTTCCTCCCTCCCTCCTTTCCTTCCATCTCCTCCTCCTCTTTTTTTTTTACCTTCCTCCTTTCTAACTCCCCTACCCCCTACCCCCTTTCTCAGGCTGGCCTTCAACTGTTTTTATAGCTGAAAACAAGCTTGAACTTCTAGTCTTCCTGCCTCCGTCCCTCAAATTCTGGGATTACAGGTATGCACCACCACACCTGGGTTGTACAGTGCTGGGGACCAAACCCAGACTTTCCCACATTCTAGACAAGAACCCTACCAACTGAGTTAGCAACCCCCCAAGCACAAAGTTCTTGGGGGACTCAGGCCCTAGCCCTGTCCTCAGTGGGAAATAAGAGGATGATTCTGTGATATAGCTCAGGCCTCAGGAGAGAAAGACATGAAAGACAGGACCTGGGGTAGCAGGCACCCCTGGTTGGTGGAGGGGACAGAATCACAGGGTCACCTGCTTTGGTTACAAGAAGTTACCAACCCGTCCACCCTCCTGGGTGTTCCCTATGTGCGCACAAGATGAACACCACTGTGCTGAAAACGGAAGCAGCGGGGGCTGTCAGCTTCCCAGGTTCCAGAGAAGCCAGGGCTCTGGGATTCCATAAGTAGTTCCTTAAGTCGCAGGTCCACCTGCTCCATAGTGGACCACCAGCTCCTCAGGGGATGCTGACGCCCAGGCCCTCTTGCTGGCAGACACTGGAGCTGCTTTGGAAAGGGACTGTCTGGAGGTTCTCAGTTTACTGGAGGTGTCAGCCTCCACACATCATTACCCAGGGCTGGCAGAGGCAGCTGTGAACTCTGGGAGCCCCCTTCTCACCTCCATTAGCAGACTGCTTGGGGGAGAAAAAAAACCCACCAAACAGAAATATTCAGCACTCAGATTTGGGTTCCTGCCATCAGGCCTGGGGAACCAGCTGGGTTTCTTCAGGAAAGCTCTGGCTCCTGCTATTTTACGGTGAAGCAAGATAAATCAAAGGGTCCTAGTAACGGAGGCAACCCCAATGGGTCAAAAGATGCCTGTGGGCGGGGGACAGCTGTGGGCAAAGAGAGATAAGAAGGAGCCCGTGAAAAGTGCGTGTGTGGTATTTTGTGACACTGAGAATGGAGGACCATCAGGCTGGAGATGGTGACGGGAAGAGGCTGGTTGATTTCATCTTATTCATCAGCTTCTACTGACAGGGCCATGGACCAAGCTGACAACTCTGCAATCTATTAGTAATGTCTGTCTGGGCACGGGAAGGGAAGGTGGCAACTGGAGGATTTGTTGTCCTCAAGTTTTAGACAAATGGTTTAGAACTAAGGCGAGGAAGACACGCGTCACCTTCTAGAACATTCCTTCTGAGAGATATTCTGAAGAAACTGCCATGTTCTGTGTTTCTTCAGAGCTCTCTCTTATCTCTAGTAACTTCTAGAACAGGAGAGGCCAGAATTCTGGTGTGGACTCTTCTAGCAAACAGGACAGATCTCCCTCAGGATCTACGAAATAACTGGCTCTGAGAGGAAAGCAGGACAAAGTGGAGGAAGAGGGAACGGAGGGAGAAAGAGTAAGAGGGAGTGACCTTGGAAGGCAGGGGAAGGCTGCCAGCAAGGACTTTACACTATGGTCAGCTTCGGCTCTCCCCTAGGCCACCTTCCGTGTCTTGTCCCTCTCTTCCTTCCATTGCTGGCATCTCTCTGCACTACATGCTTGAGCAGAGCCCATCGTTTGTGCCTTAAGAGACATTCCCTCGTGGGTCTGGGGCCTGGGTGTGGAGGACCTGACATCTTAGCAGGGCTCACAGCACCTGTGTCTCGGTCCACGTGGGCTGCCGGCTGCTGCTCAGGACTGGGCTTTCCCTCTCTCAGTTTCCGGCCCCGTTCCCTGTAGCACATGACACTTGCCCACCAGAGCTCTGGCAGCCTCCGGGGGGAGTTGCCTTCCCTTTCCTGAAGCCCAAAGCAGGGCGACTTTCTTCACTTCTTTCAGCCCACCACATTGGGGGGGGTATGTGCACTGACAGCAACGAGCCACGCCCCCTGCAGACTGGGCACAGTATAACCAGCCACATAACGCTAGCCGCACTTTCTCCTTGTTCTTATCTTCCCAGTGGGCCCAGAGGAGGTTCTGTGAAGGCAAACAGGTGTCTGGCCCACAGCACCAGGGCCAGCTTCACCCACACAGAGGGCTGCTTTGAGGGGATGTCTTTGGTCTTTTTTAAGAGTTCTCTATTTTTATTTTTGGCCTGAATGCATGCATGTGCACCACACGTGAGTACAATGCCTGTAGAGGCCAGTAGAGGGTGCCACACCCTTGGAACTGGAGGGAGAGATGGTTGAGCCACCATGCTTTTAAGTGTTCTTAACCACGGAACCATCTCTTCAGCCTCATATGATTTCCCCCCCGCTTTGAGTCAGGATTTCGCTATGCACCCCCGGCTATCCTGAAACTTGCTATGTAGATCAGGCTAACCTCAAATTCACAGGGATCTATTGGCCTCAGCCTTCCAAGTACATACATAAGTCACCATGCCCAGCCTTCCTTGGCTTTCTCAAAGGGCTGACTTGTACCTCCCTCTGTCACTTCCAGCATGCCCTCCTCACCTGTCATGGAGGAGTACACTGACCCCTCCCTCCCTCCCTCCCTTCCTCCTTACTTCCCTCCCTCCTGTATTCACTCATGCACTCACCCACTCATGAAGTCACTTGCTCACAAGCTCATTTACCTACTCACGCACACACTCACCCACTTACTCATTCACTTACCCAGCCACTCACCTACTCACGCCCACACAGGGCTGGCTGGAGAGATGGTCCAGAGTGTAGGGCCCTTGATGCTCAGGCTCAAAGATGTCTTGATGCAAAAGGAGCAAAGTGTGGGAAGTAGATGGAGCTTCCCTCCCTGTGCCCTGTGTACAGATACATGCCTGCCACAAACACCATCACACACACACACACAACACACACACACACACACACACACACACACACACACACACACACCTGGAAGCTGGAAGTGGGACAGCCAAGCCATCACTTACTTCCTATCACAGAACCTGCCTCCTGGGCTCATGTGGGCGATGACACAGTAGATGGAGCTCAGAGTGACTGCCAGCTTACAGATGTACTCCCTGCTTTTTCTGAGGGCTCTTGGGGGTCCCCAGGGTGGGCTGCTCCTTCTTTGGACCACAGCGTGTTCTACTGGACTCTGCAGAAATTGCCTTAGGTCTCAGGGTCTTGTGATGCATCATGAAGAAGACTGTCAGAAGTATACAGTGTATCTCTGGCACTCAGGAAGCTGAGGCAGGAGGATTGCTATGAGTTTGAGGTCAGTCTGGCTAAAGTGAGACCCTGTCTCAAAAAAAAAAAAAAAAAAAAAAAAAGGAGTGCAGAACCCAGCACTGGATCAGGTCTGCACTGGAGCCCACTGCTCTGACACTCTCCCCTTCTGGCCTTGGCTCTGGACTGAGACCCTTAGGCTATGATGAACCCTAAGGTAAAGGCTTTCCCTGGAAAGGACCATGTAGCTGGGAAGGCCAGGGAGCTGCTTAGAGCAGGACGGGGGCGGGGCAGGGGCCAAATGCCAAAGACAAGAAGCTGGGAGACCCGTGAGGTCAAGCCTCTGGTTATGCAGGGTGGGGCAGCCAGGCTGTTCCCATGTTCTGCTGGGAGTCAGGAAGCTTCTGGAACCAGACCAGAGCCTGGGTCTCCTTCACAGTCCATCTAGTCACTCCCTGACCTCAGACCTCCAGGGATCTGTATCTTCTCCCGTGGATGTCGTGGCCTTTCAGGTGGGTGGTGGTACCTGCTTGCTGTCTCTCAGTTTGCCCCCTTCACACTCAGAGCTTCACCCCTGCATCAGCCATTGCTTCCTGGCATTCGGGGTAACTTGTTTTTTTTAGATGTTATTTCCCTTCTCCTTCTTCCTCTTTACATATGGGCCCGAAAAGTCACTCTAGAACAGTGTCTAGCTGGGTCTCTGAGGCACATATCTGTGGCATAAATAGGCTCCAGGGAAGGCTGGGAAAGCCTACACCTGCACTCTACAGTAGACCTTTCTGGAAGCCCTGGCACACAGGTAGGGACCTGAGTCGTCATCAGCCCTGGTGCTTCTGCTGAGCCGTCCGTGACCTCTGGGTTTTGTGGACACCAGTCTGAGGAACAAGGGTGTAGAAGGCAGTCCAAGAGCATTTTAGTAGTGGCCCTACCATTCAGGGTCACCCCAGAAGGGGAGAGAAGTCATAGCATCTCAGCACGGTCACCTCCTTGACAAGCTCTATATGGGATTCCCCAGGCTATAGGAGAGGGAGTAAAACCAGAGAGAAGCTGCTGAGGGAGCCGTTCAAAGCTGCAGGTGCACACTTGTAGAGCAGACTCAGAACTGTTTCTCCAGCACCCAATAAAAGGGACCACCACATGACCTAGCTGACACTGATTGCCAGTCTATTTATGTTTTATTAGTTATAAGTGCTGTTATCTGTTTATCAAAACTACACAGCCACCTGACAACTGAATGCGCGCGCTGATCTTCCCAGGTCGGGGTAAGTGTTCTCCACTTCCTATTTGCCTGTCCTTTACAGACATTGCTAGTAGATAATAGCACTCTTTCCTTTGAGCCTGGGGATACCTTCAGAATCTTTCCTGTGATGGATTGCTTCATTGATGCATAAGGAGAAATTCCTCACAGTATGGTAGGCTCTCAAGGGCTGTCAGAGACCAGAGAGGGTGGGTGAGGAGGTGGTGGGAATGTGAGGTGGGTTGTTTGAGGGAAGCTTGGTCACATGTGTAAACATATTTCAGGATGCTAGGAGACAGCTTATTAAGTTGGTAAATATGGTGATGAGCGCGCGCGCACACACACACACACACACACACACACACACACACACACACACTATATTTCTTGCGCTATCCACTGACAAGACTTGGACCAATGACATCAAGATAACCTCGGGTGCCCTGAAGAGCCCATATCTTGGCTTTTAAATATCACTTTCCTCTAAAAGGAACGAGGAGGAATGGTGGATTCTGGGAAAGGACAGCTATGCCTGGAACTCTGTTCAGAATGTGAGGAAATGCTCACAGGGTGACACTCATCTCAATGGCCCAGAAGAGACCGGAACTTCACAACAAGTGGCTTCACAGAGGACCATAATCCATCAGCAAGAGAGACTATTAATCCACAACATTAGAAAAACAAACAAAGTCAACGGAGGGTTGCTGAGGGGCGTTGCGAAGTACTCACTCACAGAAGGACTTATTAGCTAAAGAGGGAAAGAGACCCACGTCAGGGTGCAGCCTCAGGGTGCAGCCTCAGGGTGCAGCCTGTCAGACAACATCCCTTTGGTCAGAGTGACCCCCTTGGCCACCTGGCACTCCGTGACCCTCAGTGCAGTCCAGCATGAAGTCATACAGGCAGAATCTCCCCAGGAGGAGGCACTGACACCCTCCCAAATGAAGGACACTCCCCCAAACAACTGGGCATTGGGACAACTCAGGGGACTCACTTGAAGCCTGAGGACACCGGGAGAGTGCGCCATAGCTGGGCTCCTGGTCTCAGAGCTCTGAGGTGGCCACGAGGGAGAATGGGACTCAAATGTTCACGGGGTAAGAAGGCTGGCAACTTCCGAATGGTCAGAAATGTCTTCTAAGTTTCAGTAAGTTTGTGACTGCTTAATTTAAAAAATGGTGAAAGTAATGTTTAGCCATTAAGAAAAGCCCTGAATAATGTGTAAGCGGCCACTGTTTGAAGCAACAGGAAGAAGCACAGATGACAGCAGTAAGGCGCAGTAGGCCCCTCGGTGTCTATGTTAAATTCTGTGTGGAGGTGACTCCCAGACGGGCGTGATGGAAGTCACACCCTACTCTCTGCCTTTCACAAGGGATGAAATGGGACCTGGCTCAGGGCCCTGAGCTGCTGAGCTGACGCCCACCCCAAGCCGAGGAGCATCTGCCGGAACGGCTGCGCAGCAAACGCCGCCAGGTGCAAAATGCAAGCATGCGGCTCAGCCCGTCTTCAAACGTTACCAAGAACTTCGAGAATAAACTGGATGCACGAGTCGCAGGTTCAGGACCCGGCCCTTCTCATAGCGCTCGCCAAGTGCTGTCCCTTTGGGAACCTGCCATTTTGGAGTACCCGGGAGGGGGGTGTGTGTATCAGATGGGAGACTGATACACAAAGGTGTTCGTCAGCTATTTCTAAGGCTTAACACTGGGGCGAATGACCAGATAAATTACAGTATTTCCATAAAACAGAGCACCACACAGGCATTAAAAGCCATGTTATGTAAGAGTAAGTAAACTGAACACAAAGCACTTATATATATATATATATATATATATATATATATATATATATATATATATATATATATATATATTCTTTTGAATGAGTATAGCCAAAAAGACTGACAGGAAATATGCCAAAGCAGAAGCAGGGGTGTCTCTGGGTGACTTTTATTATCTTTTTTTTTTCATATTTTCATATAGCTCATAAATGCTCCACTGTGAGTGTATCTAATTTTTCTAATTAGAATGATATTTTTAAATATTTAAGAATAATGCATTCATTTGTTATAATGTGCCCAGTTGCCTCTGTAATTAAATATTTTTAATAAAGAAAATGTTGAAGAATAAAAAAAAAGGCTACCGTGGAACCAATATTTATGCACCACCTCCTGTGTGTCACATGACATGAGGTTACGGGAGGGAGACAGAGGAATCTCTGAGGAACAAGAATAAGGCCTCCCTCACATCTCTTCCTGAGATCTGGTGAGACCTAGAGTCTACCATAGCTGGCGACGGTCTCCAAGCTCCTGCCTGGAGTTTTGGTCACGTGACCATGGACCACAGAGCTTGCTGGGGTGATGGGTGATTTGCCTGTGTAACGCTTGTGTGTCTCATCAGGGCACGCCTCGGAAGATATTTGTTAAACATATTACCCTTTAATAATCTATAACTTAAAAGGCAATGGCAGGTTGAAAGTAATCAATAGCACATTGTAATAATTTCAAGCAAACAGAGATTTATATTCCATGCACCCTGGACAGCAATTACTTAATTCTTCTAATATACTTGCGGACGCGGCTTTATTTTCACTTAAACCAATTTGCTTTATTGACCAAATCAAGTCTTGTGGCCATAATATCAACCCTTCTCCCTTCGTCTAACTCAGCAAATCCAGTGCCCATCGATAATTATGACAAGGCGGCAATTTCTCCCCTTTAGAGCTGAGCTATCATTGATGAGCTCTGTCCCCAGCTGTCATATTCCCAGTCTCCCTCCTCTGGGTTGAGGAGGACCAGACGGAGGGCTGACGCTACAAGGCCATGGTCAGAGAACAAGTTCCAATCACAAGAGAGGGATGTGTGTGTGTGTGTGTGTGTGTGTGTGTGTGTGTGTGTGTGAGAGAGAGAGAGAGAGAGAGAGAGAGAGAGAGAGAGAGAGAGAGAGAGAGAGAGAGAGAGAGAGAGAGCAAGCCAGAGAGAGCCAGCCAAGAGCCACACAAGGAACGTGGGGCCACAGCAGCTGGATGGATTCCAGGGGACCCTGTGCCCCTCAGTTCCTCAAGCCGATGTGTCCAGGGCGGGCTTGGGGTAACTCACTGGGGCACGTCATTAGCCAAAGACCAGTGACCTGCTCCTTCCTCACGGTGGAGAGAGGCGGCTCCGTGTGACTTAACCAGCTAATTCCCCCAGCTTCCGAGAGGTGGGTCAAGGCTGCCATGATTTAGTCAATTAATCACCGCTGTGAGTTGCACTTGGCGTCCGATTCTCCGCAATAGTTTTCCTGACCTTTAAAACCCCCGTATAACTATATAACTATCCCTCAGGAGTCTTTAACTTGCTGCATTTTTCATCCTCAACTGGCCCGTGGCTCCCACTTGCACGCTGGAAGGGCTGGAGCTAGACCCACCCACGTGTCTAGGTCGGTATCCTAGGGAAGCAAGGCAGGAGAGAGGGGCTGATCCCCACGCCCGCAAGGCAGAAGCCACACAGTGTTCTCTGCATCCTAGACATGCGCTCCGGGAGGGCAGGGCACCGTTGAACTCTTGGCCTGGGGTGGGAGGGAACTGACCCATACCTGGGAGGTGGGACTATTGAAACTCTCAGCTGGGGCCACTGTTCCGGGCAGGCTGGTTTGCTTGGTGGTTTCATGGCAAGACTTTCAGTTAGTTAGGTCAGATCCTCTAGTGAAATCCGGCTTCGAAACTGAGCTCACTTTGTCTAAGCCCCGGCTGTACTCCAGCTCTGACCCTGGGACCCATTCTGGCCTCTCAGAGATCAATTTCTATATCCTCTGCACCTACCCACCCATCTGTCCACCCACCCACCCCTCTACCCACACACAAACCCATCCATCCATCTGCCTACCCGTGCACGTCTGCATCCATCCATCTAACCACTCCTATATCCATCCATCCATCCATCCATCTCTCTGTTCATCCATTCATTTATTCTCATTCCCTCAGGAGCCTCATTCGGGTACCAGCACAGCCCCAGGCGGTGGGCGCACCAGCAGAAACAGGGCATGGTCCTTGCAGTGAGTCTGGATCATCCACGAGATCGTAACGCACAATGACATGTACACTGAAGGGCAGGCCCAGGGTTTAGAGGGAAGCCAGGGGAAGGCATGGTAACCTTTCGGGAAGGTAAGGCTTCCTGGAGGAAGCAGTCTCCCAGCTAGGTTTTTAGGGCACACAGAGGCTTGCCAGGACACTCCTGCGGAGGACAGGTGAACCCAGCAAAGGAGGATGCTTCGTCCTCTCTACAGCACCTCAGCTCTGAGGGTCTGTCTGGTTTTGTCTATCAGGGCCTTTATTCCATAATGGGTTGCTCATGCCTGGGCCTTGCCTTCCCACAGCTGCCTCCATTACCAGACTCTCTGTGAGACCTTCAAGGCAATGGGTGGAACCGTGCAGATGTCTACACGTGTGGCTGGTTGCAGAGTCACTTTGATACAATTCTACTTCGCACATGACACTCAGGCGAGCAGGCCTCACACTCTGCGCCACACACAGCCCTGGGAGCTTCTGTTCCCACAGATTGGTACGACGGGTCCCCTGGCATGATCCAGCGCAGTGGCCTGAGAGGAATATTCATCTTTCCCACAAAGAAATACGCTGAGTGCTTCCCCTCCAAATGCACGGGCCACTTGCTCCATCTTTCACTGACCACTTCTGTAAAAAACAACCTGAGCAGCTGGGAGTATTTCTTTAAGAAAAAAACAAAACAAAACAAAACAAAACAAAACACAGCTCTGGTGGTGTGAGAGATTACAGCTGCTGGCTGGCCTGAGCACTGGGCAGAGTGTGTGGGGTGTGGCTGGTGGCCAGATGTTCCCAGCCTGTGGTCTGGGGCAGCTCCTGCCTGCAGCCACAGGGGACATTCAGACCCACTAGGCAGAAGCTTCTAGTCTTCAGCAAGAGCCATAAAATCTGCAGGCTTGTGTGAGATTGCAAGATTTTTAGGTAGTCTCAACTGTTTCTTTTCTTTCTTTCTTTTTTTAAATTACATTTATTTCTGTGGGTGTTTCTGTGTGTCTGATTAGGGGCACATGTGCCACCTCATACATGTGGAGGGTCCGAGGACAACTTGTAGGAAGGAGTCAGTTTTCCCCGCAGATCAGACTCAGGTTGCCAGGTCTCTTTACCCACCAGGCCTTCTCACCAGCGTACACAATGTTTTCTAAAACAGTGCGTATGGTAAACATGCGGGGAGGCCAAAGAGGCCCCAGGGGCAAACTTCACTCTGGAGGCCACATGCTCTGTGCGTCTGGGGACTGTGACCCACAAGAAGAGTCCTGGATGGTGGGAGGGCAGCTGGGGCATGCAGCAGGTAGGACCCCAGGGTTCAGACCTCTGTAGCCGGTAGAGATAAGAGCTTAGATGAATTTTCTAGAAGCTTCAAAGCCTAGATGCCAAGGACTCCTGAACTCCATCTTCTTGCTGTTATAGACACTGGTACTCACATGTGCAGATACACATATGCAACTAAACATACAGACTAAAATAATACATAAATGTTTTTTAAAGGTCTCAAGGTTTGGAGCATTTTGGATAGGGATGCTCAGCAGTGGACCCTTCCAGGCCTGAGTGAGACAGGTAGGGCTCACTTGTGTTCCCAGCTTGAAGCTACCTGCTGTGAGCTCAGGCTGGCATGGGGCTGTCCCTAGACAGTCACCGGCACATGGCCTCTTTAGAAGCTCCCACCTTGAGTCATAAGCAAAGATAGACTTGGGTTGTGGAAGCTGGGGTTGACACAATAGGGACTGCTATATGTTGTAGACAGTGGCATGTCACACCGTTCATTAATACATATTTTCTCTCAACTTTGAATCCCAGTGACACCATGTTGGCAAAGGCTGAGTACTTTGAACCCCAGTGACACCATGAGTACTCCCAATCCAAAATGCTCTAAACCCGGAACTTAAAAAAAAAATCATGTGTTATTTGGTGCCTGGGTGTTTAGCTTGTGTGTATGTATCTGCACATGTGAGCGCAGCACCTATAGAGGCCAGAAGATGGCAGTCAGATTTCCCCTTACACTGGAGTTAGAGGTGGTTGTGAGCATCCACATGGATTCTGGGAACTGAACTTGAGTCCTCTGCAAGAGCGGCCAGTGCTCCTAACCACTGAGCTGTCGATCCATTCCTGAGCCTTGAAACATTTTGAATGTCAAGGAGACAATGGAAAAGTCGGTGCCAAAAAGCCACGTGTGATGAATGTATCTCAATATGCATACGGACATATTAAAAAACCCGAAAACCTCTGGGCTCTGTACCATTCTTGAGGGATGTCAATCTGGAGACTGAAGTCAGCCATGATGGAAATTTTAACGCCATGGAAACTGGCAAACACTACAAAGCGGGTTCCTCATTCCCACCCAGGAAGCTGGTCATTAAACATTTGTGGACACACCACTCACAGCTAACACAAGGTCCTTTTAAAGGTAAATTGGTTTGTGATGTGAACACATTTGTTCATGTCTATCAAATGATAAAAACAGGGATGATGTCAAATGAGGGTGCATGGTGGGGGGCTGTTTGGTGGGTGGGGAAAAGCCCTTCTGACGTCCTCCCTTGTCAGTCAGGGCTAGGAAAGAAAACTCTGGAAAAAGCATTTCTTCTACTCTCCAAGGTTCGCCTGGACCTGGAGTGTCTCCCTGAAAAGTGTTCGCCCAATAAAGCCGCCCACAATTAAAAATCTCGTGTCTTCCAAGGAGCTCAAGAGCAGCTCTGTTTGTCTTGGGCTAAAGGGTTTGGACTGGTCTCCAGGGAAGTGATTGATTAACAAGGACAGGCTGAGGTGTTTCCAGGGAACAGGCTGCTCCATTTTTCTGTTCTGGGTGCCCTTCAATGGCAGGAGGCTCCTTCTGGTGAGATGCATCCCAGATGTAGCTCCCAGGCCTGGCTTCCAGAACACAGCCTCAGCCCTCCACCCACTGACCCTGAGCCTGGCCTCCCACAGACCCCCGCATGGGCGGGCTGCTGGGCTCACTGAGGCCAGGGCTGTGCTACCTGCCACTCTGCAAGAGCCTCTCTGGCCTCTGAGGCCAAAGGGCTGCATGTGACGGCTGTGAGAATCTGGGTGGAGGGTGCACTGGCTGCAGGGACCTTTCAAACAGAGGGTGGAGGGCAGACACCTTGAGACTGTTTGGACCTGCTGCTCTACTAGCAGAGGGTCAGAGAGAAAGTGTCCTTTACAAAGATATTCCCCATGCTTGGCCCACTTAGTCATGCTTCGTCCCATAAACCACGGGGGGGGGGGGGGGGGGGATGCACGCCTTCTGGTTGGGCCATATGCCTCTTGCTCAGGGAAGCCACATCTGTCAACTGTGGGGGAAGAGGCACTTTCTGAAGGCAGCTGCTCAGGGCCACCCCCTGACATTAAGCAACTGCTACCTGGTTGAACCAGAAGAGCCTGGAGCCTGGAAGAAGGAAGGCCAGGGCAGGGGCCAAGGCAGGCTGCGGTGGCGGCGGGGTCGGGGTGGGGTGGGGATGGGGAGGGTGGGGGAAGCCGAAGAGGCGGGGGTGGGGCGGCGGCGGGGTGGGGGACCGCCTACCACCCTGGGTTTGGGCAGCTAGCTCCAGAGGTGGGGGCGGGGCGGGGGCGGGGCAGGGGTGGGGCGGGGGCGGGGCAGGGGTGGGGCGGGGGCGGGGGTAGGGGGCCGCCTACCACCTTGGGTTTGGGTAGCTAGCTCCATAGAGTAGGTGATATCAGAGAGAAAAGAGGGACAAGGAAGACGTAAGGGCATTGAGGGGTAGAAGTCACTACAGCTGATGCCTGGGGTGAACAGCACTCAGCTGGGGGCTTCAGGGAGGGTACCCTCTTGAGAACTAGGGCTTCACACCTCAGAGCCAGGGCCGGGCCGAGGGGGAGGGGTGCGGTGGGGTGGTGGAAAGCAGAGGGAAAGCCCACACTGACTCTTCACAGCTTTATCCCCCAGGCTCCCACAGACGTGGGCATCTGCTGCTCAGACATAAGAGCCTTGCTGGGCCAGGTCCCCAGACATAGCCCTTCACAGTCTCCCCAGGGGAAAGGCAGACACGGAGGACCCAAGGGCCGTTCACAGCCCTTGCCCAGCTCTTTCCAGGGCGAGAACACTGAACTAGAGTCACGCTCTCGGCCTGTCTGTTTCAGAATCCGGGAAGGTCTCTTGTGGGGGAGTGAACCAGAGAACAAAGAGCCTGGACCCCAGAGTGAAGGCCGAGGGCGGGGCAGGGCCGGGAGAGACCTCTGAGGAGGCAGTGTGCTACCTCCTGCTTTCATTCCTGCCGAGGTGGGCTGGGGCTCTCTGCTCCCCCCACAGCGCTGAGTCAGGCCTGGCTGCTTTAATGAGAACGCGAGGAGATCTACTTTGCATAAGATTCTTAACTGTCTGCCCCCTGGGAGCCCGCCTCTGTGGGGGTGGAAGCGGCTGGGTTTCGAGAGCCAGTTTTCTTGATTTCCCCAACTCAGGAGGGGGTGCCGCTAGGGAACCTCCCGCCCACCTCTGCCTTACTCAGCATCTACCTTAATACCAGGCCGAGGTTGTTAGAACCGGAGTCTATAAATAAAGGATTTGCAATTAAGGCTATTAGCATCAGGTGGAACCTTAACAGCGGAGCTTCGAATTTCATGCACATAAATAGATCTGTACAGTATCTCACTCTGATTAAAAAGAAAACGGCCAGAGTCCCCCGCAAGAAGCCCTCTCTGGCACATGGTCCAAAGAGTCCATGACCAGCTGGGCTGTGTGGGTGTGGGTGAATGGAGGAGGAAGGATACTTATCCTTGCTCAAACCCTCGTGTCTATGCAGCAACCATGAAGCACAAGGGCACTGTCTAAGTGCTTGCCCTGTATGGGGGTGGGGTGGGGGGAGGAGAGGGAGGGAGGGGGAGAGACAGAGACACAGAGGCAGAGGCAGAGACAGACAGAGAGGCAGAGAGAGAGAGAGAGAGAGAGAGAGAGAGAGAGAGAGAGAGAGAGAGAGAGAAGAAGAAGGAGGAGGAGGAGGAGGAGGAGGAGGAGGAGGAGGAGAAGAAGAAGAAGAAGAAGAAGAAGAAGAAGAAGAAGAAGAAGAAGAAGAAGCAGAAGCTGCTGCTTTTGTCTTCAGCAGGTGGCTGGTTGTCCTCGGAGCCTACAGCCTCAGTGCCTCAGTGCTATGGACTAGGCTCCCAGGACCCACTCTCCAAAGTCAGAATCTGCCTGTGCCACTAGGCCCCCAGCCCCCTTAGAAAACCTCTAAAGGATCACCGAGAGGTATCTTGCTAGAGGGGGCAGTCCTTAACATGGTAACACATGTCACCATCCCTTATCGTTGTCATCTCTACAGGGCTTAGAATCACCATGGAAACATGGCTGTGAACATGAGGGTGTTTCCACAAAAGTTTAACTGAGGAAGAAGGACCCGCTCTAAATATGGCAGCACCATCCCTGGCCTGGAGTCCTGCCCCTCATTTAAAGGGGAAAGTGAGCTGAGCAGCAGCAAACAACATCTGTCTGCTTCCTGACCATGGGTACAACATGACCAGCTGCCTCGGGCTCCTGCGGCCCTGACATCCCCCCCCCCCCCCGCCCCATGGACAGTACTCTCCAACTGTAAGCCAAAGTAAAACCTATCAGTCAGTGGCTTTTGTCATGGCAGGAACTAGAGTGGGTCTCAGCCAATCAGAGCCCTTCATGAACAGACATCCATCCATTCATTCACACTGGGCCTCAGTCTCCCCCACGATGAGCCTACAGCCTTGTCTCAGTGGCCGGTAGGGTAGTGGGTCCTCTCGGAATCAGCGTGTGGTCTCCATGGGCAACCGCAACAGGACTTCCCCTTGCTGGATGAAACAGCTCGCTTCGCTTCTCCCTTCTTGTCACTCAACTTTCTGCAGGTTTTCCAAAATGGAGAGCCATTCAAAGCCAACACAAGTCCAGCTTACACATCCATGAGACATTTTCAAGGACAAGCCATGAATACGGCTGCTGGCCTGTCACTAAAGCCACCTGTGGACTCTGGGAAGGGGAAGAAGGAGTCCCACGCTGGGCACAAGTCCTTTCTGTCGTGACAGCTATTGGGCGGTGGAGACAAAACATGCAGCCAGCCCCTCCGCCTGCCGCAGGGGACTCTCTGCTGGACAGGATAGGACACAGTGAAGATGGAGGTGAGGCTGAGAGCAGGTGGCACCATCTACCAGGGTCACCCTGGGTCCCTCAGCGACTTAGCAGGTGGTGACTGTGACTGCCATAGGGGAAGTGAGTTCTGTGTGAAACGTGAGACTAATTCACATGGACAATTAACACTCCGTCTCTGGCAGCCTTTTGCCCGAGTCCCCCCACCTCCGGCAAGCTCAGCTGACATGGCGGAGAAGGCACCGGGGCATTGGGAAGATTTACTCCTTGCTCTCTCCGACGAAGGCTTCTAGCTCACTGCTGTTGATACAAACTAAAAATAGCTGTCGGCCCCCAGCTTCGGCCTCCAGCCAGTCTCTGCAAGATTAGGATGGCTCTCACGTAAGGGAAGACTAATGGATTTCTTCCTCGAGGCAATTAAAAAGTGATTTGTCACACCCCAAGATGTATGGCTTTGTATTGGCAGACCAGGGGCTGCAGGAGGGCGGTGGGTGACAGTGGCACCAGCCGAGGGGTACCCTGGGGCTCTTGAAAGGAGCCCAGCAGACCTGAGCAGGTAGTGGAGCAGGGTGCAGAATAGACAGGGCCAAGGCAGGCTTGGCGAATGGGCCTCCAGGAAGGCCCTTCAAGCTTAAGAAAGATGCTGTCCAAACGTTTTCTGATGTCTCTCCAGCTGGAGCAGTCCAGAGATGCAGGCTCAGCGGCCTGGGTCCCCGGAGGGAGCACCTGTGACAGGCCATGGAAGTTCCTGACTGCAGGTCTCCTCTAGAGTCAAAGGCCTGCACAGGCTCCTCACGGCTGCCCCAAAGCTGACTAAACCCTCCCTATGGCTATTTTACACCCAGGCTGGTCTCTACAGCCTCTTCACGCCTGGCCGACCCGAACTGCTGACCCCTTATTTGGACAGGCCCATCTCAAGTCACGTCCTCATAGCCTTCCCATTCTTTCATAGGCCGCCTTTTTAGTCATGTGCCTAGGCATGACCCGACAGTTTCCCCCAGATCTGGGCATAACAACTCTACTAAGAATAAAGCTGCCAGCCCGTGTCAGCCATACTCCCTGCTCCCAAGGCCCCTGTACACACTTGTAACTGCAAACTGTAACACTCGCTGTCTCCGTGTCTTTCCCAGCTGCTGTGACAAAATACTCCAACCGGCATCAGAAGCCTGTTGGCTGCAGTGGCACACACCTCTGATCCCAGCTCTCGGTGCTGAAGAGGCAGAGGTCGGAGGATCTCTGAGTTCGAGGCCAGTCCGGGTCTACCTAGAGGGTGAGTTCCAGGGCAGACAGGACTAGATAGCGAGACCTGGTCTCAAAAGCAAAAACAAACAAAACAGCAACTTAAAGAAGGGTTTGTTGGGGCTGGAGAGATGGCTCAGAGGTTAAGAACACTGACTGCTCTTCCAAAGGTCCTGAGTTCAATTCCCAGCAACCACATGGTGGCTCAAAAACCATCCATAATGAGATCTGGTGCCCTCTTCTGGCCTGCAGGGGTACAAGCAGACAGAACACCATATAAATAATAAATAAATCTTTAAAAAAAAAAGAAGGATCTGTTTAATTTATAATTCCAGGTTATAGTCTATTATGGCCAGGGGTCACCATGGCAGGAGCTTAAAGCGACAGATTGTTTCTGATTGGAAGATAGGAAAGAAGGCATGCAGGATGGTGCTCGCTCGGCCTGCTCTCTCTGCTCACCCCGGTTCCTGTCCACAGTCAAGATGGCCTTCCCTAATTAATGCCTCCAAGGGTATCACCCAAAGGCACGCCCAGAGACTCTTGAGCATGGATGAGTCCACATAGTATCAAGTTGAGGGCCAACACTGATCAACTTAGTAACGAGGCATCGGCTGAAAGGACAGTGCCGCTCAACCTTCCTAATGCTGCGGCCCTTTGAAACAGTCCCTCTTGTTGTGCTGACTCCACCATAAAGTTATTTTCATTGCTACTTCATTAACTGCAGTTTTGCCACTGTTGTGAACTGTAATGGGAATATCCGTGTTTTTCTGATGGTCTTAGATGACCGTTACAAAAAGGTCATTCAATCTACAAGGGGGTCGCGACCCACAGGTTGAGAACCACTGGCCTGAGATGCTGGGTCAGCCTGTGCTGTGGTGGCAGTCATGATGGAGGGGGCATCAGTGGCAAGAAGAATGAAAGCTGCACACTGCAGGGCCGGAGTGAGGGCAGCTCAGGGCTCGCTTAGTTCCCGTTATCAGCTTAGGCCTCCGTCAGCGAAGACCCAGGCTCCTAACTACTTCGGGATCTAGCCAGAGGAGGTCCCTCTTCTCAGGGCTCTGGGGGGTCTCTGGAATGGTACGAAGGGCTCTTTGAGCTCAGCTGCAGTATAATGGCGGAACGGCTTGGGCTGACTCAGACGGAATGCTCACACATGTTTACTCATTGACGTCTAGATAGTCCACGAAGCGGGTGTTGTGGCTGCACAGCTGTCGATGGGTGCAAGGTGAGAGGCAGCAGGAACTGCCAGAGAACGTGGGCTTTGAGGCCATGGAGTTGCACAGCAGTGGTGAGCAACAGTCACAGCTCTCACATCACTGTACTCTTGCCCTCCTCATTGCTTCTCCTCCTTCCTATTTCCCCTTTCTCTCTCCTCCTCTCCTTCCCTCCCCTTTCATCCATCCATCATCCATCCATCCATCACCCATCCATCCATCATCCATTCATCTATCCATCCATCATCCACCCATCCATCCATCATCCACCCATCCATCCATCATCCACCCATCCATCCATCATCCATCCATCCATTCATTCATCCACCCATCCATCCATCCACCCATCCATCATCCATCCATCCATCCATCTATCCATCCATCATCCACCCATCCATCCATCATCCATCCATCCATCATCCATCCATCCATCCATCCATTACCCATCCATTCATCATCCATCCATCCATCCATCCATCCATCCACCCATCCATCATCCATCCATCCATCCATCCATAATCCATCAACCCATCCATTCATCATCCATCCATCCATCATCTACCATTCATCCATCATCCATCCATCCATCCATCCATCAACCCACCCATTCATCAATCATCCATCCATCCATCATCCACCCATCCATCCATCATCTACCCATCCATCCATCCATCATCCATTCATCCATCATCCATCAACCCATCCATCCATCATCCATCCATTCAATCTCTCTATCCAACCATCTCACCCATCCACTCATTCATCAACCCATCCTTATTTCCATCCATCTCTCTCTATATTTATTTATTCCACACCATAACATCCATCCACTTATGAATCTCTCTACCAATCTTTCCTTCGTTCACCCATCCATCCCATCCAACCCATCCACCCATCTCTTCTATCCATCCATCTACCCAGCTATCCTATACCATTGATCCATCCATTCTCTCACACACACTCCCTTCTGTCCATCAATCTTTTAAAAATTTTTATACATATACATTTATATTATTATACCTCAATTGTAATGCCTGTTGAGCATATTAAGAGTCTCTCTGGGACAGGAACGCTTTAGTGATTTGAAAATTCCACATCCTCTTCTTACGGTCACAGTGTTGTCTTGGGAAGAAATACCAGTGCACATTTAATGAGTTCCTACTGTGCAGGCACACAGTAGGCGCAAGGCAGAAGGGGCTTGACTCAGACATACCTGAGTGGGTATTGTTTCTGCCCTTGTGCTGTGTGGCCTTGGGCAGCCTCCTTAATTCCTCTGACCCTCAGGCTCCATCTATATGACACACTCAGGGAGCAGCCATGGACGGTAATGTGTGTGAGGCTAAGGACTGGGTTTGGCTTCGATAAATCATGGAAATAAATGCACATCCCCCCCCACCCCCCCAACCCCCGCTCCCAGGGACCGATCAGTACACTGCTCGGCTTCAAATCGATAGGCTTAATATTTAATAATAATCCACTGAAAGGCACTTTGGTCACTCAACGCATCAGTGCCGCGCTAATAACAAATTACTTCCTAAATTGTTAGCCTCGGTCGCTTTCATGGATCTCTGATCATGTTTGTGACAGGGAGGAGGAAGAGCTGAGGCAGGCGACAGCCCCAGCCAAGATGGCTGTGCAAGGGCAGCAGGGCATTCTGGGACCTTCTCTAAGTGGCTCCACAGGCTGGCACACAGCTGACAGACCTGCCCGGGCAGCAGGGAAGGGGTGTGGCAAGGCCACAGGCTAAGCTGCTGACCTACTGAGTGCACCCAGTAAAGCAAGACCACGCCACATCCTGGCCTTGGGAGAGGCCCAACCTAGCCCACATTTGGCATGTGTCAGAGTGGGCACGGCCAGCAAAGGTCCCTCTGGGGACCATGGCACATAAAGTTTGATGATGAGTGGGTGGAGCAGAGGGTCCTTTCTGCCCTGTGCCTGCTCGGTAACCTTCTTGCCATGCCTGTCCTGTCCTTCTGTCCCATCTGTCCATCTCTTTCAATGTATAACAAAGGTATTGCTTTGCCACATAACCTTCCTGGAGACTTCCTATCTCTGTTTAAAATGCTGATTTTCTGGGCATTTTGACTTTTAAAATGTTCTATTAAAATACGACTTGTCGCCGGGCGGTGGTGGCGCACGCCTTTAATCCCAGCACTTGGGAGGGAGAAGCAGGTGATTGCTGTGAGTCCGAGGCCAACCTGGTCTACAAAGCGAGTCCAGGACAGTCAAGGCTACACAGAGAGACTCTGTCTCAAAAAATAAAAAATACGGGGCTGGAGAGATGGCTCAGTGGTTAAGAGCACTGGATGCTCTTCCAGAGGTCTTGAGTTCAATTCCCAGCACCCACATGGTGGCTCACAACCATCTGTACTATGATCAGATGCCCTCTTCTGGTGTACATGAAGACAGCATACTCATATACATAGTAAATAAATATCTTTAAAAATACGACTTGTCCTATCTACTGGCTTTCATGGGTCCACTTTAAATTCTGCACCCAGGTTCTCCCTCATTGACTCTACCCTAGTCCTGGGCAAGTCTGGGTGGGGTACCAGCATCTCCAGGTCCTGGGGTGTTGGGGTCAGAAAACTGGCCGCATGTTCTGCTCTGCCCTGCTTGCCTCCCCTCTCAGGCTGTGGGTGGCCACTGGGCCATCCCTACCTATCTGGCCCCGGACAGCAGTCTGCATATAGTCAGTGGGTAGTCTGTAGAAGCTGAAGAGGAAGGGCTCAGGGCCAGAGCTGTCCTGTCTTGGCCATGGCATGAGATGGTGCGCTCAATCCAGGAAGCAGGGGAGGGCGGGTGGGTTGGCTTTGGTCCCTAGGGGTTACTTCCTAACTTTCTGCCACCTCCTGGCTGGAGTTGTTTAGGGATGTGAGTGTTCTCTGCCCTGGAGCCTGAGGATGCTCAGGTCTCTGATGCAGAAAATCACCAGCTTGGCTTCTCTCCAATTCAGCGGGACTCCGCCTGAGGCCACTGATGAGAACAATAATAATATTGCTATTATTAAGAGATTTGCATAGACAGAAATTGCTTCCCTGATTAAAACCAACAACAACCAAGGACACTGAAGTAGGTTATCCTGTGGCTGTGGCGTGAAGGGAAGCTGCACCCGCAGAAGGTTCCGGGGTGGGAGCTGGGCTGGGGCAAGGAAGCAAGTCCTCTGCCTGCTGTGGAAGCTGGGAGAGGTGTGGGCTCTGGGGTTATTGCTTGGTGTATGTTTCCTGAAAAAAAAAACAAAAAAAAAAAAAACAAAACTGGCAGCAGTTCCGGGAGTGGTGTTTGGCTTCGTCCAGGCACTGCGAATACAGGCAGGATATAGTCACATGTAGTATGACGGGATAAAATGTGGGGCACTTGGAGGGCTACGTGTTAGGTGGCCTTTTTCTCGGGAGAGTGATACCCCTCGTGCTGTCGTTATGGGATAGGTCAGTGTCACCCCCGCTCTGCTCCCTCACAGTCAGACCAGCCTGAGAAGGCAAGCTAGGTGGAATGGCCAGGGGATGATGGAGACCTCAAGCGGTGGGTGAGCACAGACTTCTCAGGCATCAGGCAGCTTGTTGGCATGAGGGGGGGTGGGGTGGAAATAAAGGGTATTTAAACTGTTGGCGAGTGAGTAGAGGATTTTGGCGTGAGTGTACATCATTGGCCAGGGCTAAGGTGCTGGAAATGCCTTATTTGCAGGAAGAGGAATTCCAAGCGCTGCTGGACATGAACTTGTGAGGAGAAGGGAAGTTTAACCTGGCTGCCACTACATGACCTCTTCTGGAGTGGGAAGAGGTTGGGGGTGCAGGACTAGGTGCGTGAGTAGGGACACGCAGGCCCAGGGCAGGGGACGGAGCCATCCCTACTCCCACCGCTCTCAAGGTGAGATTTCTGGGGTCAGACACGACTCCACCCAACTCCCGCTGTAGACTGGCTCCTTCCCTCTCCCACAGGACCCCATCCTCACAGCCTAGAGCTCAGGCTTGCTGAGCGACTAACGAGCGACAAGAGGGGCTCTGCCTGGGAACATGTCAACACCCCCAGGGTAGAATCCACGGCTCCTCTCCTACCAGGGCTTGTAAAGGCTAAAGGAGAGCGGATGTAGGAGGCTGTACTGTACGGGGTGCAAACTAACTGTTCCCAACGTTTAACAAACGTTAAAGAACCCCTCTCAGAACGCTAGGGAGAGGGGAGTTATCTTTAAAAAGCATCCACAAAACCCCCAATGGTGGCAGCCTGAGTGTGGGGATGTCTGCTGCACTCACAGCCCACACAGTAGAGGGAGCCCAAGGCACAGACAAAAAAGCAAAAGACTCATAGGTCGGTTCGGACAAAATACAACCAGCTCTGTAGATGACAAGGAGACTCAGGCCACCTGCAGAACAGTATCCCAGGCAGGCAAGTGGGCTCAGCGAGGTGACAGGAGACACGATCAACATAGGAGAGTCTACTCATTTCTACATTCAAGTGACAGACACGGGGGAGGTGAAATTAAACTCACAGGACCACCTATGAGCGCGGCAAAGAAAACGAAATTCTGCAGCCTAGCTTTCACAAACTGTGTGCAGGAGCGGTGTGCCGAAGTGACCAAATGTTCCTGATGTCATCTGAGAAGACCTACGAAGTGAAGGCGTGTGTTGTTCACGGATGAAAGACCCACCACATAGAGGATGCTAGAAGGTATTTGCTGTTTGTGGCTGGAAGATCAACCACAGCGAGGATGCTAACCCTCCCCAAATCTATCAGCAGGCTTGATGCAGATCCTACTGAAACCTAGTAAAATGTCATGTATACCTGTTTTTATGTGTATGGATGTGTGTGTGTGTGTGTGTGTGTGTGTGTGTGTGTGTGTGTGTGTGTGTTGCACATATGTGCGTGTGCATGTGGACACCTGAGGTTGACATTGAGCGTCTTCCTCAGCCCTTCTCTACCTTATACATGGTGGCATGGTCTTTCACTTGAATGCAGAACTTGCAGATTTGGCTACTTTAGTTGGCTCTGGGGACCCCTGCCTCAGCTTCCTGTGCACTAGGGCCACATTACATAGTCCAGAGGTTCTGAAATTCAGCCTTCATTCTTGTGCGCCAAATGCTTTTCCTGTGGGGCCACCTCCCTAGGTCCCAAAGTAGCTTTTTGACAGGTAACTACCTCCTATCATGCGTGTGGAAAGATATAGGCCCTGGAAGAGCTCAGGCGCCTGACAGAGAGGCCCAAGAGTGGCCCCAGTCTGCCTGACATTGAGGCTGACCACACAGTGACAGCAATCTAGCCAACAGGGTGCTGAGAAGGGACAGACAGACACACAGACCAATGGGACAGGACACAGAACCGAGAGATCGTCCTGCACAAGCGAGCTCAGCCTTGTGATAAAGTGACAAAGCAGTTAAATGGGAGGAGGGCTGCAATGTTCCCAACAAGTCTTGCTGTGACACTAGACATCTAGCGACACACCTCCAAAACCTGCCAGCCCAAACCAAAGCACAACAGAAGTGCAAACATAGCACTCCCCCTGCAATGGGAGCGTCAGCCTGTTGCTTTGGCCACCCACATCACTCAGTGCCGGGCACAGGCTGAGCTGTAGAAACGATAAAACTGTGAATAAAAACAGAGAGAAGCTATTTGGTATCCAGCAATAGGGGATTAATACCATAAACAGATACAGGTCAATATAGGCAATGTTGGTAAGTTGTATTTTATCAAAATTAAATTTCTTCCTTTTTTTTCAAAAGACAATCTGAAGAAGATGCCAAAGCAAGTTATAAACTGGGGACAAAATACACACACACCATGTGACCAACAACAGACTAGCATAGAGTATACAGAGAACTCTGAGGATTTAACAGTGTACACAACAAGCAATTCAATTAGGAAGTGGTCAAGAGATACATAAGGATGCTTCAGGAAGATGGTATTTGATGGCAAAATAGTGTAAAAGAGATGCTCAGGGATCAGGAGATGGCTCAGTATGAAGTGTTTACAAGCATGTGGAGCTGAGTTGGACTCCTAAACCCACGTTAAAAAATATGGGTGTGGCATGAAATTGAATCACCAAATGGAGGGGTGTAGACGGGCCATGGTGCTTACTAGCCAGCCAGCTTAGCGGACTCAGAGATTTTTACGTCAATGAGATACTGTGCTTCAATGGATATGATATTCACACACATGTGTACCTTCACACAAACACATATACTATACCAACATGCACAAAATATGTTCACACCGTTAGCTTTGGGGAGTACAAATTAAAATCAAAATGAGGGCCCTGGAGAGTTATCTCCATGGTTAAGAGTACTTACTGTGCAATTGCAGGACCAGAGTTTGGATCCCAGCACCCACATAACAAGCTGGGCATCCTGTGTGTCTGTAATCCTAGCCTTGAGGAGGACGGAGACAAGAGGACTGCTCTAGCTCCCGTGCAGCCCAAAGAATGAGAGCTCCAGATTCAGGGAGAGACCCTGCCTCAAAGGTGGAGAGTGGTAGAGGAGGACATGCCAAAGCCCCTTCTACACACAGACACACACAGACACACACACAGACAGACAGACACACACACACAGACACACACACAGAGAGACACACACAGACACAGAGACACATACACACAGACACACACACACACAGACATACACACACAGACACACAGACAGACACACAGACAGACACAGAGACACACACACACAGACACACCGATACACACACAGAGATATACACAGATAAACTTTGTAAAAAAAACCTATAATAAGATATTACTACACATCTATATCCAAAGGCCTCAAGTGAAACATAGGGGTACAGCTGAAAAGATGTTCACCTAAAGATGGCCACCACAAGGCCTGATGGCCCTTGGGAGTTTCACTTCTTCCATGTGGCAGAAGGAGAAACTCAACTTCAGCACGCTGTTCTCTGACCTCTATTATATGCATGTCACCTCCAACCAACCAACCAAACAAACAAAGAACAATAGGAAAAAACCCCAGAACCCAGGGACAGTCTGAACGCTATCGAGGATGTGGCAAGTGGATCATACGTACACTCTGGGTGGGATGGGGCACTATACTGACTTTTGAAGACAGGTGACAATTTCCTTTAGCTAAACATCAGATGATCCATCAAATGCATGCATGGGTAGTTATCCCAGAGGACCAAAGACTGCGGTCACACAAACTTCTGCACACAACAGACACAGCACAGTTGTTTGTCGTAGCTGGAGAGCAGACACAGCCAGACATCCTTTGAGAGGTGACTGGTGAACAGACGGTGATGCCCAGGGACCACGGATCACCACCCAGCAACAAGCAGGAGTGAACTACTGTCACACATGCCACAGTGTGGGTGGCTCTCCCCTGGGAAGTCAATACCTTGGTAGTGTGGCAGGTGCACACGTCCGTACGTGGGACAGAAGTATATGAGCTCTCAGGCCAGGTGGTCTGCTGTGTAGCAACGAGCAGCAAAGTGGCCCTGCCTCAAACAAGATGGAAGGCGAGGAGAGAAATCTGACCTCCACATATGCTCTATAACAGACATACACATGAACTTATGACACAGAAGTGTGCACACACATACATATACTCACATCATACACATACAGACACATACATGCTCACACAGCCAGACAACGCATTCAAGCAACACCTGACCACTGAGTAAGACTGGGGAGTTGTATCAATGGCACTCTGCCTGTGACACTACACACACGCTTCCCAACACGTTACCATTGGGGGACACAGGATGAGGGGCACAGGGACCTCTTCATGTCAGTTCTTACGGGTGCCTACAAACCTATAATGATCTAAATAAAAATCCAATTAAAAGGGAGAAACAGACAGAGATGTTGCTGTTTAGTTTTGTCAAATAAGTCATTAAAAAACTACTACCTCATCTTCTGTCACTAGGTCTTCATAAAAGAAAGGACATTTAAAGTGCAATAAAACCAGGAGGGTCACGGTCTCCGAATAAAGAAAGGTCCCTTCGAAATGAACACGACACATGAGAAGCTCATAACACTTAAAAAGCCTCCCTCACTTCTCTTCAGCCTGACGAGAACTTCTCTATGAAGGGTTCAGGGCTGAAGACGATCATTTGAGAGCTGTTACACCAAGCATGGGCTACTTAAACAGTGCGAAGGAACTGGTGGTGTGTGGTGGTGTGTGTGGTGGTGTGTGGTGGTGTGTGGTGTGTGTGGTGGTGTATGTAGTAGTGTATGTAGTGGTATATGTAGTGGTGTATGTAGTGGTGTGTGTAGTAGTATGTATGGTGGTGTGTGTAGTGGTGTGTGTGGTGGTGTATGTAGTGGCGTGTGTGGTGGCGTGTGTGGTGGTGTGTGTGGTGGTGTGTGTGGTGGTGTATGTAGTGGTGTATGTAGTGGCATGTGTGGTGGTGTATGTAGTGGTGTGTGTGGTGGTGTATGTAGTGGTGTGTGTGGTGGTGTGTGTAGTGGCGTGTGTGGTGGTGTATGTAGTGGTGTGTGTGGTGGTGTGTGTAGTGGTGTGTGTGGTGGTGTATGTAGTGGTGTGTGTGGTGGTGTGTGTAGTGGCATGTGTGGTGGTGTATGTAGTGGTGTGTGTGGTGGTGTGTGTAGTGGTGTGTGTGGTGGTGTATGTAGTGGCGTGTGTGGTGGTGTGTGTGGTGGTGTATGTAGTGGTGTGTGTGGTGGTGTATGTAGTGGTGTGTGTGGTGGTGTATGTAGTGGTGTGTGTGGTGGTGTATGTAGTGGTGTGTGTGGTGGTGTGTGTGGTGGTGTATGTAGTGGCATATGTAGTGGTGTGTGTGGTGGTATATGTGGTAGTGGTGTGTGGTGTGTGTGGTGGTATGTGGTGGTGGTGTGTGGCCTCTGTCTTCAGGACAAAGAGACAAAATTCTCTGACAGCTTGGTAGCTGCCCGATTGAGTAATCCAGGGGACCTACCCCAGCCACAGGGTCAGAGGCAGGGGTAAAAGGGTCTTTCAGGCCACCCTGGGGACCCCTACCCCGACCACACACACACTGGGACATCTAACATAGTGTTGACTTAAACTATGCTGGGACTTCTTCCCTCCGTTTGGCTGGTTTTCATTCCCAGAAAGGAATGGACGCCACATTCCCTCTGACGAGACAAGCCAAGATATCCGACTGGGTTTCTACAGATGCCTGCGGCCTTTAAGGTTTGAAGATAATCCCAGCGAGCATTGCTCTTCCTGCCTGGTAACTGAAACCACCCACTCAGGAATTCACCCTGGACCCTCCCTCCTTCAGCCCCAGGTCCATTCTACTTCTCCTTCCCTAGGAGAGGATAAGATGGCGGAGGATGGTGTGCACGGACGTCCTCTGTAAGCTCAATCAGCAGCACACGACAGCACTGAGAAGGAGCCCACATCCCGCTGCATCTATGAAGTGCCAGGCTTGGTGCCTGGGCCTGCAGCATTACCATCCATCCCATGGGCAGGGAGCACCGCTAGCGCGGGATTAAAACGTTGACTATGACCACAAATCGAGCAGCGCCTCAGACTAAGCTGGCCAACAAAGGAAAGATGTGTTTCCTTTGGGGTGTTCACTAAGAGCAATTGTGAGTCATCAAAAGCCTGACCCTCAGAGGACGATTAGGTGTTTGTGGAATAGGATACAAGGAGGAAACTGAGAAGGAGTCCACAGCTCAGGCCCCCTTAGCCCACAGTGGTGCTCATGAGATGCCACACACGACAGCCGGTTATTAGACCGCTCTGTCTAATGGAGCAAGCTCACCCAGTGCCTTGGAAGCCCACACACTGACGTCTGAAAAGCAATTATTTCCAAGTTGGTAGGATATCAGGTGATTTTTCTAGAACCCTTTTCCTTTTCTATCTGGTTCGATTTCCAAACCTGGGCATGGGCTGCTTTCCTAATCAGGAAATAACAGGGCCATGTGTAGCGTACAAAGAAGAGACCGCCAAGGGCTCACACGTAGCACCTTTACTGCAGGCAAGGCTGGCTTCCGTCTCTCTGAACATAGACACCATCTCTTTCCTCTGCACTATGGGGATCCTTCCTGTGACCTTTGGGATGTGGCACCTTGTTTACCATCTATTTTCATCTAGGGTTTCCAGGATGGCCTCCTGGCTTGAGGAGAAAGAAGAAGCACATGACACCCTGTTGAGGGACAACAGGAAAGATCCCTCTGCTGTGCCCGCTACTCCAGTGTCTCAGCTGTCAGCCCTGCATCTGCCTCCAGGGCATCTGGCTCTAGAGGGGCTAAACACGGCCCAGAGGAAGCCCCTCCCAGCCAAGGGGGCAGGGGAAGCGTGTGCTCTGGATGTGGTCCAGCACGCTGCCTGTCCACCACCTGCTGCCCCCATGCCTCCTGCTCCCTCCCGGCTCCCCCAGTCCACAGTGTGCTTCCAACAGGAGGCTTTGGGACAGCAGAACAATTTAATTCCTATTACAGTATAAAAATTAATAACATTAAAATGTCATGATCATCCTACACTAATTAAGCGTCTAATGAATAATTAGCTGTGGACACATCTGACATTTTTTGGTCATTAATTTGAGCAAGTGTTTTAAGTTCCAAACAAAACCCCTCTGAGGTGGAGCCTGCAACTTTGTGTTAAGAGGCAGGGGCTTACAAAGTTAGCCTGCTCAGATCCTGTCTGTGGGAGGCGGGAAGGGTGCTGGGCTTGCTCTCCTTGCTGGGACAAGTTGGTTGTCCCCAAAGAGGTCTCATCTGTCTCCTAAGGACAAATCCTTCCCATCTTTCAAAATCCTCTCGAGGGCCACACTCCAGCCCCTACAGTCTTCTAAGTTTGCATACACTGCTGTGGCACACAGTAGGTGCTTAGTGAAGAAACTGACACCTTCATCCATCCACGGACTCTTCTCTCCACCAGAATGACTGGCCTCAGGGGTGGACTACTGTCTGGGACTTGGGCCATCTAGGCAGGACAGGAGGCCTAAGGAAGACCCTAGCCTTTCCTCCTCACTTAAGGAGCTGAGAGAGGCTTCCAGAAGGGGATCCAAGCGAGATGTGGGATGTCATTCCTGCCTCGTGGTGGGCCACCCCTTCTAATGTTTTATGTTACTTTGGATCCGTAGCTCTATCATGTTGTGAAGTCCCTAGGGTTTTAACTTGGTCACTTGGTCCAGGCGCACGGCTGAGGTCATTAGTCTACACGAGACCACACTGAAGTGGTGAGGCCCTAACCCACTGGCTGTTATCTGAATAAGAAGATCTTTTGGCTTCAGATCAGGTGTTTGGTCATGACAGTGAGAAAGTGATCAATACACCCTTAAATTCTAAATAATGTACATTCATTATAACGCTCAATTACGAATGGAAGTCCCCACATCACATGTGGGAAGATAGGTGTGCAACATCATAGGACTACACTGTTTTTCTAGCTGAGTGTGTGTGTTATGTGCGAGCATGTTTGGCTCAACGTATACGTGTATGAGTGTGTGTATGTGCACATTTGTGTATGTATGTGTACACACATGCGCAGGTACCTGTGTGAGCATTGTGAACGTGTGGGTGCATTCATGTATGGGTGTGTACATGCATGTGTGGGTAGGTGCACATGTGTGTCTGTGCGAGTGTGCATATCTATACACATGCCACAGCACACGTAGAGGTCAGAGGACAACATGTGACAGTCAGTTCTCTCCTTCCACCACGGGAGTCTCAGGGACTGAATTCAAGTTGTCAGGCTTGGCAGTGCGCACCTTCATCCAGCTGAGTTATCTTGTTGGTCCAAACTTTAGGACTTATCAAGTTGGAGTTTTACCCAGTGCTTAGCTTAATTTCCTGGGTTTGACTTGAAGGAAAGGGAGATGGCAGCATGCAGACAGGGCATGGCCTTCACCTTTGAGGAACATCAGCTGACATGTGCAATTAATGATCATTCACGAGCATGTGACCTCCACCAGTCTCTCAGGGATAACGGGAAGATTAACTAGGTCAGCAGAGGAGATGCTGAAGGAGGGAGGACCACACACTGAAGGAGGGAGGACCACATGCTGAAGGAGGAGCACATGCTGAAGGAGGGAGGACTACATACCAAAGGAGGGAGAACTACTTGCTGAAGGAGGGAGGAGCGCATACTGAAGGAGGAGCACAGGCTGAAGGATGACCACAGCT
Organism: Acomys minous; assembly: GCF_964271855.1. Lineage (NCBI taxonomy): Eukaryota > Metazoa > Chordata > Mammalia > Rodentia > Muridae > Acomys > Acomys minous. The sequence continues at coordinate 124,784,392 of NC_140487.1, forward strand.
GAAGGAGGACCACACGCTGAAGGAGGACCACATGCACACACTAAGGGGGGCAGACGAGAAGCTCCCAGGAGCCTTCCCAGAGAGGCATCTGTGTGTGTGGGTGATGGAGGGTATAAAGGGTTTGGTCAGGGATTGGGGTGAAGTTAATCTTGCAAAGACACAGTGACACCTAAACCACCTGGGCCCTGCACATCACTCTCAAACAAAAGCAGGATGATGGCACTGAACCAGGGTGCTCAGGGGGAAGAGAGGGTTCTGAAACTGAGGTCTCCTTGAGGGGGACATGATGGGACGTTGGTTTGTGTACTTTAGGGAAGGCTGGAGGGACAACCGTGTGGCATGTCCCAAGAACGGCAAGATTTCTAGTAAGGACCCTCAGCTCAGTTCTGATGCCCCCACAGAGTCCAAGTCTCCTCCTCCCACTGCTCCTGGCACCGAGGGGCCAGCACTGCCCCTGAGGCTCTGACACAGGAGAGGGAGCTGCTCCCCCCCCCCCCATGGACACCGCCCCACCTCCTGCAGTTCCCCCTACTACAGCCGAGTGCACCAACATTGACAGGTGCATCAAGACTATGCACCAGTCTGTCCACTCCTGTCTGTCCCAGACCCATCGGCCAGAGCTCCCTGGAGGCGCCCAGGCATCGGGCTCCTTTTATGCTTTAGATGAGACAATGTCCTGGGAGCTATTGGTCGTGGCTTTTACTTTCCAAGCAGGGCTATTTAATGAAAATGGTAGGGGTGATTTTTAAGCCCTTTTATTTACCAAATGTGGAATATTTTCCTGGTGTGAAAAATCAGTCTGGGAGCTGGGCATCGAGAACATGTCTCTAATCCCAACACACTGAAGGCTGCAAAAGGGAAGGCTGGACAGCTTGAGGCCAGCCTGGGCTACACAGAGAGACACCCCTCCCCCCAAATCTCCCCTCCTGCCCCTCCCCGACAGAGGGTCTGGAACGCACCTGGCCTGATGCTTGGCTAGTGACTTTGCAGGCTCTCTGTGCTCAGAGGCAGGCTACTGCTATTAATTATGGTTGATTTCAGGCTGACCTTGGAATGACAGTCAGCACACGTGGCCCAGAGGCCCACTGAGATGCAGAGGATTGTCTAGCCTTTGGCCACCCAACTGTCTGATAACATCCGATTCCTCAGCTCATGTGGTCATTTACAGGTGGCCACTGGGTCCATGCAACTTGCCTGGCTGGGGCGGGAGTGATGGCCGTGTTCATGCCCCTCATTCTGCCCTCTTATGCTATGGGAGGTTGGCTGATGTCCTTACCTGGAGCCTGGACCCAGCAGCTGTGTGAGGTCCAGTGCAAGACTCAGGCCTCAGTGTGTTTTTATGTCCTAGTTATAAACCTCTGAGAAATGGGGCTTATAATGGAAACTCTGACACCACCTAAATTATGACCGCGTGCTGGGTGCTCCCAGAACACAGCCCTAATTTATAAACCACTCAGGGATCCTGGGCCATTTTGAAACGTATGGACAACAGTCCAGAAATGGAGTAAACGTAGAGAGGGAAAAATGACACAAGGGCCTGCCGACTAATAAAGTGTGCCAAGGCCGACAGTCCAGAAATCAAGCCGGTGTCACGAAGTCTGGGCTCTGTCCTGAATCCTGGTCCCCCTCCCCTCTGGCAAGTGTCTCCGGCCTAGCGAAGGCGGCAGGTTCTATCATCGGCTGCGGTTCTATCACCAGCTGCCGGGCAGAGCTCTGCTCACGCACCCGGTGAGATGCTAGTGGGAATGGCTGGCTGGAGAGGGAATAGAGTAGGGAGAAGGTTCCATGTTCCTCCTTGTGACTGACATGAGAGGAGGAGGAGGAGACGAACTGAGTCGTGTGCTCCGCAGATGTCCCAGGGCCGCTGCTGGAATTGCCTCTTCTACGTTGCCTCCAGCTCCCCGTCCAGCCAGTCCAGGGATGAGCCTCATTCAAGGGGCCAGGGCTGTGCCTGGGAGGGCCTGAGGCTGCCCTGAAGGGTCCCAGGCAGTGCGCGCACACCTCCAGCCTCCTGCCGACTCCCTGCCGGCACTCCTCCCCACCCCCGGCCCCCACCCAGCTGAGTGTGAACCAGAGGCGTGGGTAGAGAGAAAGGCCAGAGGGAAGTAGCTGAACACTGGATGGTGCTGGAGTCTACCTCCCCCAGAGCCAGGCTGGGCTGTGGTTCTTGCTGCTCCGTCCGGCTCTGCCCACCTCCCCCATTAATTTCATCCTACAAACACCTGGCCCATTTTCCATGTATGAGGCTCTGTGCTGGGGATGCAGGAGCTGCTAAGAAACTTGCAAGACAAGGTGTCCCACTTGTGACTGGGCAGAGGTCCAGCAGTGTCTCTCCCACTGCTGACTCCCTCCTCTGTTCCCCTTCCAGAGCACTATGGGGTTTTACTGTAACTGTCACCACTGACACCAACCCCACCCCAGTGTCTAGAAGCTTTCCAATGCCTCTGCTGGTGGTGTGAGAAGCAGCCATCCCTCCCTGTGTACCAGTAGATGTCCACAGAGGGCTCTGTAGAGCCAGGTCCCACCTTGCTTAGAGTGCAGCTCAGAGACAGAGAGCCCCACCTGAAGGCCACCAGTGCCTCCTCTTGGCTCCTATCTCCCCATCCCCAATGCAGCAGCCACAACAACCCTGCCTCATAAGGTCCTCAAATAGACATAATGAACCAGTAACCTATGAGGACAGCTCTGTTGGAGACACAGCCATGTGCTGTAGACCTTGCTGACACTGTGGTTTGTGGAAGGACAAGTGGGCTTTGCAGAGAGGAATCGGTGTGAGCAAAGGCCCTGGGGCTCAAGCCAGCCCTCCTCCAACAAGCATGATCTGTAGACCCACTTTGCAGCAATGGAGACCCTCACTCCAATCCCATCCCGCACTCAAGTTCTCTGCAGGGTGAGCCTGCAGGGAGGATATCTCAGGAGAGGGGTGCTCCTACAGAAAGGATGCCTCAGGAGAGGGGTGCTCCTGCAGGGAGGATGCCTCAGGAGAGGGGTGCTCCTGCAGGGAGGATGCCTCAAGAGAGGGGTGCTCCTGCAGGGAGAATGCCTCAGGAGAGGGGTGCTCCTGCAGGAAGGATGCCTCAGGAGAAGGGTCCTCCTGCTGTGGGCTCAGGCTCGGCTCTTGTCCCCATGTAGTTCCAGGAGGGACTGGGACTCTGCCTCTCAGGCTGGTGGCTCCTCGGAGCAGGGCTGGCAGCTCCCCCTCCCCTGTCTGCCCACTCTTGTTGTTCTTGTACCCCTGTTTTCCGCCCTCCTTGGGGAAAATGCAATTTGAGTCAAGCCATTTTCAATTACTTGGATGCAGTTGTGCTGAGCCCGAGAGGTAATAAAGGGCCCGCTCTCCTTCTGGGAATGCGTGGGGTTCTCTGGGAGCCAGAAGGGAGAAGAAGAGCAAGTAGGGTAAGTGCTGCTCCAAGGAGCAAATGGCTCCACAGACCCCAGAGCTGGGAGCGTGCCCACCCAACCCAGGCCGCCAGGCCCCTCGGCAGAGCTGCAGTCCCAGAAAAGTACAAGGAGAGTAGGGCTTGGTGGGGCTGAGTGTGTTCTGGGAGCATGTGTGCAAGTGTGAATGTGACGCTGTGAGTTATTGTGAGTGTTGGTGTGGTTGTGTAATGTGTGTGCGTGTGAGGTTGTGTTGTGTGGGGATGCCCAAACCTCAAATCACACCTCTGAAGCCCCCAGCCCAAGTTGTCTGGGACTTGTTGCCTTCCCCTAGGACATGGGGTCTGTTAGGTCCAAAGTCAGCTCCCAAATGTCACCACGTCCTGAGTGACAGACAGTCTGGGCTCAGGTAAACAGAAGGACTGCTCCCCGAACTCAGCATTCCTCAGAAGTTTTGTGAAGCGGCTTCTGTCTGTCAGGAAAAGGCTTCCCTTATCCACCCCTCATGAGCCTGCAACGTATCAAAGTCCCCCCACGTTCTGGCCTGCACCCCACCTGCTGCTACATTTAACTCCCAGGCTGCTCTCACTCACATGCGCCTTCATGCTCCCCTTAAAACTGGCAAGGCTCCCTCTGATTTTAGCTGTTCTCCTGCACCCCCGCCCCCAGACCCAGATAGCCTGACAGTTTGAATTGGTCTAGTTTGGTGGCTCCTCACTTACATGGTCAGGACCCATCCTGGTGCTTAGCCTGCCCTGTTCTCTCTGGCATCACTCTCACAACATTTTCTGTCTTCTGGAACACCTCGTCTCTACCTGCCAGACCTCCTGGTCTTCAATTTTCCTCCCTCTGCCTCCCCACAGGGAGCCAGACTGTGGTCTCCTTGCCAACTGATGGTCCCATTTCCCCTCTGCCACTGTCAGCTCTTTCTTCCCAGGTAGCCCCACAAGGAGGGCTCGTAAACAAGCATTGCTGCAGTGAGAACAGAGGTGCGAAGCCTTCTGGGACTGGGAGAGCTGGGAGGCTACTCAGATGAAGTGTCCACGTGGACAAGTAAAGCCTCTTGGGCCCTCAGATAGCTCTCATTCCTGTACCCTAGGGGGCCCTGGTTCCCACGGCCAAGACCAGTCTTCAGCCATCCCTGGGGACAAGTGCACGGTCCTGAAATGCACGATTGCCCACATCGGGAAATTCAAGAGCAGTTGGCCATGCTCACAGGCCACCCACGGTTGTCTGTCCAGGCCTCTGCTGGGGCTCATGTTTGCTCCATTATTTCAGCTTTGGGTGGACTGTCCCTTGGCCTAGTCTCCCTCCCGCCAACCAACACTGGCAACATGGAGGGACGCCTGTCTCTGGCCTCCAGCATTGGCTGTCCCACAGTCCTTGGTAGACAGGGAGCTGAGAGCTCGTCCCTGTGGTGAAGTCTGGGTTAGCTTGGCTTCCTCTCACCACTGTCCCTAGTGGGTAGCTCTTGTTTACCTCACCTTCTGGAGTGGCATGCCCTGCCTGCTGGGGTGATCAAACAGTTGCAGTTGTCACTTTATGTCCCCCCAAATTCTCTATTAGGTCCTGAGAGGATATGGCCACCACTGCTGACAATTGTCTTCAGAGACATAGGGTATAATAGAAATGGGGATGAATGTAAACAAAAGATGGTGGCACAGGTAGGACAAGTCAACGGTGAACCCCGTTACTCTGCCAGTGTAGACACAGCCCAGAACACAGCCCAGGACAAGTGCCCCCTGCGACGCAGCAGATCACTGTCTGCCAGGGTCCAGCTGTTGCTGTCTCCCAGCCTTCCTCTCTCATATGTCCAGTGACTTAGGTGAGGGACAACAGGACCATCGGGGGAGATCAGATTGATGAGTTACATTCTCAGAGATCTCCGAGGGGAGACGCAGCCAGCACAGTGGCCACTGAGTCCCACCGTGGGTTTTGGAGAGCAAAGTACAAACAAATGGCTCCGGCCTTGTCCCCAATGGCCGCCAAAAGCAGGACTCTGAGCCAGATGCAGAACCGGGAACTATGCAAAAGGTAGATGATGGTGCTCAGGCCATAGGAAAGGCTGTGTCAGACTAGAGCTGTTGCGATGGCCACAATGAAGGAATAGGAACCAGGCTTGCACACCCCTCACCATGCCACGTGACACTAAAGCACAGAGGAACCAGGCTTGCACACGCCCTACTGTGCCATGTGATTGACATGAAGTCTTTGTTTTTTTGCTTTTGTTTTTTTGTTTTTTCAAGACAGGGTTTCCCTGTGTAGTTTTGGCTGTCCTGGACTTGCTTTGTAGACCAGGCTGGCCTCGAACTCACAACAATCTGCTTGCCTCTGCCTCCCGAGTGCTGGGATTAAAGGCGTGTGCCACCACCACTTGGCTATGAAGTCTAACCCATGCTTTCTCCTTCTGTGAGAGAGGTAGTGCCATTCTACTTTATGGACTTGGGAAGGCCAAGTCCCTGCCCCAGGGCCACCTAGCTGGCAACTGCTGGGCTGAGCTGAGGCCCAGGTTATATCACATCCGCAGCCTGAGCTGCCCGCATGGGAAGCAATGGTGAACACAGCCAATGTCCCCTTCGTTTGCAGTAAATGTGGTGTCCAGCAAAGAAAGGTTTGGCTATGGACACTTACTCTGTATTCCCAGCCCTGCCCAGGCAGGAGGGCCCTCCAGGCTGTGAACACTTGTGCTCAGTGCCTGGTCCCCTCTTCAGTTGCAGAAGAGCTTTGAACATTTTCTGATGATCTGGCCTTGGTTAAACAAGAGGAATCTCAGGTGAATCAGGGTTGGGCCTGTGGCCTCCCGATGGGCCAGGCAAGCAGGCAGGCAGCTGTCTCCATGCCAAGGAGGGCCCTGCCATCCATCCTCTATCTACTTACCATGGCCTGGGCTCCCTCGATACCCAGGCTTGGCTAGGAGGTGAGTAGACAGAGGGTGTGGATGCAGCTTGTATGCCCAGGTGGCTCCCTGTAGGCCCACCCGCCCCAGGGTTTTCCACTCAGGGTTGGGACAGCAGTAAGGAAACTGCAGGTGGCCAGGATGGGGCCATAAAGCCCCAGGAGTTTTAGGGGGGCTGGCTAGGAGTCCCTGGAGCCTGAGGTACCAGCTAGCCTCCACCTTGTGGCCAAGGACATCCTCAAAGGCCAGCCTCTGCATATTGGCTTTTGAGGAAGTGTGTCCTCTTTCTGGGCAGCAGAATTTGCAGTCAGGGGTGTTCCCAGCCAGGGGACACTTGCCTCACTCTCATCTCCAAGGAGACACTCCTCCTATGTGCAGAGCAAAGCGAAGTGACAAAGAACAGTCCCTGGAAAGCTATGCTACTTGACATTCAGTCCCTGACTGACTCTGTGTCCCAGAAGGTGCCCTCTCCCCAGCCAGTGTTCAGCAACTCCATCATATCAGAGCTGTGTCCCCCAAGCTCTGGGGCCTAGCTCCTTTGCAGGTTCAAGGCCAGGATCTCCATACCTGGACTTGGAGGGGACTTTCAGACTTTTTGAGAAGCAGGGCTGAAGGTGACTTCCTGCTTAGGGGGGCAGCCCTTCCTTCCAGGTGGCCTCACTACAGGGCCATTTGCAGACTGAAGCCGAGCTCTGCCCAAGCCAGGGACCGAACAGGCACTTGGAATTCGTAAGGAGACTTTGCCGAGCTGCCGGAGCCCATCAAATTTTTATTGGATGCATTTCCTCTGGAGAACTTGTCCACTAAATCCTGCCTGGGCTGTATTAGAGAAATAAAAATTCTACACACAGGCCTGACTGCAAATGCTGCTGCCCAGAGAGAGCTGGTGTGCAGAGGCAGGCTTTTGAGGATGTCCTTGGCTACAGGGTGGAGGCTAGCTGGCAGTCCCTGGAGGCTCAGGGACTCCTAACTGAGTCCCCTTAAAGCTCCTGGGGGGCTTTGGCCCTGTCCAGGCTACCTGTGGTTTCTTTACTGCTGCCCAACTCTGAGTGGAAAACCACCAGGCTCCCCACTGCACGTTCCTTCCCTGGGGCCAGGGACCAGGGCAGCTAGAACCTAAGAGCTCTTGCCTTGTGCCTAGCTCCTCTGTAGCTAGATGGTACTGCACAGACTCACTACAAACATCAGAGGCGCAGGTGTTCCCGGCTGGAGGCTCAGGGGTTCTAAGGACTCTGCAGCACACAGGCACCCCCATTGGGTTCCAGTGGGTGTCTAAGCATCCCAGAACCCCCAAGCTTGTAGTCAATTGATGGGAGAGGCAGAAAGACCTACAGAGAAGAGAATCAGTGGCAGACACCAGTCACTTCTATAAGTGTGACTTGTAATTTCAAATAATTTAAAAAGAGTTTCTTGTTTATCTGCAATTCAAATCCATGGGGTGTCTGATATTTTTACTTGCAGACTCTCGAAAGCCTGATGATCCAGCCTCTGGGGTTTAGTGTACACTGAAGTTCCAGGCTTGCTAGGCTCTGCCTCCACCCCGGAGGTGCAAGGCTCTGCAGAGTTGTTTTCTGCAGGCTGCTTGCCCCATGGGCTCTAGAAGACTGAAATCTAAACTGACAGCACAAGAAGGCTGGCAGCTGGGAGGGCACATCTGGTCGGGAGATCCTGGGATAAACTATTGTCATCAGCCGCACCCCCCTCCTCGTGGGCAGAGCCGTGGCCCACACTTCTGTACCCGCTCCCCGCCTTTCCGGTTGCCTTTTTCTTAGACTTTGTTGGTGTTGACAAAGGGCAGAGAATGAGGCTGCTTTGTAAGGAAACCCCCCCCCCCAAGAAGAGGCTCCAAGGAAGATTCTAGAATCTGCTTACTCAGCTCTGTCTTTTGGCTACTGAGCTCGGCTTTCCCGCAGTGGCCCATAAACACGCTGGCATCAAGACAAATGACACATGTCACTGGTGGGTAATAACTGGCTTCCTCCGAGCCCTGCTTGCTTTTTTTTTTTCAAGGCTGAGTGATGCTTCCATGGTCACAGGCTAGGTCTCTCCGGGAAGCTCCTAGGCCTCTGCCTGCAACTCCTCTGTCCAGTTGGGTCTGGCCAGTTGAGTTGAAGCTATGATACTTCCTGGGGCTGACAAGAGCACAGCCTTGGCACTGGGGCTGTTTGGCATCATCTGGGCCCAGGCTTTCAGCTTTAAGATGGCAAAGGAAAGAGGGACCTGCTTCCTTCTCTGAAGCTACGCATAGATCCTGAAGGGTGAGGAATCCCCCACCCCAAAACCTTGGTGGGGCTGCTCATACCTGTCACTTAGAGCCATGGTATTGGAAGCTGGTGTGAAAACAGCTTGAGTAAAGGAGCGTCCTTGAGAGGCTGCTGCCACTAGGTAGCAGTGACGGGCATGTCATCCAGGCATGCAGAGCCGTATCCATGAAGCATTGTTTTGGGTGAGGGTCAGGAGAGACTCTGACTTGTTAGAGCAGCATAGAAGCTGGGCAGTAGTGGCCCTCAGAAAGACTAAAATACTTAAGTCCTGCAAACACACGCTGAGCTCTTGCATAAATTAGTGTACACATGAATACATGCTCAACACAAGTCATGCATGCATGTAGTCACAGATGCACAGTTCATGTGTACACACTCATTTGCATACACGCAACACTCATTTGCACACTAACACCTACCATGACAGTTATACACACATGCATGTGAATATCCCATGCATAACTTTCACATGTGTGTACGCACTAATATGCTTCATGAATAACACTCATATGAACGCACATGCAAACTCAAACACCCCACAATACACAGTCAGTCAAATGCTTTAGACTGGCGTTCACCTACAACACAACACTCACGTACACATGTGCATATCCCATGGATAACACTCATATACATGCACTCACATGTACATGCTCACATGCACACACGTGCAAAACCACATCACAACACTCATATGTAGTCAGCCCTGTACATGTACACACACGTAAATATACATGCACAACAATCATATATACATACATGTGTAAAATTCATGCGCACACATGTACACATTCACTTGCCTGCCTCAACTCACATACACATACACACACACACACACACACACACACACACACACACACACACACACACATGCATCCAGGTCCTGTTGAGCCTCTCAAGCCATAAAGAGACTTTGTGTCCCCAAGTTCTGTCCTTCTACTACAATTCCCCACGGAGGGCTGGACTCACTCTTGCACATTATGATGGGATTTCCACAGGCACACTGAGGGTCTCATGAACACCCAGCAGGCAAGGGCGGTCTTCCAGGGGCCCAGCCAGCCATCTCCTGCCTACACTGTTGGGGCTGCTTGTATTTGGCTTCTGTCTGTTGGCATAGAATGTTGAGAAGGATTTTCTGGAATGCAAACTACCCTCCTTATACCTAGTGTCGCCCCTGAGGAAGATATGTCCTGCTTGTCTCATCCCTACTCTCACAGAGGTCTCAACATGACCTCTGCTTTTCTTCCTGGGCCCTAACTCTTTGTAGTTGTCCCTTCCAGTGGGCAAGCTCCTAAGAGACGCACGGGGAACTGAAAGTGACCGTGTTCAGTCCACAAAGAAGGTACTCTGTGATGCGACTGTCAGTCTAGAAACACACCAGGAACAAGACGAATGGGTCCATAAGAGTTGCCTGGGGTTACAGCTCAGGGTGCCAACAGCGATGGCTGAGAGGCAGGGCCAGGGCTGTCACCAGCCTGTGCTTCATCCATGCCTGACAGCGGGACAGAGCCAGGGCTCGTGCTTTGTCCTGTACAGACATTGAGAGACTCAGAAGATAGGAAGGGACAGCTTGGCTTTCTGGGAGAAAGTGGCTGGCTTCTAGCTTCAGACATTTTAAGGGGCAGAGTGGTATATGTGACAGGTCATCGTGGCCGAGGGGCTGGAAGTGTTCCAAGCCCGAGAGGAACCATATAGCTAAGACCCTCCTGGGAGCTACAGCTTGCTTCTCCCTGCTGGGCCTGGGTGATGAGCCTGACACTCAGAGAAACAGGGCAGGGGAGCCTGGGGTCCAGAGCCACGCCCTTGGGATCAGTGTGCACAGGGCTCAAGGGAATTTGGTGGCTTCTGGTTTTTTGTCTCGGCCTTTAGTCTTCTGGAGCCTGGCCTAGCATCTGTGCCTCTGTCTCTGGGCTATACCATCTCGTCACAGCCAAGAAAAAAAAATGTGTTCCTTTGAAGGCTCAAGACAGAGGCTCCCAGGCTGAGACCGTGTGGGAGTTGACAGCTGGGAGGTAGCACTGAGGCTAGGAAGGCCTCCGTCCTTGGTTCTCAGGGAAGTCTGGACAGCAGGCTTATGTGACACACAGGGGTAGGTGACACGGCTCTACTCTTAAGAGGGGAGCAGGACAGGGCAGGGACGCTGTCCTTTTGCCCTGACATCATTTTCTGAGAACCTGCTCTCAAGTCGTGACGAACACCAGACAAGCAGGAGCTGACTTAGACACGGGTAGCTCCTTCCTGGGAGATGCTACTGCGGCAATGACAGTGTGGGGGAAGTGGCCAGTGTTTACACAGACACATAGCCAGCATCTAAGTCAGGACAAGTTCACGAACACATGCAGAGCACAGGGGCCTACCCTCACCTCTGCCTCCCTCACATGTTCCTTAGGCTACAGGCTAACTCTCTCAAACTTAGCTTAGACACAGGACTCTCCCCAAGGAGTCTCTCACTCCAGAGAGTCACCAGCTCATGGTCCCACACAGCCTGATGGTCCCACACGGCCCGATGGTCCCACACAGCCTGGTCTACAGAAAGCCCCACATGGGCTCACACCTCCTGCTGGATCTCCGCCACCAGAGCTGGTTTTCAAGTACAAAGACATCCCAGCCAGCTTATTCCCATGTGTGGGCAACCTCAGGCCGACGTCCCGGGAAGGGGATAGCCACTTGGCTGACTGCCCCTTCATGTGTAACGTGGAAGCCCAACCCCGGCTCCTGGGGACACTCGGGAAGCTTTCCCTGCATCAGGCACCAGAGAAAAGGTAGTTTGCAGGTCTGAGGCAGAGAAAGGGGTTCTCTTTCACCTGAGATGGAATTATAGCCAGAACGTCTGCTGAACAAGACAGAAATAGATGAGTGCGGCACAGCCTCTCTATAAATCCTTGGCATCTGCAGTCTGTCCAGGCCTGGCTCTCTATCCCTGAACGTCCTGAGACTGATTCTGATTAACAAGATCTAGAGCCCTCCAGGTGAAAGGGCACAGGCTTCCTGGCAACCAAATCCATGCCAGCAGGGACATCTCTGACAGTCAGATCCGGTAGCTGCCTGGGCTGACGGAGATTCCTTCTGAGCCTGGGACTCAACGTGTGACTTTGACCTGGATGTATAACAGTCACTGGGAGCTGTAGGTGATGTCTGTCCATTTCTTGTCATGCTCAGGAGGGTGGATACTCACTGGTGATCAGAGATAAGGTGTTTAGGGTTTTTTGTTCTTTTGTTTTGTTTTTTGGTTTTTTTTTTTTGTTGTTGTTGTTTTTTGTTTTTTGAGACAGGGTTTCTCTGTGTAGCCTTGGCTGTCCTGGACTAACTTTGTAGACCAGGCTGGCCTCGAACTCACAACGATCTGCCTGCCTCTGCCTCCCAAGTGCTGGGATTACAGGCGTGCACCACCACTGCCCGTCAAGTTGTTTTTATGAATGAAAAAAAAACGGGGTCCTAAAGACATGATTTCACAACAGGCTCTGACATTACACGGAACACATTGCTTCCTCTTTGACACCGCCCACAACCCAAACTTGGTGGCAAAGGGAACCCAGAAGAGGGGACTCAACAGCAAGGGCCAGTGAATACAGATACAGCAAGGCTGACAGGCAAAGTCAAGCCAGAAGGACAGCTAAGTAACCGCTTGCCAGGCCAGCTCACTTCCTGGCCATCACCATGCTGTCCTCGGCCTCCTGGGAGGACGTAGGATGCCTGCAGTGGGCAGACATGCTTGTTAAGTTTTCTAATCGCTTATGAGTTTGAGCATCTCACTCTATTGCAGCAGCTACTAAGCAACCACTGAGTTTGAGAGACGGTTTGAGGAAGCGGGCCGGCTTTTCAGCATGGAGTTGGCTTGAGGAGGCCAGGACCCTTCTCTCCTGTCAGTCAGGAGGATCAGGGGTGGCCTTGGCCTGAGTCACCCCTGTATGGGGACTTGACTGGATGGCCCCCAATCTCAGAGCATGTGAGGTAGGGCAGGCATAGCCCCTGCTTCCGCATGAGTCAGCTTACTGGTCACTCGCTCGCTCTCCTACTGATCTTCTCCTCCTTTGGGCCTGTTGACCTTCACATCCCCCACAGACCCTGGTAGCCTGGCTGCAGCCCCCACCATGGCTTCTCCTCCTCAGGGATCCCCTGAGCCTCGCAGCACCCAGCCTCCCAGTTTAACTGCCACTCTGGGGCTTACATCCTCTCTCGTTTCCAGGTGCGGTGCAGTGCATTCAGACGAGCTTCCTTGGATCTCCTGCCCAGAAAAGGATAAATATTTCTGATCTCTAGCAAATGTGTTTCCTTTAAGCTAACATCTTGGCAGGCAAGAGCACTAATCTTTCAGGGAAATCTAAGGCCTGAAATGCAAGCAGAGCCCCCTACCCCCTGCCTTAAGCAGACAGAAATTCCAAGTTGCTTTTTTTAATGCTGCCTTTTCTTTTCTTCTGAGAGAGAGAGAGAGAGAGAGAGAGAGAGAGAGAGAGAGAGAGAGAGAGAGAGAGTCTGGAGAAGAGTCACACTCCATTAAGTCTGCATCCCTTGAAAGGAAAGCCCACCTCTCCAATCAAAGGCAAAATGAACCAGGTGTACGTGAGTGTTTAAAGCATATCAGGGGTACAGTGGGCCTTGGCACCCCCTGCTCAGCCTGCAGAGGCCAGGCTGGTAGCTCTCCCTGAGATTGGACCAGTGAGATCAGCCTGAGATAACAGAAGGCTCTGAGGGCATATCCCCACTAGGTGCCATGTGTGACCCCAAATCTGGGTGAAAGGCACAATCACTGGGATCTCCCATATATCCCCATTTTATAGGCTCATGCTTCCTTCTGTAGCTTGGGTCAGGAAGAAGCCCAAGGGATACATGGCCAGGGTATCATCAGAGGGAATCCCAAAGAGTATCCTAGGTCCTCGGAGAAACCCAAAGCTCCGTAAAGACAAAGCGTACCCCCATCTTCCCCCATGAATTTCCCCGGAGAGGGAAGCTCTGCTCCTAAGTGCTGGAAGTTCAGAGAGGAGTCCACACTGCATGGGTCTAACATGCGCGGGTCTGTGGTTGAGCACCAGGACCTGTGGTCTGCACCCGTGTAATGCGTGTACTTGTATGTGTGTGTGTGTGTGTGCATCTGCACACTCATATGTCCTAAAGTGGAAGGAGATAGTCTATTTCCCTTTTACTGCCAAGGAGAGTCCTGTCCATATGCTGCCCGCAGTACTGTTTCTCCAGCTGCTGTGAAGAGGGGGAGGGGGAGGGGGAGGAGGATGACGACGATGACAACGAGCTCATTGGGCACATCTGGCCATCTGAGCAATGCATTCTGGGAGTGCCTAAGGCTGGGGCCAGTTCCTCTCCGTCTGTATCCACACCACCCCCATCAGCCCTGCACAGCCACACCCAGGAAGAAAAAAAAACCTTCAGGAGGCCTTGAGAGTGTGTGATCCTTTCTTCCTGACAGGGAAATGGCGAGCCCATGAGGGAGGGTGGGCATTGCTTCCATCCACTTAAAAGGCAGCTCCGTGGTTCCCGCCTTGAGTAAAGGCACAGATTAGAGTAAGGACAAGGGATGGTCCTTCCCTGGAGGGCTTGCCTAGCCATCCCAACTGAAACCCCATCACTTTCTCCATGGGAGAACCCTTAGCCACACCCCTCAGCCAAATGGAAGCCCCTCCTATTCCTAGAAGGCTCCCTCACTGCTCAACCCTGGAAGTGGATAGTGCCAGAGAGTCCTTTTCAGGCCGTGTTGGGTAAGATTCTGACACAGTGTGACCACGGAGGCTTTGGGGACACAGTTTAGCCCCAGCACTTTGTGCAGTGGGGGCACCGAAGGCTCAGCAGAGGGGCCCATTAGGCCTGCATTTCCCAAACAAACCAGAGGAGGATGTGCCCATCACAGCCTGGCTTCCTGACAGGAAACTGTATGAGTGACTTCGTTTTTAAACATTATTATCCTCTTGAAAGCAAAAGATAAAGGATGCCTTGGAGCAGCCAAATTGCTTTGGCTCAAAAATCATTTTAAATACCATTTCCTTTAACAAGCCTACTGCCTGGGCAGTGGATCAACACTATTCATTTTAACCTTAGTCAGTGGGAAAAAAAAATCTGCAGAAGGGCTTGTAATTATTTAGCACTCTCCCTCCCTGACCCCCACCCAGATACATTAACTAATGACCACCACAGTGCCTAACGGGTCCTCTCTGACACCAGTGCACACTGGGTGGTATACATGCAACATTCTGAAGCCATTTTCCCTCTGTGTCCAGAGCAGACCCAAGCGGGGAGGGGTGGAGGCTGAAGGCTCTTTCCAGCCTTTTCCAGGAGCTGTGGGGACTGGGCGTTCTCCCCACGATGGCTGCCGTTTGTGGACACGTTCAGGCCAGCGTGAGAGCATGCTTGCGGCCTTCACGTAAGCAAGTTCAGCTTGGATGGTGATTCAAAGCAGGAAGGGGTAAACGGGCCCCTCGGGATGTCCCGTAGGCCACAGTGTTGGCGCAGAGCTAGAGATGGGACTCAGGCTAAGATACCCTTGTAGTTTGGAAATCAACTGAAAGTAATTTTCATTATGCCATTTGCGAACAAAAGACCCCAAACAAAACCAAACAGGAAAGATCTGCATAAATGCTGCCTATAGGACAGAGCGCGAAACTCGTGTAGCAACATTGGGTGAAGGGATTCTCTCTCGGCCAGGTCAAGAGATGAAGCTACAGAGGTGAATGCATTGGCTACCGGACCCTGATGTTTCAAGTCATTTTGGGGTTCTGTCCGTATCACTCTGGTAAAAAAAAATATCCGCCTGGCATGGGGGCAGCATCATTCATCACCTACAACTGAGGCCATGTCTAAAGATCTGGCACCAAGGTTAACGGAAGTGGCTCCTTCCAGCCAGAGCCCGAGAGGGAACAGGTCGCTTTTCAGTGCCCCAGATGTCCCTGATCCTCACAGGGAAGAGTGGCACTAGATATCAGGCCTAGCAATTGCAGTTTGGCCCTCCCTGAGGGCTAAGTGTCTTGTCCCTGGGCAGATCTGCAGGAAGCCAGGGGGCATAACGAAACACTCAGAATCCAGGGCCAGTGTGTCCTGGGGTTGGGAAAGAGAGCTATTTATTCTGATAGCACGTTGAGACATTAGCCAGGACACCTAGCTCTCTTGTAGGAAAGAACAGTCACCTGAGCAGAGTGGTGCTAGGGGACAGCTACCCAGAGCTTGGATTGGGGGAACCAATATCCAAGCACGTGCAGTTTCTACAGGGACCCATGTGCCCTCTTGGAGCTGCAAAAACTCAGCAAACTGGTGAGCTGATGGCCAGCTGAGGCCAGCTGATGACTCAGGTGCCAGTCACTGCTCTTGCTTAGGGGCTCAGGCACAGCGGACTACAAAGGACATATCATCCCAACTTCTTTGTCCCAGGATGACCCAGGGGCCCCTGCCTGGATCTAGAAACACAGAGGTTTTCCTTGGGCCTCAGGACGGTGTGTGAGCGGTGTGCCCCACAAAAATCCAGATTCGCAAAATGGAGAGATTCAGGGCAATTCTGGCTTTCCACAGGATTTGTCATCAGGCCCTCAAGCGAGTCTGTCTGACTCTGCGCACAGGCCTGGTTCACCCCTGTGTTCTTGAACATTGATGCCCAAAGAGCAAACTTCTCCAGAATCCCAAGCCTGGCATTATGCCCTCTGGGAACCAGTCTGTACTATCTCAGTTTCAAAGTCACACCAGCCCGACCGCTCTTGCCTTCCCTCAGGAAGAGCCCTGGGTCCTTCTGGAAGGTACCATACAGCCCACTCTCCTTATTCTGAGAGTAGAAGCTCAGCCTCTGACAGTGCAGCACAGAGACAGGTGGGAGGATAGACCACCCAAAACGAGCTTCGGTTTTCTTCTGTGTAAGGGGCCACAGAGTCTGGTAGCTGCCAAGGAGAGCAGTCCCTGGAGCCGGGGAAGTCTTAGGCAGCAGCCGGAGTCACTAGCTGAGCAGTGGGGAAGAGGAGAGGCGGCCACAGAGGAGGAAGGAAAGACTACCAGGTAGGCCCTTAAACGTCCAGACCAGGGGAAGCTCCAATGTTTGAACCAAATCTTCTCTTGGGCGAGGAACCTGAGGCCACTAGACAGATAATTGCATTTGTGAGGTCACATGGGAAGCCAAGATTATATGCGTGTCTACATTTTACATAGGCGACTTCAGTTTGTTTGTTTGTTTTTTAAATAGAGCCTCTGCAAGACCCACTTGCAGATAGAGCAGCCAAGGGTTTTCTACTCAACATGTCCAAGGTCAAGGGCTGGGCATGAGTCTACAGTGGGAAGTCATCAGGAAAATCATCAATGTTCAATCCCATGGGGCAGCATCCTACCGGGCTGCCATGCCTCCTAAGGATGGCACTGCCCAGGCCCGGGAGCCAAGGAACACTTTCTGATTTTTCTAAGGTTCCTGTGGGAGAGGGTCAGCAAGGCAGTTCACAGGATGGCAGAGAATATTTAGGAATCAGAAGGACAAATCAAGAGGACGGGGCTTAGGGCCATGGCTAACCAGGGGGCTTGAGCCGGACAGCTCTTCCTTTACTCCTGTCCTCTGCCAGTGAGGAAGTCTTCCAGAAACTTCTGGGGTCCAGAAGGAGTAATGCCATCCCTGGAGGATTTCCTGGCCAGGTTGACCATGGCCCATGGAGGCAGAGAGTGGAACGGGCTCTGTTCATGACAGGGAAGGGTGGCTAGCTTTGGTGCCAGTGCCTTCCTCCCTGGGGCTCCCAGAACCCACTCTTGCCTTGTCTCTCCCAAATCTCTAGCCCACCTGTCTGACTTTAGGTCATGCCTGACACCTTTCCCTGTGTCATGCTTGGGCATGCTGGGAAGCCCTTTCTCCTGCTCCTGTCTGTGGGAGCTTTCCCAGCGAGATGGGACTCTGCCTCAGCTCCTTCCCTAGAGGAAGAGGAGGAGGAGGAGGAGGAGGAGGAGGAGGAGGAGGAGGAGGAGGAGGAGGAGGGAAGATGGGGTGGAAACAACCTAGGAGGAAAGACTAGTCTCAGAGAGGGAAGCCCCACAGTGGCATTGCCACGACCCCTGACCCCCTGCTAAAGGTCGCCAACAGCCATGCAAGGCATGGGGAAGAGAGGACTGAGGGCTGGAGGGGATGGGCAGGGCCCAGCATCACCATGGCAGTCTAAGCCAAGTCCTTAGGTCTAGGGACTGAGCCAAGTCGGATAAGGGGACTCAGATGCCCTACCCACAGAGCGCAGGTCTGCATGGTGTTGGGTTATACATTACCACGGAGACTCAAGACAGATTTTACCTTTCCCTTCCCAAGGTACAAGTGTCATTGGTCACAAGCAAAGGGCAGAGGGGCTCAAACAAGTCCTCAGTCACGGAACATAGCCTGAGCCCCGTCCAGTCTGGGCTGACACTGTGGTGTGCTGGAGCCAGGCCTGCCATGGTACCTGGCTTTCAGAAACTGCCTGCTGCCAGCCTGCCATGGTACCTGGCTTTCAGAAACTGCCTGCTGAGGTCTGGGAAATGCTAGAACTTGGTGCCCCACTGGGAGCTCTGAGTCAGCCGCGTGGAACCTGGGAACTCCCAAACCTAGGCATTCGGTTTTGCTTTCTTCTGGAGATCTGGAAGCTGGCCATTTGCCAGCACAAGCCCTGCTGTGCAGGACAAAAATCTGGCTGTCTTTCCACCTGCCTCACCACCAGAAGGGCAGGTGCCTGTCTCCTGAAAAGAGGCCTGCCTTCATCCCAAACAGCAGCTGAACCCGAACAGCCTTTCTGGAGCTGGGAAAGCACGAAGTGTTGCTGGCAGCGGAATGCTCTTTCATCTAATTAAGCTCGACTCGGGCTAATGTTGTGAGCTTGCATTCTCTGATCAGACACCAGCGGCTGGCGGTTGAGCTGCATGCTGGGATGTCCTGGGAAGCCAGCCCGGAATGACAAAAACAAAAAACAAAAAAACAAAAAAACCAACAACGCTGTGGCTCAGACGCAGTCTGTGCAGAGGGGCAACCCAGAAAGACGCCTGGCCTAGTGTTTAGGAAGCATGGTTTCAGCCCAGCTCCTGTGCCAGGCCATGGGCATTCCCGGATAAGCGGGGACCTCTCTTGGTGATGGTTTCCATCGGCAAAAGAAAGGACTGGGCAGCTGGTCTCTGAAGGGCTCCAGGTATTGCCACCTGCCTGGCCTGCCGTGTGGTTGTGTATGGTGCACTAAAGGCTGTGGCTTTGACTCCGTGTGGCAACTCCATGTGGGGTCCAGTGCCTCACAGGACCCCAGCGCTGGTGACTCCTGTGAAGGACAGTGATAAGAGAGGCAGTATCCGCCCAAGGAGGGAGGTGGGCTTTCGCTCTCCTGCAGCCATGGCCTAGGCTGTTAAACTACTTAATTTTCAGGGTGATGGTTTGTGTGGAAGACGTGTCTGGCTAGAACCTGCTCCCCCATTAAGTCAGCTGCCTCTAGGAAGCAGGGAGTGGTAGGATGCCACACGGTCTGGAACAGTGGCAGCACATGGGACTTCTGCCTTGTCAAGAGGATTGGGTATGAGTGTCTCCTCCTGGACCAAAAGCAGTGACTGCTATGACATGGCCTGAGAGGCAGCCGCCATGGAGATGCTGTGACAAGTGGCACGCCGCAGCTGCCTTGTGGACACACTGTGGCTGTCAGATTTGGTGTGAGATACCATGACACAGGGAGGGCAAGGCCAGGTGGGTGGGCAGGACAGATGGGTGGGGAAGGCCAGGTGAGTGGGCAGGCCAGGTGGGTGGGCAGGCCAGATGGGTGGGGAAGGCCAGATGGGTGGACGACCAGCTAGTTAGGCAAGGGCAGGTGGATGGCAGCCGGAGAACAGTGATGGCAGATATTCTCAACCTTGGCTTCTCACAAGCTGCTAGATAGGAGCCTGGCCGGCTCCTAGGGTGAGCTGGGCTGCTCTGAGCATGCTCCTAGGGTTATCTGGAAAAGCCTGTGATGAAAAGCCACCCTGGTCTGGCAAGGGCATCAGCTGTGAACGTAGGAACCAGAATCTGGTAGGAGCAGCAGGTTCTCCTTGGAGACCATCAGAGAGAGAAGGATATGGGATCCAGGCTTCTTAGGGCCAAGCTGAAGTAATGCCCCAGGGCCGTCACATCAGACCTCTCAAAATGATAGTAGCCACAGTGACCACCTGCAGCTTGCCTGTGGCCCACCCTGTGTAGTCTCTTTGAACCCTTCTGACTGTATGACACCATCCTACGGGGAAAGAAATGGAGCCCAGATTTGAAATTAATTAACCTGGAGTAACACAGCTTTGTGTGTTTCTAGAAGCAAGGTTAGAGTATAGCTCAGTGTGGCCATATCCCCTCTTTGATGGGAGCCAGAGATCCCAGTTCCTGGGGTGCATCCTGGAGACCCTTTTTCCCTGAGGACTTTGTCATGCTCCCACAAAAGAGCCTGTGTGGGAGCTGGGGGACTTGGGGACCATGGACCTGGTATTGTTCCTGAGGCAAGCAGTACCAGCTTGGAGCAGAGTCTGCAGTCTATAGGCCACTGTTTTATCTCCTGCGCTCACCTTGGAGTGAATGCTGGGGTCTGCAGCTTGTCAGCTTGGCCCTTGGGAGCAGATTAACTACCTGTGAGGGGCAGAGTTAGCCTTTAGTGGAACAGGATAGGGCTCCTCTGGCCTGTCTATCCTGTTAGACTGTCTATCCAGGATAGAGTGACAGCTAGGTCCTCTGCTCCCATTGTGGCAGGGTCAGCTGATATTTTGAGAGTGCAAGATCCCAGAAGGAGTGAAGCTCATTCTAGGGGCAGTTTCCTGGTGGAGCTGCTGGCTTCAGGCCTTGTTCTCTGGCTCCTGTACAGCCAGGATGCTGTACGTTCAGCAGGGGACAGTGGGGGAGGTACAGTCCTCCTCTTCCAACCCTAGGCCACATAGAGCAAAATGCAGGTTCTCACCAGCCCTCGGGGAATTGGGGCTTTGGAACGGAGGAGGCTAAATCCTCCAGCACTTGACGCAAGGACAGTCCCCCAGAGCTAATCCCAAGTTCCTTTCAACCTCCTACCTCTAGCCAGCCTGCTGTGTCCATGGGGACAGCACTGGACTGGCTCAGTCTCTGGGCTTGGAATTCTGAAACCCTATGGAGCTACTGAGTGTGCCCTGGTGGCCAGCTGGGGCTCAGAGCGGCAGTTTGGGGGTAGGGCACACGCACATCTTATAGTCACATAGGACAGAACACTGTGCCTTGGGGCTCAGAGCTGGGAACAGCCCACAGATGAGCCCCAGAGCCACACCCCTCCTAGCAGAAAGGGGCTCAAGGAAGCTCATTTCTTTCCGACTGACAACGTTAGAACTCAGTTTCTGAATTAGGCAATCTGCTAGCAATTCAGGATCAGCAAATATTTCTACCCAGGATTTCCTCTCAACCTTTCAAGCTAACCTCATGGAGATTTCTGCCTCCCGAGGGTGAGTCTTCAGGGCACCCCAGAGACTCCCAGAGAGCTTAGCTGCGTTCACTCCAAGGCCACTTCAAACCACATCTCAGGATTTTTACCCTGCTACCCAGGAGGAGGACGGGCTGCAGGAGACGGTGGAGAGGGAGGACAGGAGCAGGGAGGGGACTGTGGGGGAAAGGGGGAAGGGGGAAGATGGAGGGGGAGGAGAGGAAGGAGAGGGAGGAGAGGGGGAGGGAGGAGAGGATGGTCTGTCTTGACCCAGGTTCTTGCAGACCCAGCTGTGAGAGTTATCTGGGAAGAGTCCCAGGGAATGACAGCACTCTGGCTGCCCTCTCCAGCCTGCCTTCTGGGTGGGACCTTCCCATCTGGAAGGATGACAAATGTCATGATGAGGGACAGAAGCCTGGCACAGGAGTATGCAGGATTTGGTGACTGTAGAGTCAGGCCTGGAAAGCTAACACACAACAGGGACCAGTTTGCAGAGAAAGACTGAAGTCCTTCCTCACCTGGCCTTCTCCTAATGACCAGAGCATGCTCAGCAGAGCCGGGCTCATACAAGGAGGTGTGTGCTTTGTAAACATACACATCTTACAAAGGGCCATCGCCTCAGCCCGGAGCTGTTTGAACCCACTGCCCTCTCTTACCCTGGGAGCTCCTTACTTTTTCTTAATGGACCTTTCCACCACCTTCTGGACATTTTGACTTTTTCTGAAGCACCACGGTAGCTGCTGCTTTCTCACCTCTTCATCTCCATCTTTTTCCTCCCGGCAGTTGTTAAGATTTACAGCTCACCTGTCCTGATTTTTCTCTCTCCAACTCTAGTAAAATGGTCCTTAAGTTTATTCCTGGGTTTGTCTTTAGTTTATTTTACTAACGAAGACTAAAACCCTAAGAAAGAGAACCAGAGTTGCCCAGTAACAATTCTGTGTGACTGAAGAACCAGAAACACCCTGGTGGGAAAAGCTAGGCTGACGCTGGCCTCTGGGAGGCAGCCGCGGGTTCCAGGATGAGACACTAGGCTGGCCCTGGGCTATGACAACCCACGCATGTGACAAGTCGCACTCAGTAGACTCAGGAGGAAACTGACTTCAGACACAAAGAGCCAGGTAAAGCTTGAGCTTTGGTTGAGGATGCGCCTGGAGATGCCGAGTGTGTGGAAGCCACTGTGCTTGCGACATCTGACACGCATGAAAAGGAACCGAGCTACCGCACAGACGTTACACAGGGACAAAGGCAGATAGCCTGTGGTGAAGGAGTCTAGATACCTGTGAAATCCTCTCAGCTTTTCGGAACATCTTCAATATTTCATCATAAGACGTTGGGGGAGGGGATCAGAGTGGTTTGCTCGGAAGTAACTGAATGTCCAGAAAACTATGACCAGCGCTTGATGGCTGAGCTCAGATCTGCACTTTAGCCAGCCAGGTAAGGTTTGTGGTATCCTCCAGGCAGCTAGGGGAGTGAGTACATGCAAAGGCCGTGGGGGCACCTAGGAGCTAGGTTTTACTCAGGAACAACAACAAAACAACAACAAAACAACAATAACACCCCATATCAAGCCGGGCACTGTGGCACACGCCTGTAATCCCAGCACTCAGGGAGGCAGAGGCAGGCAGATCTCTGAGTTCAAGGCCAGCCTGGACTACAGAGTGAATCCAGCACAGCCAGGAATACACAGAGAAACCCTGTCTCAAAAAACAAAACGAAACAAAACAAACAAAAAGCCAAAACCCATTAAGATCAAGAACTTCTAAGTTCTCGACCTGTGGGTGGAGATCCCTTCAGGTTCGGTCAGTGGTCACAGAGGTCACACATCACATTGTTCACATTATCATTCACAACAGTAGCAAAATTACATTATGAAGTGGCAACAAAAACAACGGCTTATGGTTAAGGGTCACCACAACACGAGGAGGAACTGTGTTGAGAGGTCGCAGGAAACATGAGGAAGGCCGAGAGCCATTGCTCCCGGTGGAGACCGAGGCCATGGTAAGGGAGGTGCGGCTGTTTCTACTTGCAGAGAAGACGTGGGGAGCTGACTGATGATGAGTGAGAGTGGTGGGAACCCAGTCTAGACCGGAAGAGGCTGGTGTGGGGGATGGGCTGGGCCTGACCATGGAGAGAGCCCCAGGCTTGTCCTGGAGCAGCAGAAGAAGGCACGAGAAGAAGTTCGGGGTTGAAGACACACATTCGAGCAGAGAGGGGAGTGAGGGAAAGAGAGGAGTGAAAGGCTGGCTAGAGCCCCTGAGGGGCAGTGACTTTTTCTGGAGCTGAGGTCTTGCTGGGCCCTGAGGTAACACAGCTCTAGGAAGTCTGCTGGACAGATAGATAGCTTCTTGCTGAATCCATGAGGCACTGTGGAAGGGAGGCCAAGGAGGCCTAGAAAGATTCCAATACCAGGAGTCAAAGGTGGGCGGGGATTGCACAGAATGGGCACTGCAAGAGAACATTCCAGAAGGGATTGGCCAACCTTGGGGAGTGCTGCAGGGACATGCAAGGTGGCTTTGGATTTAGCCAGACAGATGCTCCTGATGAGTCAGAAGGCATGGAGCAGGGGTAGCGTGGAGGGCAGGGCACGGACCGCCTCAGGTGGGCCGTGGGCTGGGTGAGAGGCTCTCCTGCATCAGCACATCACACAGGGCCATCTGGCTGCTTCACCCTGTGACACCCTGGGTCAGTGTACCCATCACAAGGGACCTCAGCACATCTGGAAAGGAGAACATATGGGCGATTCCCCAGGAAGTCCTGGGATGTGGTAGATAGGGAGGGTTACTTCAGAGCTGCAGGATCTGGGCCTAAGAGGAGAGTAGAAAGGTGGAGAGGGAGGCGTGGGTATCAATATATCAATATCAATACCACATATGCCTGTGTACACATGTACATGCTTATGAAGATCGCTGTAGGTCTACAATCGCACATGTATGCTTATGTATATTTTTGTATACCCTGCACATCTGTAAGCATGTGTGCATGCATGTGCACACCTATGCCCACCTGGGATCATGTTTGTGCATGTGCATACCTATGCAGAATGTTCGTATATAGCAATGCATACCTGATGGATGTCTGTGCACACCTGTGAACACACCTCACACTTGTGATCATATATACTTATGAATATATGTGTATATACTCATGTACATCCATGCACACCTATGAACACCCATGCTCATATCTATATGCACATACATGTGCATGTCTGTGCCACCTATGAACATGTGTGTATATGTGCATGCCTGTGCACACTTATCGATGTTTGTGTGTACATATACATTTGTGCATTATGGATACCTATACACATCTATGTATACACGCGCATACTTATGATTATCTGTATACACATACACACCTGTGCACGCCTGCAAATATCTATCTATCCATCTCCCACAAGTCTGTAGCATGTAGCATGTCTCAGCCCTACATCTTAACAGCCACTAACACTAAGGGATGAACAAAGCAATGATGCAGATCACGGACCTCCTTGTTCATGCCAGATCCAGAATATTCCCACAAAGACTAGTGTCACCCGCTGAGGTGCAGCTAGAGGCCTAAGCGAGCTGCCGGCAGTCGCATGTGGAGTATGTCACAGCTGCCTCAGGTTCTGTCATTTCACATCTGAGTTCCCTCCTCGGCCCTTTGAATTTCTTCAGAGGCGACACCGTAAGAGTTTCCTCGAGGCCAACTTTCGTCTGGCGCTTTGTGAAGCACAATCACACAGTTTCCCCTCTGCTCAGAAGAAGATTAGGATATTACGGACAGGATGTCAGCTCAAGATTACATGAGGAGGATAATTAGACAAAAGCCTGCATTATAAGCCATCTAGCTGGGAAATTAAGCCGCTTTGGCATTCTCCTCGCCTTTGGAGGGTATTCTGCAAAGGGGGCGGGGCAGGAATTGTTTGGCCTGATAGATAAAGATAGTGACCAAACTGTAGAGCCCATTGTTCTCGCCTTTATGTTAAAAGCGATTGCTTAGCCAAGCTGACACCACACACCACAGAGACACAAACCCTTCTGCGGACCCGAGGATTAAGAGACTGACACGTTGTGGATAATAAGACTAATTAATAATTCCCCTCTACAAGGGATGCAGTCCTGGCAGCCTCGTCCCGTCTCTGCCTTCCAGCGCGCCCAGGCTGCCCTGTTCTTCCAGGGCTGTAGAACAAAAGAGAGTTTGTGTGCCGGGATAAGGGACACTGTGCTTCGGTCACAGTGGGACACACAGTGAAGGAGGCCTGGGTGTGTGAGGGGAACAGAAGATCAGATGACAGGACGCAGAGGCTCAGGCTCACACGACTACAGGAGGAATCCTTGCCCAAGGCTGTGGACCAAGCCTGGCTCTGGGGCCTATGACCAAGCCGTGACATCCGAGAGGTGTTAAATTTCACCCACGGAGAGACAGTCTCTTAGGGGCTGCCCCTGACAACACCTACCCACCCAATCTGCTGGGGCTAAAAGCCCTGGCAGTGGTCAGCCTGCCAAGCAGGGTAGGACTTTTGCAGGTCTGACCTCTGTCCATTCTCATAGTGAGGCTTTAATGCCTGTACGCATGCAGACACGCACAAACGCACGCACACACATGCACACCCCACATTCAAGTCCCTCAGCCAGAGTTCCAGGCTAGCAAGAGTAGACGTGAATTCACACTTGGCTGGTCTCAAGCCCAGATCCCAGTAGGCTGTCCTGGCCCCAGTACCCTTCTTTGTCCACTTGGTGGTAGCAGAGCGCCCCGTGACTTCAGAGGGCTCTGGCCACGCCATCAACCTTGGCAAGCTGAAATCTGCAAAGTGAAGGTGAGGCTGGCCACTACCCCCTGAGCACCACCCACGAAAAGGGAACTGTAGAAAGAGCCAGCCAGCCATTCCCATATCTTCTGTCCCCAGAGGAAAGGATCTGTATGAGGGAAACAGAAAATGCCCAGCGACGTTCCTCGGAGAGGATAATAGCTGGCTTTGGGAGCCTGCCATATTTTCTGGAAGCTTCTTTAGGTGGGCACAGCCATGGCCTTGGCATCATAAATTGCAATCAAGCAAAGACATCTAAGGAGCAAATGCTACCCACTCTGATGTGCAGCTTTGGCCTGGGTCCTGAAATCTTAATGGAATTGAGCTTTTTTCCCTCTTTCTTTCTTTTCTTCTCTTTCTTTCTTTTTTCTTTTTTCCTTTTTTACATAGTACCATAAATTCCTGGTGTCTACCTAATCTCCTGATCACGATATTCAAGGGACATTAAATAGAGAAAGATGGGAAAGCTGCTCATTAGAATAAAGCCAGGGTAAGAAGGCATCTCGGGACAATGGCTCTGCTAGCATGACTCTGCCCGTCCTTTCCCATCTGCCGTGTGCAAACTCTCTATCCTGGCTTCCCAGGCAAAGCTCACTAGGTGATTTATCCTCTCAGTCTCAGTTTGAGTTAGCTACCCCGGACTGTAATCTTCCAGACTGAATGGGACCTCTCTCCCCTTGGCAACAGTCTCTCCTGCTGCGGCTCCTCACTTTCCCCACAGTCCACCCCTGCATCGCTGGTTGTAGCCTTCTCCTACAGTGCACCTTCTGGCCTGAGGGCGCTTGTCCTTCCTGTAGACCCAGCCTTTCTCCCTAAGCAGGGACACCATAGCTGGAGGCTCCTCGAGGTGAGCTGATGTCTGGTTTGGCACTAGTATGCCTCCAGGGCACCAAGTTGAGACCTGCTGGTGGCTGGCTTAAGCATGTACTGGATGCTCTCCCAAACTCACACCTACAGAGTGGTAATAGCAATGTACCAGCCCTCAAGAGGACCACAAAGTGCTCAGAAGCACAAGGCCTGTGGTGATGAATGAGGTTATTAGCACTGATGATGGTGGTGATGATCATGATGATGGTGACAATGATGATGGTGATGATGATGATGGTGGTGAGGATGGTGATGGTGGTGATGGTGATGGTGGTGATGGTGATGATGATGATGGTGATAATGGTGATGATGATGATGGTGATGATGATGATGGTGGTGAGGATGGTGATGGTGGTGATGGTGATGGTGGTGATGGTGATGGTGGTGATGATGACGGTGATGATGATGACAGTGATGATGATGGTGGTGATGATGATGATGGGATGGTGGTGATGGAGGCTACTGCTAATATGGGTGGCCCTGGAGAAGCCCTCATGGAAGTGTCATTGTTTCTGTTTGCAGAGATGGGATACTGCTCTGCTACCCAGGTTGGCCTTGAACACTGCCTGCTCTCTATCGACCATCTTCTATCAGCCTCCAGAGTGCCGGGACGACAGGCCTCAGTTGCACACAGTGGCTTTGCTCTGGCACCATGCCCAGGCCCCTCCTTGCCTGATCTGCTGTGATTCGGAAGCAGAGATGGTGAATCCCAGGACGCTTAGCTATATTTTCTCCCAAACCTCCTGGCTTGGGTTGACATACCAAGCTGGTCACTTCTTTAAGCCTCTTCCCAGGCAGACTTGGGCAAGGCATGCGGATCTTGGAACTTTAAGCATTCATGCTAGCCCCTACCTTACTACTGCAGAATACATTTGTCAAACCCACTGACCACTGGGCACAGGCCCACACCTGCCTTGTGTTGAAAGGGCATTGAGGGTACCCTTCCCACCCCGTTTTCTTCACCTTTCAACTCTGGACTCACATCCTCTTCCAGAAAGCCTTCCTAGACCACCCAGCCCATTGCTATGCTACCCCAGCATTCCTTGTCTGGACCAACCTCCATGACTTGAATCTGTAATGTCCCCAGAGGCCATGTGCTAAAGTTATGGTCCCCAGGCTGTGGCACTGTCAGAAGGTGGCAGAAACTTAGGGAGATGAAGCCCATGGGAGGTCACCGGGAGCATACATATTAGGACCTTAGCCCCCCATTTTTTCTCCCAGCTTCTATGAGGTGGGCAGTTTCATTCTAAGCCATGACATCATGTCTACCTCATACCCTAGTAGCCAGGCACAGGCACCTCTGAAACCATGAACCAGGATAAACCTTTTTTCCTTATAAGATGGCTATGCTGGGCATTTTACCATAACAATACCCCGTCACTCCCCACCTGTACTAGCTATTTTTAGTGTTAGCCGAGCCTAGTGGGTGGAAAGGAAGCATGTGATGATGGAGCCTCACAATGAGGCAGAGAGGATGACCATTGGAAACCTTGGCATCTTGCATCGTTCTGCCCCTGGTGGCTGAGTGATTGAAGAGCCTCTCCCTGGTGACAAGGAGCAAGGAGTGAAAAGAAATGAGTTGACTGCCTGCCAGCTTTGGGGGTACAGCTGCTGGTCCTCAGAGTGACCAGGTAATAACGGGACCCAGCTCCTGGGACTCAGAATACAGTGCTCTTCCCCAGGTGTGGGTCCTAGACCTTGGAGTTGAGATGCCAGCTCTTCTTTAGTGAACTGGGAGCCTTATACCCTGCGCTATGCTCTCTGATGCCTAGGGTCCATCTTCCCACAAGCCTTTGTGTATTGCAGGGCTGTGCTGAGCCAGGAAGGATCCCCACGGCCTCTGCCCCAGGGCTGGAATGAACAGTCTAGCAGCTATGTGGAGGCACCCCCCCCACCCCCGCCTTATGTGTAGAAAACATTCATTAAGCATTTTAGCGAACAATGGCAAAGAGAAAAACACTCATTAGAAGCAGAAACGATTTGCAAAGAAGCCAGCAGTCTGCTGGGAAGCACAGCCAGGAATGGGGCACATTCTCAGGGAGAGCCGTGCTCAAAGACATGGATAGTGGAGGCCAAGGAGCCTGAGGCCCGAGGGCCCGGATGGGGAGACCCTTTCTGTTTGACTCTGTTTCATCCCTTGGCACTGTCTCTTGCCCTAGCAAGGATCAGTCCTGGGAGCTGCGGTCACAGCCATGTCAGGCAGTGGGAGCAGAGGCAGGATGATCACTGCTCTGCCTGTACCCGACTTGCGTGTGACTCTAGGCCTTTCCCTTGTTCCCTGTGGACTCACTAAGTGACCCACTTAGAAAACACGAGTAATCAAGTTCACTGGAGCTGGGGGTCCCCGACGGCTGTGACGCACAAGCTGAGGGTGTGAGCGCCAAGGCAGTGTGTGTGGTACCTGCAGAGGTGGTCTTCTCTGGGTTATCTGGGATCTCAGGGTCTGGATGGCTAGAGAGGTGGATGGGGTTCAGCATATCTGGATCCACAGTGGCTTGCAGCCTGGGATGCTGTCTTGGGCATAAGTGGCCGCGCCCTGAAGCGCCTCCGAGATGCCCAGGGTCTTGCATAGTGTTGACACCTGTTAGTCACGGTAGTGACCTTATGTACCCGTGAGCTAGCGAGGTTTCAGTGCCCAATTTCTAGGGTTCATGCACTTGTGTCTTGGGTCTGGCTAGGTTTCAGTGCCCAAATTCTAGGGCTCATGTATTTGTGTCTTGGGTTTGACTAGAGCAGAACTTTCACTAGCAACAAAGAAGGGGAATATGACTCATACAAACGGACAGAAAGCAGCAGCCACCCCCCCAAAGAAACCCAGGTGGGTCAAAAATTCTAACTCCATATGACTCAATTTCACCTGCTGAGTCTTGGCGCTGGCCCCATGCTCTTGGCCACTGGCTTTCAGGCTTGCCCAGTGATGCCCTCTGGGGGCATTTTGTTCAGTTAAGCTGTGACCTTTAGGATGTGTTGGCTCTTCCCCTGCTGTAGTCAAGGCTCTGAGCTCAGCACTGAGGAATGCAGGTGGGGAGCTCCTCTCTTGGGGAGCTACCCCCACCAACCCTTTCCCATGGAACTTGGTGTTGGAGAAAAACCTGGACCAAATTACAGCTGTGCTAGTGTCTCACAGTGTCTTCTTTAACACGGGAGAAATTATGTCTGAGCACAATGTCGCTGTCCTGGTGTTGTAGCATTTTAGAACGACTTACCCTGAGCAGCACCAGCTGCCGTTGGAGCTCCCAGCTCGGAGCGGGCAGGGCACGCCTTGCACTAATTGCCTTGGCTTAAGCTTCCTAATTTCTTGTCATCCAGCCTGACCAGGGGAGGGGAACCTCAGCCTGGGCACCCCATCCCCAGGGATTCCACTGGCGGCTTGATCTGGGTATAGCCCTGTGCTCTTACCTGATCACACAGTAGGAGCAAGAGTTGTGTTCGAGAGCCCAGAGGTGAGGGGTCGGGGTGACAATTCTCCCTGGCATGGGATGACAAAATGAAGAAGCTCTAGAGCGGCCATGCTGGCCACGCTGATCCTGCCACAGTGGCCTTTGGCGGAGGGTAGGGGAATCCAGCTTCCTGTCAGCTGGAGTGTGACAAGCTAGACACAAGCACATGAATCACCCCAGGCGTGTCTCCTGCGGCTGGAGGCCAGGCCGCAGAAGCAGTGGGGGTGAGTGGGCAGAGGAAAGGCAGGACTTTCCCTCTTGCTGCAGGGGCATCTGGAAGCCACCAGAATGCACCGACGGAGAAGGGAGCTCAGCTTTCCTGCTGCCCAAAGGTGTCTGCTTCCAGCAGAGGAAGTTTAGTGGGATTCAAAAGCCACGAGGGTGTGATGGACTGAGAGGACGCAGTGGAGGCAGATGAGGAGGAGGAGGAGGAGGAGGAGGAGGAGGAAGAGGAGGAGGAAGAGGAGGAAGAGGAGGAGGAGGAGGAGGCTATCCTTAAGGAAGAGGTATTTACACTGCCAGCAGGAAGCCAGGAAGTGGGGGGCTAATCTGTTAGGAGTCCTGGCCTGGTGTGGCACAGAGGATGAGGTAATGATGCATTCTAATGAGGGGTGTAAACACACACACACACACACACACACACACACACACACAGTGTCACAGCAGCCAGGGACAGGAGCCTGGAAACCTAGGAAGACATTTCCAAACGCCGCAGGATTCTTGGAATACATGGCATTTCTGGAGCTCAGCATCTGATCCAGGGACCCACAATCACGATCTAGCCAGGCCAGAGCGCTACCCTCGGAGTAGAGGCCTCCCACACTCCGCTGCCACTTTGCAAGTGATAAAACTCTCACTCAATGGCTTAGTATCTTTAGAGCAATTTCTATTAACCAAAGTAGCACTCCATGGCCATGTAAAACACCTTGAAAAAGACACAGCTCTGAGAAATTGGAAAAACAGACACTTCTACATCAGCCTCCAAGGGACACAGAAACAGGACAACTGACAATGGAGGCTGGTGTGAGGGAAGCATCAACTCTGTAGATCAGCAATATTTTGATTGGTCACTCTCTAATGAACGTGCTGAGCCTCAGGCAATTATTTCCAGGGACTGAGGGAGAACAGAAGGGCTGATGGCTACAGCTGGGAGACCAGGGTGGTAGGGCCCTGACAAAGGCCTTGGCCTCCCTATCCAGATAGCTCCAAGCCCTGTGGACACCACCCAGACTATCTTCCCCAGAAGAAGTGGCCTCTATGTACCTGGTGCTCTTTGAGGCTCCTTTCTTTCTGCACACTTGGCATGAGGCTTGAAGCTTGCTTTCCTCTGCCAGTTTCCTCCCAACCAGGCCCCTCAGGTCCCTCAGGCAAACAACCCTCACGTGCTGCTCAGTTTGAACAGAAGTAAATACAGAGAGTGGGGCCACAGCCATGAGAAGCCCAGGTAGAAATTCCTGGACAGGCAACGTTGTAAATAAGGCGATTGGTGACAGGCCCACTGGGCTGGGTCCTACAAAGAGAATTTGCATAGCAGATAGCTTGGAAAGAGACCCAGACCGCTGGACAGAACCTTGTCATCCGTCACAACCACGTCCTCTCCTCAGCTTCTAGTAAAAAGGCTAGGTAGCCTCTGTTTAGATCCACTGTGCTAGCACCACGGACAGAAGCTGTCTCTCCAGCACCATGGACAGAGGCTGCCACCGTACACCGCAGACACAAGCTGCTTATCCAGAACCACAGAGGCTGTTTAGCCAGCACCATGGACAGAGGCTTCCTGGTTACACCACAGACTTAGCTATTTCATCCATAATCACAGACAGAGGCTGTCTACTCAGCTCCACGGACACATGCTACCTTCCAGGAGTATGGCAGATGCTCCCACACCACTGTCTTCTTTAAGGCAGGCATCACAAATCAATCACAGAACTCCTTCCCAAGCTGGGAAGATCTACTTCTCCCCAGCAGGCACCCCAGTCAATCCCACAGTACCTACAACATCCCTGGAAGCATGTTTCCCACATGTATCTTTTGACCATTTTTTTTATCTTCACCAAAAGAAAGCCAGGGACTCTACTCTCTTCCCTCTGGAGAAGCAAGGTGTACCCCAGCCACCAGCTCCCCCCCTCCTTTCTGGAACCTCACAACCAGACCCATCAGCAAACCAGCTTTGGCACACACCGCTGAAAACTAGGAAAGCGCACCAGGGCTCTCAACCCGAACTCGCTGTCACGCACGGGAGCCCCACGCCCCCTCAGCACCCTCCACGGACCCCTTCCCAAGCACCGGAGACGCAAGAAGAATCCAGTCCCAGCCACCTACCTGAAGGAGCCAGTAGCACCTCCGGTGGAAAGTGGGGATGATGGAAGAATGAACATAGCAGCCGTACAAGCACTAGGGAGAGAGGAAAAACGAGAGTTCAGTTGGAAAGAGGGAAGGAAGGAAGGAAGGAAGACAGTGCAACAGAGAGGAGCAAGAAGGGCCACGCCACAGTTGGCAGACCTGGGGAGACTGAGGTGCAGGAGGGTGGACTCCAGGGACATAGGGTCTAAGATGGCTTGTGGGACATGCCAGCGGGGATGTAGGCAGCTGGCAGTGTACCCCGCGGGGGAGCGGAGGCACCAGAGAACTCAGAACTGCCAGGCAGAACCCAGGGACTGAAATTATGCTGTTGATTGTTACAGCCTAGGCTGAGATCCTTCAGCAGGGTGCATCTATAGAGGTGGGGGTGGGGGGACCACCTGCTCCATGTGCTACTTTTACCTTGTATTTGTTTGTTTGCTTCTTGTATTTACTGCTGATAGATTTGGCTGCAGAGTGGAGGATGGGGGGGGGGTCACTCAGGTTCAGGGCTGAGCTGGGAGGGAGGTCAGTTCTTGGGCCACCCAGGCGGAGCTGACTGGTGGGTGGGCTGCTTTGCAGCCCCTGTTTCTGGATTGGGGGGTGGTTAGCTGATATGTACACAGAGCTTGGCTCTCAAAGGGTGAGCCTGCTGGTGAGAAGGGAAGGGACCCAAGGTGGCGTGTCAGGACCCTCTGTAAATCTGCAGGGGAGACAAAGACGTCCGGCCACAGACAGCTCACCAGTTTGGCAAGGGCTGTCTCAGGGTGCTTAGCAATAGGTTCCACCTCAGAGAGTCTGTGCCAAACCCTTCGCTTTTGACCTCCAATCCCAAACTAGTCAACCCTCTTTTTTTTTTTTTTTTTTTGCCATCCTTACAGTTTCTTTGGCTTGTTAAGGCATGGTCCAGAAAGAGTAGAGTGGAGAGAGAAAGAAGAGCTCCCAGGACACGGAGGGACCGTCCCCATAGCCCCCCACAGCAGCACTCCGGGGGAGGAATGGCTGGCAGCTTCCCCCTTGGAGCTTCTGTCACATATTTTTTTTTTAATTCCTCCTACCCCAAGAAAGACCAAGTATAATTTGGCTTGACTCAGAGTCCATTTGAGCCCAGCCTGTCTGATTAGCAGAGTTGAAAGAGAAATCATTTTGGACTCTGGGATTCAGGCTGCAAGAAAATCAGATTTCCAATATGTTAGAACTTTTACAGATCGCTGTCAGCTGGGATTTAAGCCCTGTACAAACCAAACAAACAAAGCGGAAATTAATTTAAGCGATTCCCTTGCAGTTCTTGCCCACAAAATGTATTTATTATTAAGAAGGCAGTATATTCTTCCCTGACTTTCCTGGTTTGCAAGATGCTATGCTTTAGTTTTGAGATTGGGATTTTTTTTTTTATCACCTATTTCTTGCCAGGTTGATTCTTGTTTGGACAATTTTTTTTTTCTGATAGTGTTGGGTTAGTAACGAAGCAAGCAGCTGCCTGTGGCTTTCTGTGATCTCATTTGCTCGTGCGATCCTTGTTTCTCATGGGCAGTTTCTTTGTTTGGCTCATGTCATGAGCCAAATGGAGGGAGATATGGATGGTTGACAAAAGTGTGCCCGCCCCTTTGAAATAAAGGGCTCCTGTTGGCCTCTTCTCACTGTTTACTCCCCTCCAGAGCTGAAATGGACAAGGCTGACTTTTGGCATCACGTCCCTTTCCAGGGCCTTCCTATCCATAGGCCTTTACCTTCTTGAGACCCACATTTAGGGTGTACATTTGCCAAACACCTGATCTACCCAGCCTGTGAAAGTTGGAAAGAAGTGAGCAGGGGCACACTCTCTCCAGCCACCCCAGCCCCTACTGCCAATAACCTGTCTACCCAGAACTGCCTAGAATCACCAGATAAGCAAAATGAAGCTCAAAAGAAAAAAAAAAAACGGATGCACGTCTATCAGGGCTCATGCACTTAAAGTGTGGGGAAGCACAGCCATGCACGCACACTAACAATGTGGGCATTGAGGAGGCGGAGCCCCAGAGCACGGGACTCTGTCGGCCTGTCTGTTACCACCATGACTGTCTTACTGTCTGTCTCTCTGATCAGGGCCTTTGAGACAGGAATCTTTGTAAGGCTTCTGGGTGACACTGAACAACCCCTTCCTATCCAGGACATAGAGTCCCTAACATCTGGTATGGGAAATAATGGGTTGAGTAAATACTGCATTTTCATTTGTGTTACTCAGCAAGATGAGGACTTCAGCACACACATACACACACACACACACACACACACACACACAATGAGATGAGATTCTGGAAAGGCCTGATGTGTTAATGCTCAAAGGGTCTGTTCAGCTTTGATTTTTAAGAGAGCCGCACTTGTTTTTGAGCGATGGATTCTTGTCCTCTCGTGGAAAGGGACAGGAACATGTGCGTAGGAATGTGGTCCTAGCATCAGAGTCACTCAGGAGGGTCTGGCAGGGACACGATGCTGCGTGGGGAGGAGACCTGACTGGGATATCCACCGCTCACAAGCCCGCAGGCTCACTGGGAAATGGCATCCCTGTAATGATTTCTCTCAGTGTGGCCATGAGGGCTGAGGGCTGATATAACAACAGGATGCTTATGTCAGTCTCTGAGCCCTGTAGATGTGCGAACATGCCACAGGCTCTCAGCAGAGACATCTGAGGGGGCTGGGCTGGCTGAGGCAAGAGATGGGTAAGACAGCAACAACAGCGGGGGGGGGGGGGGGGGCGGATCCAGGCTTGAGGATGCGGCGGGACAGGGCTTGAGGAACTATGAAGAGCCGATGGGTGGAGTGTAGAGTGCACTGAACTGGTTAATGTGTGAAGATCACCAAAGGTGACAGCCAGGAGGGGGCGCTGCTCTTTATCTAGGAGCAGTGACAAGTTAAGGAATGTGATGGTCACATCTGTATCTTGGAACCTCACTGTGGCAGCAGTGCAGCCGTAGGACAGGAGTGAAAAGCAGCAAGGGTCCCAGGACAGGTCTGGAGAAGGCAGGGGGCAGGTAGGGCTGAGACAATGGCGTCAGCAGGAAGAAATGGACGCCTTTGCAAGAGTAAGGAAGACATCCAGGTTCTAGGGGCAGGAGGGTGGGTACAGGGTTGTCCCATCCCCTGGGACAGCAGCAAAATGCCAAATGCCTAGAGGGGTGACTCTAGTTTCCTCCTGGGGACGCTGAGGAGCCCATAGGCATCCTGCTCAGGCAAGTGTGTGCGGGGTGAGAGGCGTGTGACCAGTGTGGTGGAGACCGTGTTCAGGATAGGAGGAACACTCAGGATCCTTGATGGGAGGACACAGCAAGCACACGTGAGCTCTGCTGCCCCACTGTGTGCCCCCTGTCCCCTTCACCACCTTGGCCCGTTCGCTCGCCATGACATGTTCTCATCTGGCTTTCCCAGTCTTTTCACTGATCTCCAGTCATTGCCACGCTGATTGGGGAATTAATTGCGGAACATTTCAGAAGGCAATATATCAATCCATCCCTTCACCCGCTCAACCAAAAGCAATCAGCTTCGCCTGTAGTGATTTGTGCTGTGATTTCATCAGGCTGCAGGGCTTTCCCTGGGCCTTCCCAGGAGGAACTTTACATCTGGGGGGGGGGGCTGGGACGTAGTTGGAAAGAGCTCTCTATCCAGGTCTGTACACGCATGTGTGTGTGTCCATGTGGGGGAGTGTGTGTGTGTGCGTGTGAATGTGCATGTGGTTGTATGTGTGTGTAAGTGTGTGTACATGTGTGAGCACGTATGTGTGTATGACTGTGTGCGTGTGAGTGTGTGACTATGTGTGTGCATCCATGTGGTTGAGTGAGAGTGTTGTGGCCTCACGCTTCTGTGTACATAAACCCAGACGTAGAAAGACATGCACTGCGGTTCTCTCACATTAGGATCCCATTGTTGAATTTTTATATGTGTATTTATATGGGACCAAGTATGAGCAGAGGCCGGGAAACTGGAGAGGAGAATACAGAGGCTTTGGAGAGGAGCTTTATCACAGAGCACATGGGACACAGAAATGAAAGGGGAGATCCTGGGCTAGAGGAGTGAAATTAGGGACAGGGGCGGGGATCAGGGAGAGGAGAAAGTGAGGGTAGGGAGCAACCAAGACTAAGTATGTATGAAAATACCCAAGGAAACCTGCTGCTTTGTATGCTAATTGCAAAACAAATATGTGTGTTGGGGGTGGAGACACACAAAGAGAGATAGAGACAGACAGACAGACAGACAGACAGACAGACAGACAGACACACACACACACACACACACACAGAGAGAGAGAGAGAGAGAGAGAGAGAGAGAGAGAGAGAGAGAGACAGACAGACAGACAGACAGACAGAGAGACAGAGAGAGACAGAGACAGAAACAGAGACTGAGAGAGACAGAAACAGAGAGTAAACCACTAGATGCCCCCAGGAAAGCCACCCTTCAGTAGAAGTAGCCCTCAGAAGAGCCACATTTGGGGGTCAGGGTCCAGCAGCTTCTCTCTAACACTCCCGGGCATCAGAGCCCCCTCTTAAGTGACACAACAGTTTGTACTTTTAAATGAAAGATGGAGTAACAGAGACACCAGCAGCAAAGGCCAGCTGCTCCAAAGTAAATGTGTCAGTCAGTCAGTCACCTAGAGCAACAGGTGCGTTGGCGGGGCAGACTCCAGCAGGGCTCCCTGTTGCCTTGGTGTGCCAAAGGCAGCGCTCACACTATTGGTTAGGATGGTGAGGTAAGGAAGAAACTGTGGGGAGCCCTCCTCCAACTTTCTCTCTGCCATTCTGCTTGTTTCTGTCTGTCTGTCCATCTGTCTCCGTCTCTGTCATGTCTGTCTGTGTCTCTGTCTCTGTTTCTCTGTGTCTGTCTGTCTGTCTGTCTGTCTGTCTGTCTGTCTGTCTGTCTCTCTCTCTCTCTCTCTCTCTCTCTCTCTCTCTCTCTCTCTCTCTCTCTCACACACACACACACACACACACGTCTCACTGTTTCTTTTCATCTCACAGGTGCATACACACCTCCAGCTCTTCCTCTTGGCTTCCAGCTTCCCAGGTTCCCTAACCCGGCAGTCGGGGCCGAGCCCCCGTGGCCCTGCTCTCTCTCCCGGAGAGCACTGACTCACAGTGCCCAGCTGCCTGAGCATCCCTGGTGCAGGCCTGCTCTCGCTGGGGGTGGCTCTGAGGCAAGCTGCCTTCCTTTTACTGCTGTAGCTCCCACAGCTCAGCTTCTGCAGGAAGCGAGTCTACCCCCAGCCACCTACCAGGGTCCCTGGACAGGGGAGTCTGTGTTCTCTGTGAGGACCATAAGAAGCATGGGAATTTCCCAGAGGGGACGGCACACACCTTCTTGCTGTGGGTTCACGTTCTACCCTTTTGCCTCTCACAGGGGCTGGCAAACTTCCTGGCCAGGGCCAGGTCTGGATAGTAAGCGTTCTTAGCTATTTTTTAGCTCTGAAAGTATGACCACTAACTAGTATTTCTACTCAGTCCTTCTCTGCGGGGCCAAAGCAGCCTTAGGGGACAGGTCTACGCATGGATATGGCTTCTCCTAATGAGATATTGAAATGTGAGTTTTACGTGATTTTCGCATCTCATAAGTGTTATTGTTTCTTTCAATAAAAAAAAAAGGTTGACAAAATGTAAAACTCACAGTTGGCTCTTAGGCTGTTTGAAGACAAGGCCTGAGCCAGATGTGGCCTGTCAGCCAGACCTCACTGATCCCGGACCCATCAGATAGGGCAACACAGGCCTTACACGGTCCTTCAAAAAGTTCCCTAAATACAGCAGGTACTCTGTGATCTCCTCAACTCTCACATACCATGACTGTCTATCTAAGCAAGGCCAGGAAGGGGCCACAACAGCATGGGCACACAGAAACCACAGAATGAACACGTGACTAATGTGAGGGGCGGGGCACGTGTCTGAGTTGCACGTGGATTGTTTCTTCCCTGACTCTGGGCACATGTGGCTCTTCCCCCTTGGAAGAATCCTTCACCTCCGTAGAAGAAACACCCCTCACACTGTTTTCTGAGACCCACCTCCCACAGGGAGGCAGCAGATAGGGAGCCCCCGCATCCTCCAAGCAGCAGTTTGCTACTGACTTTCCTTTCCTGGAAAGCATCAGCCACCTGTTATCCTAGGGTGTGGTACACAACACACTCCATTTAGAGAAGTCCGGGCATTAGGAGTGAGGGCATGGGGAGGAGTTGAAACATCTGTCCTTCCCAAGCCAGCAGGAAGGCTTCCCGGAGCTTCCTGCACCTGCCCCAGAAGAGCTGGCCCACACCCTGAAGCATCCGGATCTCCACAGAGAGATGCTATTCAACATGACAGCTATGTGAATCCTTTACATGAAGCAAAGTGCGCGTTTCAGCTCTTCAGTCACAATAGTGACACGCGGTGTTGTGGTTAGCCTTGAATGTGAGGGCGGGGTTTAGATTCACCCTGGAAACCAACCTCTGGCTGGGCATGTATGTAAGGGAGTTTCTAGAGGGTTAATTTGGGCGGGAGGACCCACCTTGAATGGGGGCAGAGCCATCCCAAGGGCTGAGACCTAGGCTGAGAGGAAGGAGAAAGCCAGCCAGCTGAGCACCAGAATTCAATGGTCTCTACCTCCTGTGGACACAACTTCACCAGTGGCTCTAAGCTCCCCATCATGGCAGACTGCACCCCCTGACACTGTGACTCGGCTCTTCCTCCTTATGCTGCGTTTGTTGGATATCTTGTCACAGCAATAGGAAAAGTCGCTAATAGGCCAAGACCTTGGAGGGTAGAATTCTAAGCACCAAGATATGGGGGCTTTGGGAGCAAGGATGCGAGGGAACTGAAATGTCTGAAGGCCATCATTCCGCCAAGGCCAGCAGGACTTAATCAGTGACGGTTGCCAGAACCTTCTGGACCCTGTCCCAGGAGGACTTGCTCCTTAAAGCCAATCTCTAAAGCAGGGATAATACCTGCTGTGTCCTCAGACCAGGGCCTGTGCCAGCAAATCTCATCTGTAATCCTCTTGCAAGGGGAGGGCACCTCTGTGAACATCCCTGCCGAGATCACAGCAGCCAGGACGCCTGCCAGGGCTGAGATCTGTCTGTAGCTGCTGCAGTGGCCTCCATGCTCCTCAGAGGCATAGCCAGGAGGAGCTCTGCTTGGCTCCCCTCTCTCCTGTGTGCACCGGCTGGGGCAGGGAACTGTCTCCACAAAGGCACTCGGATTCTCTGTGTAACTGGTTTAATTCTCTTACTTGTATCTGATGTATACATGACCAAGACAAATGGTTTTAAAATGTACCTCAGTGCAGAGGTGATGGGAGGGAAGAGATGACAGAAGGGAAGGGAGAACCCCTCTGGGGGGTAGCAGCTTAATCTTGAGGAAGTAAGGGGGAGGTGCACACCCAGGTGAGGGCTATCCACACCCTCCCTGGGCAAGCAAACCTGGACTAAGATGTACAAGGAAAGGAAAGATGACCTCAGGGAGATTGTACTGCTGTCCTCTCCAGAACCCCATCCTGCCACATCCCCTAAGTTCCTGGCAGGGAGTGCACTCCAATACACGAGAGAGCCCGGGGCTAATCGCTAAGTTCTCAGAGTGGATGAAATGTGGTCCTTCCATGTTGAAGGTCGACAGAGTCACCTGAGAGGAAGGGACGCCTGTGTTGAGATAAGAAGGGTGAAGAGGAGGTGCCCTGGGAGGTGACAGATGGAAGAGACCGGGATGGGCAGGCAGCAGTGGCCTCCTAAGCAGCGGGCTCTGGGCAGGCAGGGATGCTAGGGTCCTTCCTGGGTCTCTTCTCTGAATACTATGTGTGGGAGCTCGGAGGCAGAGTCTGTATTTTAGACTGTCCCATGGAAGCCCCTCGTTAAAATCCAGGGCCAGCTGGGCATGGTGGCGCACTCCTTTAATCCCAGCACTTGGGAGGCAGAGGCAAGCGGATCGCTGTGAGTTCGAGGCCAGCCTGGTCTACAAAGTGAGTCTAGGACAGCCAAGGCTACACAGAGAAACCCTGTCTTGGGGGAAAAAAACCCAGGCCAGTGTGTCAACAGATAACCTTGTGGGTGAAGCAAACGCCCATGCTCGCTATGATTCTACCTCTCTCCACTGGCGAGGGCTCTCAGTCAACTGCGGGCAGCTCTGAGGACCGAGGGTCCAAGAGGTGTCTCCCCAGCATCTGTACCTCATTTCCCCAGTTCTTCTGGACAGCCTATGTGGCAGAGGGTGAGAGCTCCTTGGCTCTAGCTGTGACCCAAGAGGCAGGAGAGTCTCTCTTGTTTCTACACTTGGGGTGAAAGCACCAAGGAAGGTCTCGCCCTCCCTGGGTAGTGACCCTAACTCCAGGGATGTGTATGGGGGGACAGGAGGAGCCTATGAACTCGCCTGAAGCTTGTAGGGACAATGCTGAGGAACAAGCCAGGTGCCGATGTCTGCCAGGCACAAAGGTACAGAGGCTCCAAGGTGGGGTCAAGGACAGTCTTTTCCTGATGAAGATTTGACATATTAGGGAAAAGATATCCCCACCAAAGAGCAGTTTTCCAGAAGCTTCTAGATCCCCCTAGCCATAGCAGCTGCATATCAAGGCATAGAAGGAGGGAAACAGGTACCCTGAAAGCTGAGGCTGATCCACGGTGCCGCAGGGAGAGCCTGTGTGGGCCAAGTGGAGGGTGACACATAGTCCTGTAACTGCACAGACGCATCTTTGAGGGGGTCCAATGCCTAGACAGGCGTAATGGCCTGCCTGCGGTCATGTGGTGCCTTAGGGACCTGACAAAGCTTTGCCTCTCTTTGGAAGCCATTGTGTTCTCTTATTCAGCCAGCCACACCCAGCTGCTTCTCACTGGTGCCATAGGAAAGAAGTCAGGTCTTCCACAGGACCTGGCTTTGTCACATGCAAAGGTGATGGGTTCCCTGGGTTGGCTCCTAGGACTGTCCTTGGTGAGGGATTTGGTTCGTATTAATTTAAGAGTAGCCCAAATAATCCAATTCGAATGCTGCTTGCAAGTGCACTGAGACTAGTAAGTTGTTAAATAGTGAATTGCTTTAAAATGAGTCTGAGCTAAGTAGATTGCAGGCTGACTTGGAATGTGTGTGTGTGTGTGTGTGTGTGTGTGTGTGTGTGTATGTATGTGTATGCGTGCATGTGAGTGTGTGTGTGTGTGTGTGTGTGACAGCACAGACCAAGGCTCCTACTATGTTCCTCTCCTAAGACCACCACAACAGTGTCTCCTCACATGGCCCGTGTTTCTGCCACACTGAGCACTGGAGCCAGTCAGTGAAAGGCCACCGACAGTCTTTAGTAGCCAAAGCAGATGCCAGGTGGCTCAGCAATCAGAGGATCTCTCCCCAGATCAATCCCTGCACACTGGACTTTCTTTGGGGACTTAGAGGGGGTTATTGAGCAGGAGTTTAACATCTGCTGAAATATCGTCTTGCTGGGCTCCAAAGGATGCCTCCTGCGGCACATAGTGGCTTCTTCTCTTTTGGCATCAGGGCAGTCCTGTCTTTTCATGATCTCAGTCTGGTCTTTAGGCCAATTAACTGAGCATCGCTGTACTGGGTATAGGAAACCTGGGAAGATGGGGATGGCTGGCCTTATAGGGACCTTTCTGCAATCTTTGAAAGAAGGGCAGTGAGATTTTTTTTTCTCTCACAGATGTGGCCACTGAGGCTTTCCTTGGGTAAGGTAGCAGAGATGTCACAGCTGAACTCTGGACTCTGTTCAGATCCGCAGAGACTGTGGGAACTCTGAGACACAGGATCTGGTCCACACCATAGAGGGAAGAATACTTGCGGACCAGGTGGCCCAGCCCAGTTGTGAAGCTTAGGTCGGCCATGGAGATAGAAGGCTGTGTGGGGGCAGCACGTCTCAAAGCTCCGCCCATCATGGGAAACATGAGAAGGAAAAGACAGGGAGCCTCGTCTCTTCTTGGGACATGCAACTCTGAGGGAAAGCCTGTTGGCCCGAGTCCACACAAACTGCAGATACTCCAGGCCCCTACATGGGCAGGTCTCAGGGTAGGAGCAAGCAGAGAAGCTAAGGGAAACATCAGAGGGTGAGGGCTCACTGTGGACCCCGGGGTCTCCTGGCAGCGAGCATGTGCTGCTAGTCTCTAGGCAGAGGGCACCTGCTGTCTCCCACCCCTTGGCTTCAAAGTCCCCGCGCCCCTCCATGGTCATCTCAGTGAGGCGCAGAAATCTCCACAGAATGTTCTAGAACACTTCTCTAGCAGGGCCCTTTTGGGGGAGTGGGAACCCAAAGAGAAATGAAGGGCAGAGTGGGGAGCTGGGGGAAGCAGCAGTGGGGCAGACTGTCCTGTCCCAGGGTTGCTGGCACAGAAGGGCACAGCACAGTCCTGAACCTGGTCCCAGCCCCAGCGGGACCTCCCTCCCTCACCTGGGCTCCCACCCACAGGAGACTGCGCATGTGCAGAAAAGCCAGCAAAGCTCTGCCAGCCTAAGCACCACATGAGGAAGAGTGCAATAAAGATTAAATGAAGTTTTAGATAAGAAGGCATAAAAATCATGTTCAAAGATATAAATAAAATTCCCAGAGCTCTGGCTTTATTGTGCCGGGGAGGGGTGGTTTCCAAGATTAATAAATTAATGGGCATAAAATAGAGTAATGGCTAAAAAACTGATAATAAGGTAAATTTGGATGTGCGGCGGGCACTGATACCAGCTGTGAAGATCTGGTCAGGGATGGTGAGGCCACGATGGGTGTGCACATCCGTCCAGAGGTCATCTTGCCCCTACAGTCTTGCTTCTGCCACTCTGCCTCCTTCTGGGCCTGAAGTGCAGGTACTTAGGCACCCTCACGTGTACCTTCTCCAACTCTCTGGGGGATCGTCTGCCAGGATCTGTCACCCCCAGCCCTGGCCCACTTGCTCTGGGGAGCCAGATGGACGCTGGAGGCACCAGTCCTGGCACACGGATGGGTCTTTGGACCCAATAGGGTCACCTCCCCTTGTGGGTGTGCCAGGCTGCCTGGCCCTGCTTGTCCTGTGTCCTCGGGTGTGTGTGTGTGTGTGTGTGTGTGTGTGTGTGTGTGTGTGTGTGTGTGTTCTCATTCAGCTGTCTCCCACCACAGGAGTTGGTTCCTCTAAGCCAATTTCAATATAGTCTTGCCATTTCTATTACAAATACTTCCAAAGCTA
The DNA here is from genome assembly GCF_964271855.1 of Acomys minous. Lineage (NCBI taxonomy): Eukaryota > Metazoa > Chordata > Mammalia > Rodentia > Muridae > Acomys > Acomys minous. The sequence goes on from NC_140487.1 coordinate 124,827,843, forward strand.
CAAGACATAAATAATAAATAAATGAAGTGAAATTTCCTTTTTCTCATCAAAGTGTATTGCTCAGACTCATTTCTTGTAGCCTTGTCAAGTGGTTGGAACTGATCTTGACTGCGCCAGCGGTTTGTATTGATGACAGCTAGACACAGTCCCTCCCCACTCCTCCTTCCTTCCCTCCCTGGATATGAAGCTTTCCACTCTTTATTCGTCCTGCCTGCACTACGTGTCCAGGGCTTTCTCATGGAGACAATGGATTCCCACAGGCCCTTCCTGGGCTGCCATTCCCGCTGCCAACATCCCCTGAGGGTCCTGCACATTTAGACAAAGGATGACTAGAGAGACGGAGAACTGCTGTCAAAAGTGCGGTTGTCAGAGGTGGCCAACGGAATGCCACAGTCTAGGCTGTCAGTGGCCATTCTAAACGAGGAGGGGGGAGCCCAAAGTGGTGACTGGGATTGGCGCCCTCTGCAGGTAGGCCCAGGAACTGCATCTGCTAAACACCTGTGACACTCCAGGTACCAAGGCACACCTTGGCCACACAGCTGCACCCAGGCAGGAGTCTGGGAAGGAATTCTTACTTAAAACAGGTCATGAGGCTTTGTTTGTGAAGAAGGTGGGGGAAATGCCAGGCCAGACTGTGGCTATGTTAATGCGAGGCTGGGCTCCCTGCCAAGACATTAAGCAGGAGTCGAATTCCTCAAACCAGCTTTAATCAGCAGATTTTTAAGGTTAGAATTACTCTCTCCTCTCAAGGCTTGCCAAGGTTAATTCTGGCCTGAGCATGCAGAATTAATGGGCTGGACAGAGGGAATCGACCTTTTCCCGATTTTTTTTTAAAGTTCACAAAAACATCTCTACAAAAGGAGAAGGTGGCAGGGCTGGGCCCTTGGGAAGGAAACACTGGTCACCAGGCAGTCCATCTGGGAGTCCATGTCAGAAAGACACACAATCAGACTCTTGCCAAGTCAGGCGTGGACACATGTGGCAGGATGGGCATCCAGCCTCATCCTGGGAGAGTGATGAGCAGCGTTTTCAGCTGTTCCAGCCCCGTCCCTTAAACAGCCGTGGGCTCTCTACCCCAGCCTTTGTCTGATGTGGCTGTCCAAGCTCGGACATCTCAGTGTGGATGAAGTCAGCCTCTCCTTGTCCTGCATTCTCAGGCACAGAGCTGACTTGGCCGGCTCAGGCTGTGTGGTATACAGGAAGGCATGCTCCGTGAGAAGCCCCAGCAGGAACAGCGTGTGGTCTTGGACCACCACAACACACTGCAGGATAATGACTGTGGGCCAGGGCTACCTTTTATCTGGATCCACTTGTAGGAGCAGGGTGGGCATCAGCCTCCGCCTGGCAGATTTGCTGGGTGTCACCCAGGTGTCATCAGTAAATGCGGGGCTTCCTTAATCTCCCTCATCACCCACCAGATGACCTGCCCTCACCTCTGTAGTAGTCCCCATGGTATATCCCCTCTGAGGGTCCCTGGAGGTCCCCTGCCTGGGCTGCACTGAGAGCCCTCCTTTGCTTGGCGCCAGGGCTACTAAGAACCAGTAGGACGGCCCAGGGCTACTGGATCTGGTTCCTTCCCCCACCAGCTCAGATCCCACCTCAGCCTGGGTTTGAAACTCGGTCAAGTCCTCTTGACCTTGCCTGGGCTTACCACTCCACAGCAAGGGAGTCTGAAGGGGAGACTGTTCTTCCTTGAGCTGTGTCACCTGCACGGCCTCCGCTGGCCTCAGCTGAAGGGTAGGCCCCTCTCGGCCTGCCTACCAACATCTTCTCTCACTCTGTCACGCCCCTTCTAGCCCTAGACTGTGGAAGGTTCTGGTGCAGGGCACCCTCAGTTATTCATTCTCTCTGCCCCTTCTCCTTTTCTTTCTTTGTTTTTGTTTTTGTTTTTTCAAGACAGAGTTTCTCTGCATAGCCTTGGATAACCCAGAGCTTGCTCTGTAGACCAGGCTGGCCCCAAACTCATAGGGATCCACCTGCCTCTGCCTCCTGAGTGCTGGGATTAAAGGCCTGTGCCGCTGTTGCTACCACCACCACCACCACCACCACAGCCACCACTACCACCCGGTTCTCTCTCCTTTTCATATGGCGTCCTTCCCCCAAAGCCTGAGCTGCCCCTAGGACTTAGTAGGTAGGGACGGTCGCTGTACTATAGTGCCCAGATACACACTATGATGCCTAAAAACACTGACTCTGTGGGCACAAAGCTGTAGAGACTGGCTGCCTTGGTGCATGCACACACAGGAAACTAACCGTTCTAGCTGATGGACTGTGGGCCAGAAGCATTGAAATCCGGGCCACCCTAAGCTGCAGGGCTCTCCCTGGCTCTGAAGAGAGGGAAGTGCAGAGACAGGAGGACCCGCCTCCCTCCTGGCCATGTGTTGCTCAGCCTTGTCAGCTTCTGCACATGTCATGGGAACCGGCTGCTGATTGACACCATGGGCTTTGATCAAAGGAAGTGCTGCTCAAACCCTGCTGGGAGCCCTGGCTCCCTAAAGCCTTCCCAGACATCCTTCTGCCCGACTCAGCAGTTTTACCCCCACCCCCTCCCCAGGCCAGGAGCCTGAGTTTCTAGAGGGAGGAAGCGGGTCATACTCTACGTGTTTCCACAGAACCCAGAAGTGCTGGTCAAAAGGGGCAGCTGTTTGAAGTCTCTTTTGAGCTTTTCACAGAAACTGTGGTCCGTCCCTCACAAGTTAACCATAGCGTTACTACGTGACCAGTAGTAACTGCATGCCTAGGTAGAAGCTGCAAAAGACTGAACACAGCTTCATATCACACAGGCCCACGTGGCAACTCTTCACACAAGGCTCAAATGGCCCACAAGTCCATCCGTAGATGAGCTGGTGAGCGATAGATAGAGCCGTACAAAGGAATATTACTCACCTGTGAAAAGGAAGAAAGGCCATAACAGGGACAGTTCTAAGGGGTATATTAGCTGTCAGAAGCCAGAAACAATAGTGGTATATTGAATTGTTTTAGTGACTGTCCTCATTGCTACTACAAAGTGCCTGGCAAAGCCCCCAAAATAATACACAAACAAGAGTGACCTTGAACTCCTGACTCTCCTGCCTTCATCACCCAAGTGCTGGGATTACCGCTGGCATGTACTGCTACCCCCTGCTAGGAAGGGTTTACTTTGGGTCACAGTGTGTCGTCACAGAAGGGAGGGGGAGGCAAGCAGGAGTGTGAGGCAGCTGATAGCACAGTGTCTGAAGTCAGGAAGTAGAAAGGAGACAGGAAGTAGTGGTGGGCTTTGAGGCCTCAAGGCCCGCTCCAGTGGATAGTTCCTTGCAGCGAAGCTCCACCTCCCAACGTTTTCACAACTTGGCGTAATAGTACCACTACTGGGGGGGGGGGACCCACTGTTCGAACACATAAGCCTGTGAGGGACATTTCAACAAAGGTATAAGTCCTGGAGTCTGAATTCACGCTGGGGGTAGTGGGAGGGGGACAATGGGGACTGGCTGGGTTGGTTCCTTTTGGGGTGATGATGAAAATGTCTTGGGACTAAACAAATAACAGTGTTGGTATAAAGACCCCAAACGTCCCAAGTACCACCAAATTATTTACTTTAAAAAGGTTAAATTTTGTTATGTGAATTTCAGCTCAACTAAAACACAAAGAGAGACGCTCAGAGCCTACGCAGTGGCCGCAGTACAGTGACCACCCTCTAACATGAGGGCAACGGGGCCCTGGAGAGATATGCTCAGGACATAGGCAGGCAGGCCCACCGGCATCCCCTGTCCCGTTCTGTGCCCGTGATGTGGAACTTGCTAAGGTATCGAGGGTCACCGGAGCTCAGCCAGCAGGGTGATTGCTGGCCCTCCTTGCAAGGTTTCATGAGAGCCTTGTAAACTCAGAATCCAGCCTCAGCTTGGGGCTGTCTCTCTTGGGTCCCCTTATGTGCACTTTGCCAGGGACTCTTTTTCCAGTGGGCCTGTGATTTGGTCATATGGCAATGTCGCCATTCTTCCATGGTGATGTTTATTCCCTGTTCTTGATGGCCACTCACCCACTAACATGTGCCTTCATGCCTGAATGTGTTGACCTCATGTTCCTGTGCCCACAGAAAACGCCGGGGGATAAGCACCTATAGCCAGGACCCAGCTAGGAACCCTGGGGAACCAAGAGTAGGGACCTTAGAGCCTTTCTGGGTCAGCTGGTCGCTGCCATCCTCTAGTGCATCTCAGTCTGCCAGACTTCATGCCAAGCTTGCTACAGACAAGGCGGCAAGGAGGGGCCTTCCCTCCCTTTCTACCTGTAAATGTTCCTGAAGGAGATTTGCCCTTCTGCTCCCTGCAGTCTCCCCAACCTGAGGGTTTTGTGGGAAACTCATCGAACTGAGCACCAAATGAGGGAAAGCGAGAGAGGCAGCGGAAAGTGAGAGAGGCAGCAGAGCGGATGGGATCTCTCTGGTCCTAGGGCAGAGCTAAGACCCTCCCTGGTGGTGGTGAAGTCCACCACCCACAGCGGTGGGTAGAAGGTGCACTTGCTGGCACAGTTCAGCTGGTAACCAGGCTGCCTCAGCTCCACAGCTCTCTCAGAGTCCTCAGTCAGAGTCTGCTGTCTGCCAAAGCCCCCCTGCAGCTCTGCAAGCCTCCCTGAGAGGTGTAATCTGCAGAGGACAACAGGAAACAAATGGCTCTCTGCTGGAGCAGGGGTAGGGTGGGGTAAGGGTAGGGGGGAGTCGAGGACTGGCTGGATGCTTTCATGGTACAAGGCAGGGGGGCTTTGGTCTCCTGGGACCTGGAACCGGTGACAAGTGGGAGTGGAGCTCAGGGGTTCAGCGGTTGGGCACTTCCGGCTACCTGCAGGTCCTACATCCGTTAAAGCAGCGGCGGCCTGCCCTGGTCTCTGTAATTACACCTGCATCTCTGTCACTAGCATCATCTTTGCTGGCCTCCCTGGGGGAATAACAGATTGTCCTGCAGCCTCCAGGAAGATGAGCCTTTTGGGGCGGGAGCAGTGGGCTTGTTTCTTAATGAGGGGAAGCAGGCACCCTACATTTAGTTGCCTCCTCTGGGCTCCCACCCTTGGCCCTGCATTTTATCTGCCTTGTAATGGGTCTGCAGGCTCCGGCAAGAGAGAATGCAATATTTTTAAAGAGTATAATGTCACACAGGCTGCATGTGGTACCAATTTTCTGGTTGCATAAAACGGGAGAGGAACAGGCTTCCTGTCGCCTGCAACCATTTGGCGGTGCTAAAATACGGCTCATCACTTTGCTAACGTGTGTGGGGTGGCATCCAATCTCATAGACTATGCGGTGCAGCTCCTGGCCCTGGGCACCCGGTAAGTCAGTCTCACCCGTGTCTGCTTAGGAGTCATGAGCTGCAGGAGTCGCGGCCTGCCCCTCCCTACACACCAAGGTGGGTCAGGCTACAAGGATCCCGCCTCCCCTCTCTCTGAAGCTATAGGCGGAACTCTGGGCATGAGTGATGACATCATACTTCCATGGTGACACCATATGTCCAGATCCCTGAAAGATTAAAAACATTACCTATGCATATGTGAGTGTATCTACATGTATACATGGACAAATTCATGTGGGTACACACTGAGGCCAGAAGATGGGGGTCGGGTCCCCTGGGGCTGCAGTTGTAGGCGGCTGTGAGCCTTCTGATGTGGGTCCTTGGGTGGTCTACAAGAGCGACATGTACTCTTAGCCTCAGAGCCATGCCTCCAGCACCTGTGAGTTTTAAGGAAGTTCATTTAGAGTCTTATTGGATGCGTTTCCTAAGGAAGTGTCATTGTGCTGGCCCCCAGTACCCTTGCTGGCTCTTGGTCCTCACGGCAACCCTTCCATGGGAGACCTGACACATCACTTTTCAGATGGAGCCACTGTACCACGAAGAGGCTCGGGATGTGGTTACATCACGGGGAATTCAGACCTGGTTTATTGCATGGCATCCTACAAGCTGCACCACCAGTGGGTGAGTGAGGCACTGCGCTCCCAGTGGGTGGCTGAGGCACTGCACCCCCAGTGGGTGGCTGAGGCACTGCGCCCCCAGTGGGTGGCTGAGGCACTGCGCCCCCAGTGGGAGGGTGAGGCACTGCGCCCCCAGTGGGAGGGTGAGGCACTGCGCCCCCAGTGGGTGGCTGAGGCACTGCGCCCCCAGTGGGTGGGTGAGGCACTGCACCCCCAATGGGTGGGTGAGGCACTGCACCCCCAGTGGGCAGATGAAACTTGGCCTTAGCCCTACTTCCAGGATGGTGGGGTCAGAACCCAAACCCGACCGGTCCCCTCCTTTCCCTCTCACACACGCGCGCAGCCTTCTTCCACCGCAGCGAGGTCTCCTTCCCCACTCCCCCACCCCCACCCCTAACTCACAGTCAAGAAACCAACCTCTCAGGGGCGCGAGGGCTCTGACTCCCCACTCCCACTCCTGGCACCACTGCCCAACCCCAGGAGGGTGTGTCTATCTTTCCTACTTCTGACCTCCTTGGTGGCAGTTGGGAACCTCATGCAAAAAAAAAAAAAAAATTCACTGGGTTCTGTGCACACTTGTCAGGGACAACATCAGTTAAGAAGTGGGACCCCTCACCCTATGGGGGTCCAGGATGAGGATCTGGGTTTGCACCTCTGGAATCTTCAGCTTCAAAGAATGCTCCTTGCCTAGAAATGTAGGTGCAGCCCAGACCCCAAGGTCCGGCTCAGACACTAGGGTTCCTTTTCAGTGGCTCCCAGCAGTTGCACTGCACCCACGGGCATCCTCTTGACCTCACTCGTGGTGCCCGGACAGGCCACGCTGGCTTCAGTACTGGTGACTGGTGACTGTTTAAGGGGATTCTTTGTTTCTGTGCTCTGTGTGTGCAAAACAGCCCATCACCGTCACAGAACAAGCAGGGCCCAGGGCAGCCCATGTTCACATCAGTGTTGCTAGGATATAGCACTTGTGGGAGAGGGCTGGGTTGAGACGCAGAGCGTGGGAATGAGACATGGGCCCCGTTCACAGGGGCCTGGATTCTTCTATGGCTTGAGGGTGCAGACAGCAGCTTTTGGAACCAGACAACAGCCCACACCAGACACTGAATCTATCAAAGCCTTAGCCTTGGCTTTCCAGCCTCAAGAAAAGCAAGAAAGCCACAATGTGACAATGTGTGTATGTGTGTGTGTGTGTGTGTGTATGTGTGTATTTGTGAGTGTATGTGTGTATGTACATGTATATACGTGTGTTTGAGCATATAAATGTGTGTGAGTGTATGGTGTGTGTATGTGTGTGAGTGTGTATGTGTGTTTGAGCATGTGCATGTGAATGCGTGTGAGTGTATGGTGTGTGTATGTGTGTGAGTGTGTGTATGTAAGTGTGTGTGCACGTGTATATTGTGGGGTGTGTGTGTGTGTGTTGTGTAAGTCAGCAGTTTGGCACTATTTTGTTACAGCATCATGATGCTCTGAGAAAGGCTCTGTTCTGGATTTTCAGGTGGATGGCCAGCTCTCACCCTGCCTCATCCTCTGCTACCCCACCTGCGTGTCTAGCAAAGATCATAGGCAGAGGATCTCCCTGAGCACCCGCCTGGAGACCAGGTTCTCTCTGGCAGATGGTCCTTCCTCCAGGACACAGGCTCAAGTGCATCCCAGGCCCACTGAAGCATGGGATTTCATGCCTTCCTGTCAGCCTGGGAGCCCGAGAGGCGGTCCCTGCAGCAGGTGTCATTTATCAGGGCTGTGCAGAGAGAACCCCCATGCCTGTGCCTGCTGCCTGTGAGGGAAGGCATCAGTCTCTGTGGCCTCCTCCTCACCCCAGAATTTGCTCAGGGAAGGAGAGCAGGGAAGTGGGGAGGCTGGGCTTGTGCACCCAAGACAGGGTGGTGTAAGGGGGAGGGAGAGGCAACCAGAGAGGGGAGCCCTCCCTGCTCATCTGCCGGGAGGTCTCAGGCGCATGGGCTGAGTGTTTGCAGGCTCTAAGGTTGGCCCTGCTTGGGGGTGACCTTGGTGTTACACCACCATGTGGCCTTGGACAAAAAGCGGAGACTTTTTGTACCCGAGCATGGGCACCATGGGAAGCAGAGAAGAGCTTCTGCCTCCTGTGGAGGCACGCACCTGCATGACGCGCATCTGGGGACCTTGTGAATCCAGCAAGGGGGATCCGGGGGAGCAACAGCTCCCCTCCATCTCCCAGGGATCAGGAGATGATGGTTACCCTGCCCTCCACAGGTGGCACTGAGAAGGGGACCACTGCATGGACCTATGGAACCTTTAAGGAGGACAGAGAGCACGTGCTGACCAGACGACGGGAAAGCGAGAGCTAGTCCTTGCTATCCGGTGGAGGACTAAGACCCAGGCAGGGTTGCTTGGCATCCGTGCCAGCCCCCAAGGCTGGCATAGGCTTCGAATGGGATGGGACTGAGAAGGCAGGTGCAGAGAGGTTGCTGGGGAGGCTTAGAAGCCTGGGGGGAGGAGGAGACTCAGTGTGAGCCCTGGAGGGCAGAGCAGCTTCGTGCTGCTGTGTAGACGGGGCTCTGAGGTGGTGTGGTTGGGGCTGGGGAGCGGAAACCAGTGTAGAAATGGAAGGTTGGCAGAGGCCAGGGCGCCAAGGCCTGTCGGCTGTCATGTGTACTAGCGCCCAGCGCAGTGCCGCCACACATACCCGCCCACTGGCCCTCACTCTCATTCCCACCTAGTCGAGTCCAAGGCTGCCCCATGCCGTCCACCACGTGTGCACAGCCAATGTTTTCAGGCGACCCCCTGCAGAGAAGTACCCTCAAAACAGCACCTCTGCTCTCCCAGCCCACAGGCAGCGTCTGGGCTACTTGGTGGACATGGGTAGAGGGGCATATGATGCTGGTATGTCACAGGGGCAGTCCATAAAGAGTGATCTGGTCCTGAGTACCACTAGTGGCTTAAGGGTCGTCTGTGGATGCCAGCCCCGCTCCTGGGAGTGAAGGAAAACAAGGATGAGGCGCCACGGGCTCTGCTCACAGAATGCTGCGGACAGTCTACTGCGGAAGGCCAGGCATCCATACAAGGCACAGCAGGGCTTTGAGCAGGGTCCTACAGAACCCTGGACGTGTGGTCCACTCACTGTGCCAGGGGAAGGGACGCCTAGCTGAGTTAATCAGCTCAGTGGCTGTTCTGATGGACAATGGCTACACGTGAAATAAGCCAGAGCGCAGTCTCCTGGGGGAGGCAGTGTCCACGGTACCCTGAAGACTGAACTAGCCATCGTGGGCTCAGTGTTCAGGAGGACCAATGTAGGTGACAAGACCACCACGCATCACTTCACCTCTCTGTGGATCATTCACCCTGAGGGCTACTGTGTGGTCACCTCGGCCCCTCACCACAGCCGGTAACAGCCCTCTCCTTTCCCTGGCCCTCCCAAGTCTCTGTTTCTTATTGGACCCCTCATACCCACGGGATCTGAACCTTAGACAGACTTTTGCCCCCGAGCCTCTGCCAGGCCAAGCAGCTTTTGTGATCAAATACTGTTATATTTACCTAAGGATCTGTTAGGAAGCAATTTTTGAGATGATGAATATTTAATGAAAAATTTAAATATTTAATAGGAACTCTTTCAAAGCTGACTTAATAATCCGTGTCACGGGGAGAGAAAGGCAGGGTCGTGGTTTACTGTTTTCACTTCCTCTAGCACTCTCAATGTTTGCTAGGCTTCTTTTTTTTTTTTCCTGCTCACAGTTTTAATTATACTCAATATTCCAGAGAGAACGTCTTTTCTCATTAAAACTTAACTCTTGCCGACAGCAAGGTGAGTGGGTGGGAGACGGAGCTTAAGGAGATGGTTGGGATGCCTGCCCCACCCCCTGACTCCTTCCTGGCCTCCCAGAACACACAGAGTCAAGAGTTTTCCATCCCTAGGTGTTCAGAGCCGACTCCTGCCCTGAGCACTAGCCTGCCAGCATACCTGTGGCGTCCGGGTGCCTGCCTAGGTTCTAACCACAGCAGCTGTCTAGATCATTGCACAGGCCCCCCCAGCCCCTCCTGCTCTGGAACCTTCCCCGGGTGTGTCAAGTCTGCTCCTATGCTGTAAAGCTCTACCTGTCGACTCAGTCTTCCTGCCTCTTTGCCCAGGTCACACATAGCACTACCGTCCCTAGAGACCCCAGGAGTCCTTCAAAGCCTGCTAAGGGGCCTCTCTACACTGGAACTTAGCTCCTTGTGGTGCTCCTCGGGAGGGACGGTGCTTTGCTGAGGAGAGAGCTGGAGTGTGCATCTTAAAGCGCACACTCCCTTAGCCTCATGGGTACTGTCTAACTCCATGCTTTGAGGAAGCTGGGACTTGCTACACACATTTTCATGTGGTCAGGCCTCACCTGGTCTTTAACCCGATTTAACCTAAAACTAACTAACACTAAGCTAATGCTAACATAACCCTAACCTATCCTAACTTTATCTTAATCTAGTCTAACCTTAACCGTATCTAACATAGACCAACATTAGCACAGACCTAACTTAACCTAACCCTAACGAAAACCTTTATCCAACCCTACCCTAACATTTTCTAATCTTAACCATAACCAACTGTCAACTTAATTCTACCCTAAGCCTATTTAACCCTGACCTAAACCAACCAACTTTAACCTAACTCTAACCCAATTCTACCCTAAGCATAAGTAACCTTAACCTAACCCTAACCTAACCGAACCTTAACAGAATCCTGCCCTATATAACCCTATAGAATCTTAACCTAGCCTAACTTTCCCTATATCTTAACCTAAGCTAACCTAACCTAGCTGGACCCTGGGCCAGGCATCTCTAGGGTCTATGTCCCTGTCTCCTCCTCCAGGGCTCCTCCTGGGATGCAGGGTCTTGTTGCTTACTGCCTTCTTGGTCTAGTCCAGCACCGGAGAAGAGGGAAAGTTGCAACTAGAGCTGTGGCCCTAGACTATATCCCCACCTCCCTCACGCGCGTTCTGCAGATCTCCCAGGCTGTGGCAGAACCCACTGGGGCTGCCGAGGCACAGGCGGGGGGTTATCGGATGCCTGGACACCCCAGGCTGCTGGACACACAGTAGGTCCTCAAAATGGCTTGTGATCTTGGCTCCCAGGGCAGAGGCCATTTTGGCTGGGGTACTTGGGGCATAGATCTGAGGCCACACTCCAGAGAAAGGACAGGCACAGCTGACAGGCTGACATTTAAAAATGGTAACTCTTTTAATAAGAAGGTTTTAAATATTTAGTAAACCCATGCAAGAGGCCAATTCAGCCAGGAATGATGGTTTTAATCTTACAGGAGCACCAGAGGGTTCCCTCTAAGTGAGCTCCCGCCCCAACCCAGCCTGCGCGCCCGCACACCGCACACCGGTGCTCGCTCTGGGAGGCCTGAAGAGGGTGGACTCACAGGCTCCTGATGGATTACCAAGTCTGAGCCTGGCATATCCTGGTCTGCGTGGGAGGGAGGCTTGGCCAGCTATGGGAAACCTGTGCAGGAGTCACATTATGGCTGCCAGGGGTTGCTAGGAGGTGGAAATAACTCAGGGATGGGGTGTGGTGGGGAAGGATGCAGAGACCCGAGGGGCCCCTCCAGAAACCCTCTTTTCCCTCCTTCCCTGACTTTCACACCACACAATCCACCCAGGAAGGCTCTGCCCTCCACCTCCTCCCTGGCTCTATCTCAGGCCATTGTGAATGTCTCTTAGCCTGCTTGCCTCTTCTTCTTCCCCACCTGATGCTGAAAGCAAACTGTGTACCCCGTGTCCTCCCGATGGGCCCTGATGGGCTGCAGGAGCTCGGCAGGTGTCACTGTGCTGAGATGGTCCAGGTGCTAGAAGATGCTGATGGGGCTCCTCAGCCCTGGGAGAGGGGTTCACCTTGGCCCCACTCACTGTCTTGTAGCATGGCCACCAGATGCTCTATGCTCTCAGCTACCTTGGCACAGCGCAGACCAACTCATAAGTGCTGGCTAAGGTTTGCTGTGTGCTAGGTCCTACACTGAGACTGGTGCCAGGAGGAACAAAGTAAGGCCGTGTGGTGGGTCCTGTGTGTGTCTGGGCAGGGATCCAGAGGCCTCTGCTGTGCTTCTGCAGTGTCTCTGAGGGGATGGGCAGCAGGGCACTGGGTCAGGAGTGACCACCCTCTGAGCACCTATAAGGCTCACAAGTCAGGCAGAGTGTCCCAGGAGGGAGAAACGGTGGGAAAGGGTTTGTGGAGTGACAGAAGAGACATCCTTGCAGTGGGTCCGCAAGGTCAGCAGAGAATTTGGCCTCCTGGGAAGCCTGGGGTGATGGCACCTCCCCATGGTCCCTTAGGATTAACACCCATCTTCCCCACCAAAACACTCGCTCTGCTGGGGAGGGGACTACACTTACTCTGTGTAAATCCATAAATACCAGCTCAATACTATTATGTACCAGGAGCTCAGTAAATATCTCTAGACTGCATAGAATTTATCTCAGCATATTTAATATTAACAGCCCCCGCAAGGGGGTGTTACTAACACCCACATCTCACTAGAATGCTCTGAACGGTGGGTAACGGATTAGGGTTAGGTTAGGTCAGGACTGGGGACCTTGGCGGGTCATATTGAACAGACGATGAGGGCAGCATTTGAATCGGGGCTCATCTGACCACAAGACGCATATTCTCAAACATTGTAAGACTTTTGGGGGCACCTTTCTTCCGTGTCTACCTCCAGGTAGACCCACTCACACCCCGCAGGGCTGTCCCAACCCGTGTGCACACAGCTGGGCCGTTGGCATGCAACCTGTGCCCCCCTCCTGGCACATGCGGCTCCTTCACTCTGCATAGTTCTTTATTAAAATGGGATACTTTAATCTTCGTCTAATTTTGTCTTTAGGGAAGCTCTGGCCCCAGGCTGCCGAACTGCCAAAGCCCTCAGGAAGCAGGCGCCTACTTGCAATTCACGCCACGATGTCCATCTGCCAACACGCTCATCTTCCTGTGCCTGCCATCTCTTATTTATAATCCCGCTCAGATTAATGAATGACGGTTCTTCTCATCACAGGAAATTTGATTAATCAATTTAAGTGCTTAATCACCACAGCCTCGTTGAGAGCTGAGCATGAGGGATCTCACTTTGATGTAGATGAAATTTCACAAAGGGAGAGAAAAGAAATAAAGCAGTCAGCATTTCTCCATGGCAACACGTGGGGTAAGGGCATCCCTGGGGAAGTCCTGTGGGCCCCCAGAAGATGAAGGTGGGGGGGGCTCCTTGGAGAGAACTGACAGATTACTCAGGCATGGCGCCAGAGTTAAGGCCTGCCCTGGGCCCTGGCTGCTCATTTTAGTCTGCCCTGAAGCTGAACCAGGCAGGACCGACCTGTGGCCAATGGGGCAGCTGTGAGTGTGGCCCAGCACAAAATTGTAAAGTTGTTACTTAAAACATGAAGTTTTATTTATTTATTTTTGCATTAAAAATCTGGCTCGTATGAACTTTATAGAAAATAACTTCACACCTCAATGTCAAAAGGGTGTACGTGCTTGGCGCAGAAACACGGGAACGGATGGGCGGCGCAGGCAGGGCCCATCCTGGTGGGATCGCGTGGGGGAAGCAGCCTGATTGAGCCAGCGCAGAATCCATCTGAGCCGTTCATTGCCTACAGCTAATGAGCAGGGCCCACAGAGTGCAGGGCCCCTCTCATCCTGGCACCCCTCTGGCAGTGAGCGCTTCCCCACCTTCTTGGGTCCTTAGCTGGGGCACCATCCTCAGCTGCCTGCCACCTCTTCCTTTTCGCCAGTGTGAAGTCTGCAGCTTTAGAAGCTTAGCTTAGCTTGGGACCCTCTCCCAGAAAAGCCCCCCTGTCCCCCCTCCCCCCGTTCTCCCCTAGCTCAGGCTACAGCCCACTCAGGCCCAGTGGGTACCGTACCACAGTTCCTGGATGGCTTCACGTCTCTCAGCTCTTTTGGGGACAAAGAGAAAGGAGGATCCCTAGTGGGTTTGCTGGCCCAGCAGCCTAGCTGAGTCAGTGAGCTGTAGGCTCAGCGAGAGACCCTGTCTCAGACAGTTAGGAGAGAAGCAAGTTCCAATAGCCTCTGGCCTGCACAGGCACCTGCACACATATGTACACACGTATACCCATGTGTATACACACACAAACGCACACATGGGTTATTCAGGGGCGGAGGCCTGTGCCAGCAGGATCTGCACACCCCAGGCTGAAGCATGTTTGCTTACCAGCCAGGAAGGCCAATGGATGGTGCACAAAGCCCCAGCCATGGAACATTCACTTGTAAGCTATGCAGAAGCATCCGTCTTAACCGCAGCTCACTGCCCGGAACGGTGGATAAGCATAGACATGCTTTACAGCTGAAAGACAGGAAGTGGAGAGACAGGAAGTGGAGAAGAGGCACCCTCGGTCCTCTAGCTGTGCTGAGAACGGGCAAGAGACAACCAGGCTGGCTGACCCCACTACTCTGCCTCACCCCCATCTTCTGAAGCCTTCAAGAAAGTGCAAGTAGACTTCAGCTCCCAGGACCCAGGGGCCACAGCTGCTGCGCTTGTGAACGCAAACACTGCTTACCTCTGACAGGTAAAAAGAGAGAGCATCTCATGCTGTTTGTGACAGCTGCTGTACACAGAGAGGCTAATTTTGGAAACAGATTATTAAAACATATATCTGCTCTGAAGGGCGCGATCAATCAAACGCTGGAGGTGCAGGCTCACCCTGTGCTCTAGGTCTCTCTGGCAGCAAACAGCTCCTCCCAGCTACAGAAGGGTCTGCCAGGCCTAGTCCCCGCTGGGGCCACACTGGTCTGTTCAGCTTCGGGGGAGGTGGAGAAGAAGTGGGGCCACCGCCTTCTGACCAGTTTGGAGGTGGCTGGGTGGGCTCTGGGCTGTGAACTAAACCTCTTCCCTTTGCCAGGTGGTAGACAGACCTGGGACAGCCTGGCGCAGGGGTCCTGAGGCCCACTGTCTCCTGTGCAGCGGCAGCAGCGTGTGGCACCTGCACTGGAGGTGCACATGAACAAGTGTGGAAGAGGCCAGCACAGGTGTGTGCCCCAGGCTACCTTACTTTGCTGGAGCCACTTCCTCCTTCTCAGCTGAGAAGGCAGGCTTAGGGACAATTCTGTGAATGTGCCTCAGAGCTTGCCGCATTGCCCCCCTTTTTATGAAAGAGGAAACCAAAACATGGGAGAAGTGCCACACTCGGACAAGCGTGCTGTGCTGCACGAGAGCCTTGGAAACTGGGTCCTGATCCCCCCTTCCCCCCGCCAGGAACCTGGCCTCTCTTTTCCTTCATCTCATCCACCCAAGAACTAAGGTCCTTGTGCTCCAGAGATAAAAAACAGTACTGATTCCAGGACAGGAGACTTCCTCTGTGTGTGTGTGTGTGTGTGTGTGTGTGTGTGTGTGTGTAGAGCACTACTGTTCAACCTTCCTAATGCTGCGCCCCTTCAATACAGTTCCTCACGGGGGTTGACCCTCCCCCAACCATAAAATTATTCTGTTCCTACTTCTTAACTGTAATTTTACTGTTATGAATCAGAACACAAATATCTGATATGTAGGATGTCTGATAACGTGACCCCATGAAAGGGCTGTTCAACCCCAAGAGGGTCGCAACCCACAGGTTGAGAACCACTGGTGTAGATGGCCCTCTCCTGGGCTGTGTCGCCTCTCCTGGATCCTGCAGGAGTTACTTACTTCTAATGTCTGCTCTCTGCCCACCTGGGAGAGGCTGCCACTGTGCCTTGTGGCTGAGACACTGGAGAGAGAGAGAGTTCAGCCTATAGTGCAGCTGTGCCCTGTCTCTTTCCAGGCAGCAACAGGCTCGTCACCCGAGTTAGGACCCACCCACCCCCTGTGCCTGGCATTGGTGGCTGCAGTTTCATTTGCATGGTCCTTAGTTCCCCCCAGCATACTGAGAACCTCACCTTCGTCCCTGCACCACAGAGGCCCAGTCACTTGTGCTGTTCCAGGACGTGGCGTGAACATCGGGGGGTGTGGGGGGTGTGGGGGGTGTGGGGATTTCATTTCATAAGAAACAGCAGCCACTTGGATGTGGCGATGCGTGCAGGGCGCCACAGCCTGGTTGGAACTGGAGTCCCAGGAGTGTGTTCCATGTACCTTAGAGCCAGGGAGCTGGGGAGACACTTCCAAACCCTAGCATGGTGGGACCCCTCTGTGGTCACTCACTTCTCCAACCTGCCATTTTCCATCTGCAAGCAGAGATAAGTCCCAGAGCCTGTTTCATGGGGAGGGTTTGCAGCCCAACCTGCTGGCGGCGTCCATGAGAAGGAACTTCAGAACTTCGAAAAGTTGCCACAGTCTGGGAACTCTCTTCCAGGTGGGGCCTGGCCAGGGGTGGGGGTGGGGGGCATCCTAGCAGCTGTGTGGATGCTGGGTATCCAGGGGGTCTTAAAGAAAGAGTACTGCAAGGCTGCTTCCCAGCCTGCAGCAGCCCCCTGCCCCCGCCAGTGCCACACCATCAGCATGAAGAGATCCCCGGCAGCCAAGGGACATTCTGCAACCAGCAGTCCTTCCACAGGATGACCACAGCGAGCCTGATGGACCAGCCACTTCTTCCCCTGTGGGTAGCTGGCTTGCTTTTGGGCTGAAGGCCTGGTGTGTCGGGTAGAGTGCCCCATTTCTTGTTCCAGCCCTGAGGTGCCTCATGTTACCCAAGAAGAAGCCTCTCGGTCTGGTGCTATGAGTGCCATGCTTTCCGGGCCTCACCGGAAGCCAGGGTGCAGGGGGTGGAACCTAGCCCTGAGATGGCTCTAGCAGAGTCTCTGGTCATCGACCATAGTCCTGGGCAGACCTCAGTCCCTCTACTTCGAACAGGCTGAGACCATGGCCATGTGACAGCCAAGGTAACAGGGATGGGGTGGGGCAATTGGGCTTGCTCATGCCCCTCCCCTGTGATGACTCCCTTCAACAATCTAGACACACCTAGGGAGAGGGTCTCAGGAGACAACTGTCTAGATTTGGCTGGCCTGAACGCATGCCTGCGAGGTAGGACAGCATGCACAGTGGGTAGCAACATCTCCTGGGCAAAGGATCCTGAACTGCCAGGGGAGGAGCAAGGGAACCAAGGTCAGGTGTCTGCTGCCGGGTGTAAGTTCTGCCACAGGCAAGCTGCTGGGTTTGTACCCCCTCCAGAAGGCAGGAGTTCCCAATAGACACCGACAAATGTTCCTCCTCCACGAATGTGATGGAGGGCCTTGTCAGTGAGATTTCATCCAGCTGGAGCTAGCCTGGTCTTCCACTTCCTGTCATGCAGGACATTGGTCATTCCCAGACTTAGGAAATGAACTCCCTGTCCTTTATCCAAACCTGCACCTAAGGAATTCCATGCCAGCCACACTAACAGTTGGAGACACCGCCACTCAGATTCAGGTTGGAGTACAGGGCGCTTAGCAAGATCTTAGACACAGAGGGGGCTCCAGGGCTTCTGAGGGGGGGGGGGTTGATGAATAAATAGACTAATGGATGACCGAGCTGTCCTACTGTGAGAATGACACACACAGTGTCTGTCCCTGACCTATGTGCACATGCAGGGAGTCTTTTCTCGCCTGTCACCTCCACATACCTCCTGCAGTCCTTTGAGTTCTGGTCATTGCCACATACTGATCCCTAGGGAAATAGCCAAGCTATGAATATACACAGTCCCCTCCCAACCATAGGATAAGTGGGATGGAGGGGCTGGGTCCCTAGAGGAAGGCCCAGGGGAACCTTGGGGTACTGGGTAGAAGCTGGCTGCGGTGGACATGTAGTCCAGTTGACAGGTCTGGCATTTGTGATGAGTCGAACGTGATGTCCCCATAGTCAGAACATTTGAGTGTTTAGGCAACACTGCTGGGGGTGATTTAGGAGGTGTGGCCTATCCAGAAGAGGTAGGTCCCTGGGGGCGGGATTTGAGAGCTGAAAGACTCAGCCATTCTCAGTACCCTGTGCAACAGAAAAGTAAGACAGAATTGTTTCTTCCACAGTGAGGAGGAGGATCTCACGGCCGTGACCTTGGGTTGAAAGCAGGGTTGATGGCTGTCACTGGGCCAGCGACATATCTAGATATTGATACTGGGACCCTCAGAACATTTTCATCACAAGGACCCCTCCTGCCGAGTGACACCCACCTTCCTCTTTCCCAGCCGCCTGTGGTCACCAACCTGTTCTCCATGTCATAATTTCATCCTTTTTACAATATTATTTAAGTGGAATCACACAGTATGCAGCTTTTGGGACTGGCTTTCTCCATTCAGTAATCCTCTCTGGGGATTCAGCCGGGCAGTGGTATGTGTCTACGGTTTCTTGGGTATCTTCTGAGTTAACATGGGCTCCTCCTTGCCATGGAGTAGGGACTGCAGGGGCTCTGCATCAGGAAACTACTGGACACCTAGCGTATGAAGAGTGCAGGTGCCTGTGCTGGTCAGGAGTGGGCAGTCCCAAGGGCAAATGGTGCCTGGAAGTCCCCTCTGACACTCCACAAGCCAACGCTAAGGAAAGGAAAGGAGGGCTGTACACTGCTCAGGCAGGAGGTGGGCAAGCCCTTCCTCTCTCATCTTCCTTCCTGGCCCCTTGCGGCCTGTTGGCGTAGCCATGTGCCTCGAGCTGGCCCGTTGCTTGGAGAGTTCCTCCTGCGTAGACCCCCCAACAGCTATGGGATCTATACTAAGGATTTAGTGCACGTCACACCGAGATGACTCTTGATTATTGTATCTCCCCCGGTCAGACACGGCCACGTCCCTGTCCCTTCCTTCTAAGGATTTGCTTTCTGCAGCCCGGGCCTGCGGGGCCTGGAGAGCCTCTGGGGCGGGCTTGGAACAGAGCCCTAACCCGGGTGCAGAGCCTTTATTCAGAGGGTTGCAGACTGTGGCTGCTCGCACCCTCCCCTCGACTGCTGCTACCTGTCTCCCCTGTGGGAGCTCAGCCTGGCCATTTCCTACAGAGAGGGAAATAAACAAGGCTGTAAATAATCCTCTCCCTGTGCGGCTGAAAGACAGAAGGGCCCTGGATAGAGATAGCGGAAGATGCAGGGCCACAAGGGGGCCAGCAAATTTTGTTCCGCTGAGTGGAAATGAGTCAACCGAGAGGCGGATACCAGACAGGAAAGAGCAGCGGCATCTCCAGGGCCTCACTCTGTAGGGGACCCTAAGCCTGCCTCTCATGTAAACTCCTACTCCTTGACTGGCAAGGGTGAGTGAGGGCAGAGCACTGCCATGGTCCCTCGCCTGCCCTGTCCCACCGTGGGCCACGCCAGAGGCCTCGTTACCTGGAGCCAGACCCAAATTCTCACAGCATGCAGCTGCCTCCTGGTCAGCCCTCCATGGTATGGAGAGTGACCTCGGCTAGTTCTGCACGCCACGATGGACATACCCACAGGATGGGCTTCCCGAGGATGCTGAGTTTTAAGCAGACCTGAGTTCAGACGACGACTTTCTGCATTCTGGCTGTGTGACCGTGGGGAAGTCACACACCCTCTCTGGACCAGTTGTTTTTTGTTTGTAGAGTGGGGATACCATGTTCATCTCATTAAGTAGAGTGGAGGTGAAATGAGAAAAACAGCAGCCATGAGGCATCTGCATAACACACAGTAGTTCCTATCATGTGCCTCCCAGTGCACTCTGCAGGGCTCCAGCTGCTCCTGGTTGGTCTTGGAAAGCCATATGGCCTCTCACATCTGGGCCGTGGTCTCCAGATCTGAGTACCAGGCTTGCTGTTACTTGGTTCAAAGCTCTACTTGCCCTGGTGCCATCATTAGCACACTTCCTAAGTGCCCTGATTAGAGGGAGGTGGGTGACCACAGGCGTGACCTTCCATGGTCTCAGAGCCCAGTGGTATCTATCAACAGCACCAGAACTGTATACCTGGGCCCTGAGCAGATGTTCAGTTCGGGGAGCTTGGAGCAGTGGGTAAACAGGGCATCCCCAGCAGCTAGGCTTGCAGAATCGGGCCTCAAAGGTCAGGAGGGAGCAGGGCATGCTGGGTGAGTATGGCATACAGGGTATAGGGGCGCCCAGTCAGGCTTGGGAGAGAATTCTAAGAAACGCAGCTGCGTATGGAGTAGGGGTTGCTTGCGGACGCCAAGGCCACCAGCTACTGAATGGCCTGTGCCTTCCCCCAAAGTGTCCATCTACTCAAAGAGAGCCATTCGGAACATCCATCCCTCAAGGGGGGATGTCAGAGTGGAGCTGCTTGCACTCAGGATGCTCTACCTATGAGGCAGGGATCTGGGCTTACAATAGGCTCAGGGCCAGAGGCTCAGTGGAAGCCAGAGTCCATTGGTCCTCTGGGGTGGGGTCACTTGTGACAGTCACCTGGACAAGGGATCCCCATTCTATTCTTTGGGACCAAGCCTCCTGTTCAGGCTCCTTGGGTCCAAAGGCGACCCCTCAGAGTGCTCAGAAACAGCCCTGGGAAGGGAGGCTCTCAGTTACTGGAGTAGCTCACTCTCAGTGGGCTGGGAAGGGAGGCTCTTGGGTTCCTGTAGTAGCTTGCTTTCAGTGGGCTGGGAAGGCACCTCTGTGTCTGCAGAAAGCCGTTCTCCCCAAGTCCCCATAACGTGTCCCGCGCTCTCCACTAACTCATTGATCCACACGTTTTCCCAGGCCTGAAGATTTCTTAACTGTCATCACAAGGTTAGAAGAATTGTGAGTTAGAAAACTATGCAGCGTATTAAAGTCAGGCTGAAATATTGCCACAATACAGAGAAATATTTTATATTTATTCTCTTTTAGAAATTGTTATAAAGGGAATATAATGAGAATGTTGCAAACGAGTAGAATATTTTCTTCTAACCTGACAATAAAAATATGTCAACAGCATGCCTGAAAGCCTAACAGGGAGCAGCCGGTGTCTCTGGAAGTGCAGGGAGCTAGAAGAGATTTTACTTGGTGTCTCAGATAACTCATAGAGTGGAAACTGTGGTGTCTAAAACCAGATTTCTTATGGGAGAATCCCCAGAGGAGGGGAGGGGAGCAGAGGGTGCCCTATAAACCTGGAGATCCTGAAACTGGTCAGAGATCAAGAGGCCAGCAAATACGCACATCATCATCATCCCTGCCAGAATCCCATGATCACTACCACCACTACCATCAACATCACCACCATCACCATCATCACCACCATCACCACCACCACCACCATAATCACCATCACCATCAACATTACCATGACCATCACCACCATCATCAACACCATCACCATCACTACCACCATCACCACCACCATCAACATCACCATGACCATCACCACCACCATCAACACCGTCACCATCACTACCACTATCACCACTATCTCACCATCACTGTCATTTTCTCCCTAAGTTGCTTTTGGCCACGATGATCATCACAGC
The DNA here is from genome assembly GCF_964271855.1 of Acomys minous. Taxonomy (NCBI): domain Eukaryota; kingdom Metazoa; phylum Chordata; class Mammalia; order Rodentia; family Muridae; genus Acomys; species Acomys minous. The sequence goes on from NC_140487.1 coordinate 124,849,059, forward strand.
ATTATAAAGCAAATCAAGACACCTAACAACACCATCTTCATCTCTGTCAATCAACATCAGCATCTCCAACATTATCCCCCATGATCATCATCATTTCATCATCATTTCCCAATCAGTCCATCCATAATCCCCAACATCATCCCCCTCTTCCAATACCATCTCCATTAGCACCATAACTATCATCATCTTTACGACCACCATTATCTAGTACCATCATCACCACCATCACCACCAGTCACCCCCATCGTCATCATCCCCACCATTATCCCCACCATCACCAGCATCACTATCTCACCATCATCATCACCACCACCACCACCACCACCAGCATCACCACCACCACCACCACCAGCATCACCGCCACCACCACCACCATGCATCACTAGCATCACCAGCATCACCACCACCACCATGCATCACCAGCATCACCACCACCACCACCACCACCATGCATCACCAGCATCACCACCACCACCACCATGCATCACCAGCATCACCACCACCACCATCACCATCAACACCATCAGCATCACCACTACTACCACCATCACCATCAACACCACCATCACCACCAGTCACCCCCATCATCATCATCTCCACCATTATCCCTACCATCACCAGCATCACTATCTCACCATCATCATCACCACCACCACCAGCATCACCAGCACCACCACCACCACCACCACCATGCATCACCAGCATCACCACCACCACCATCACCATCAATACCATCAGCATCACTACTACTACCACCATCACCATTAACACCATCAGCATCACCAGCATCAGCATCACTATCTCACCAGCATCACCACCACCACCACCAGCATCACCAGCATCACCACCACCACCATCACCATCAACACCATCAGCATCACCAGCATCAGCATCACTACCTCACCAGCATCACCACTACCACCACCACCAGCACCATCACCATCAATACCACCAGCATCACCACCACCATCATCAGCATCACCACCATCAGCATCACCACCATCAGCATCACTATCTCACCAGCATCACTATTATCTCTATCACCACTATTTCACCATACTTCCTATCATCAGCACACTGTCCCCACCATTGTCGGCATCTCATCATCAGCACCATTTTCACCATCATCCAGTCCACTATCATTGTTACCACCACAGTGATGATCATACCTATCATCACCATTATTACGCCACCTCTACCATCACAACCATCACCATCTCCAACATTTCTCTACTGCCCTAACATCGCCCCCACTGTAACTGTTACCTACATCATTCAAGTCACCACCTCTGCCATCACCATTATCTCATTACCATCACTATTTCACCATTAGCATCACTGTTACCATAACTTCCATAGCATAATCTCAATTACCATATAATCATTTCCACTGTCAGTACCACCATCACCACCACTGCTGTCATCATCACCGTAGTCACCAGCATTCCCAACACCACCATCATGACCCTGTGTATCCAGGATGGTATTCAGAGAGCTTTAGGCTTACACACGTTTCTGATTGGTGGATCCCAGCTAGAATGCCGTGTTACAGTGGCTGAGACATAACTTGAAAGTATCTGGTGATGAGTCCTCTCCTTAGTGTTACATGGATGCACTCCCTGAGCCAAGATGCCATGTGTTGTCACTGATCGTATGCCATAAGAAATTCCACTAAGTACCGGGTAGACTCAGGGATGAGCAGGCCCAGGGGCTAACTGAGGAATCCACATGGAGACAGTCCTGCCTCAAGACTAGATGCTAATCACATGTGTGTGACAAGGGACAATTGGAGTTAAATCTCTTGGGTCTGGCATGAGGTGAGAATGGGGGATCTTAGGGAAAAGGGGGGTGCGCTCCCGTGGAGAGCATAGGGCAGGAACGCTGAGGATGGCTAAGAGTTGAGACGGACTACATATGAGGGCTTCCAGGAAAGAAGACAGGGACTTTCCTGTGCAGAGCCCTGACTTATGACCTATGTGACAAGGTGCTTGGACCTGACTATGTGGCTTGGGGCCCCCTAGGCCAAAGGACCAAGAACCACACACTTTCCGGCTTGGTGGCCAGTGTGGCAAAGTACAGAAGGCAATAGGGTTTCCTTAAACACATGCCACCCTTCTTTCTGAGCCCCCACTCGAAGGCTCTGTTAGTGGAAAATCTAACAGTTGTTCACGGAGAACTTCCACCAGGCTGCTCTGGTGATGGTGTGGAACAGCTTGGGAGTGGCAACAGCTCCTAGGACCCCACCTCCCAGGCCATGAGAGCCAGCATACCCAGAAAGGCTGCCCAGACTATGTGACCTGGCCCTTGCTGGAGGCACCTGGGACCCACAGCTCTGCAAGGCTTTCTGGGAGTCAATGGCTACCTCTCTTCTGGATGGCACACCTGCAGGCATGGTGCCTTCCACAGATGTGAGTCCTGTCACCCCTCTCCATCTGTTTGGGTCCATCCCTCACCCCAGACACTGGTGATATCAAAAGGAAAGAAAGAAACAACAGCAAGACGGTTAGAGAATCTTCTGGAAGCCAGAGCTCATTGTACTTCTGGGCTGATGCTGGTGGACCTGCTGCGATGTCCAAGGGACCAGTGGTCAGCTGTCTATCCCAGAGAATCAGCCGGGATCATTCTGTGCAGTGGGATGGGCTGAGCAATGTGTGCGTGGCGCTCCCAGGGGCACAGTGTTGTCAAGTGACATTCAACTTCCTGTCGCTAAACATATGTGGGAAGCCAAGCCACTCAGGATTATAAAAGAGAACAGAGATTGAAAATGAAATACAAATGCACTCGATGTTGGGGAAACCTGACCTTCAAAACGTCCTCTCAACAAGTTACCAAACAGAATACTATTTATATGGCTCAAAACAAATCATTGTGTAGCCCTATGCGAAACCTCCATGTTCCAATTTAGACTCTGTAGACCTTCCGGGAGCTTGGCTGTGTTGGCAAGAGCCACCATCGGAGAGTGGTTGAAAAACTCTCCAAATGTATTGCTTTAGGAATTCCAAGTTTGGGTTACGAACAATCAACTTATAAATATTACATTCGTGTTCCCCAGACCTGAGCAGCTGAGCATTAAGCTCTCAAGATTAGCAGTGTGCAGGGATCCACCGTGCACATATAAGGACCGAACTTGTCTGACACTTGTGGGCCGCTTAGGAAGCAGCCAAAAGGGCCTGCATCATCTTAGCATTAATTTTTTATCAAGGCAGACCAAGCGCTTGCTCAGGCTTACAGCAGCTCTCCGGGCTCACAGGCATCCTGTCTCCCGCTGGAGCTCTCACTTGTCCCTGACGATGGGGTACAAGCTCTTCCGATCTCCGTGCCGCTGCTGCTCCCGATCCTGGAAGATTCCATCCAACCTTAAGTGGGAGTGACACCTCGGGATGTTGGCTGAGGAAAACAAGATTCTAAGTGTCCCTGCTGAGCAAGAAAGGCCTTACTGGTGCCCTGATAAATTACTGAAACGCGGGCCAGATTTAAGGACCAAATTCAATCTCGCCCTGCCTCCCAGGAGGCCAGCGCTTGGGTCTTTTGTACTTGGATTTTGCAATTCTACGAAAACCACACGCACACACACTAATATGCTTAAACTAAGCGCAAAATGACCCGATTCTGTACCTTGCACTCAGATCGAGGGGTTCCCCTCCGCAGACGGGAGGCCCTGGGCCTCTCTGCTGAATTGCCACCAGCCCTTGCTTCCAAAAGCCCCGAGCCGGGCTGATTAATTATGGATTCCTCAAACCTCCAAGCATTCACTAAAGTTAATCTTTTAAACGATCTTCATGTAAATCAGGCCCTGTCCAGCCCCATCCAGGGCCTCCCGCCTTATCTAACAAACAGTATCAATCGAATCAATGCAGTTATTTAGCGGGTAATGGGCTCTGAGCTGGAAACCCCAGGTCGGCAGTTTTGGGTGACGATCACTCTTGCTCATCTTATGTCTGCAGCCAAGGCAGGGGTGGAAGCTGTCCCCCAACCCACCTACCTGTGCTGGCCTTGGCGCAGCTGGGAAGGGCATGCACAGAGCCTTCAAGGAGAGAGAGGAACGTTATCTTTCCTGAGCTCACCTAAGCTCTTAAGGCCTCAGCAGTCTCCCCTTTCAGTGCCTGGCACCATGTTGGGCACACTGTAGGTGGCCAGTGTATGGAGGCATGGGAGTGAGTGACAGCGCAGAACGGCCATTGTGTCTGCTTTGTGGCTGTTCTAGACTGGGCAGATAAGAGGGAACCTGAAGTCCCACAGTGGCACCTCTTATGAGAGGGTGAGGCCTAAATCCAAAGAGCACAGGAGACCTCAATCTGTGTGGTCCTTATCTAGAAAGTGAGGGCTAATGGGATGTTTGCTGAGGGGAGGGGACAGGCCTTCCCTGGGCACACGGGAGATACAGGAGTAGATATGGCCTCTGTGTCCCCTCTGCCTGTCCCATCCTCTAGCAACAAAAGTCTCTCTCCCTCTCGCTCTCTCCAAACATGGTTCTATGTAGGCCAGGCTGCCCTCCAACTCTCTAGGTGGTTAAGCATAGCCTTGAATGTTTGACCTTCTACCTCTCCCCCCCCCCACCCCCGAGTGCTGGGATTACAGACACGTACAACACCACCTGGCTTATGAACCACTTGGGAGCAAACTCAAGCTTTAATGAAGGCTGGGCCAACGTCCAGCCAACAGAGCTCTTTAGTCAAGTAGCCTACCTTCCCCCAACAGCCTCCCTCACACTGGCCCCTCATCACCCAGGGACTGTGACCAAGGCTGCTACTGAGGATTGATGGGGATGGGGTGGGGGTGGGGGAGAGAGGCCGAGGCCAGAGGGTTGCTCAATGCCCAGTGCCTGCCTACCCATCGCAGCCGAGCCACGAACCCTGCCAGCTTTTGCTTGCCTTGCTAGCTTTTCTTCTAGAGAAGGCATCCTGAACCACTCCCCCTGGCCCAGACAGACTCATATATGGTGAAGCCACTCTGGTTAAACCCTGGGATCCACCCAAGGCCCCACCCCTACCCCAGACATGAGTGTGGTAAGCATTTTGTGTTTGCCCCTGGGTCAGTGAGCAGTGCTGTCACCTGCAGGGCACAGGGCACATTGCCTGAGCCATCCTGGAAATGGTCTTGGAGCCAACGGACTCTAACCCTCTATGGCAGTGCAGCCCCTTCTCCTTGCCCCCACCCCCAGTGGGAAGACTGTTCTGAGATGATGTGTTTTTTTGGGGGGGGGCTCCAATCTTCACACTGCTCTGTGCATTTCAGAGAAGAGCCAGTGCAGGCTGCGGAAAGCTTTCTTATAAGTAAGTACTGCACTTGGCCGTGGACCCATCTCACATCATCAAACTGCAATGTGATACTTTTATGGGTGCTGCTCCCCAGACTTCTGAAGTCAGCCCCTACCTTTCAGGAGCCTGTGCCATGACTATTTAGCTGTCTGAGTCTCAGGGTAAGGAAGAGGAAAATTTAACCCATAAGAAGTAAGAGGAAAATTTAACCCATAAGAAGTGGCACCAAGCCAGAGCTGCCCTCCCCTCCTATAGGCTGCATTGATTCTTTTTTTCTAAAGTGAGTCTCAGGTATCCCAGGCTAGCCTCCAACTTGCTATGTAGCTGAAATGTATCTATAGGGCCAATGGGCTGAGTCAGTGAGGAGATCCCCGGATCATGAGGAGATCCCCTTCTGTCTCTTCCCCCAGCTCATCAGGAAAGAACATTCGAGGGTTAAAGGAAAACCCTTCACGCTGTGCAAAATGATGTTTGCGAGAACTGGCAGAGACCAAGGAAGATCAAAGCCATTCAATTTGCAGTGCAGAGATGAGGTGGAGGCAGAGGCTTTTAATTCAGTTTCTTTTTTAAAAGTATCTATGAATGTTTACATGATAAATGCTTTTAAAATGCTTCTTGTTGATACAAGGGAGAAGAGCTGCCTGTGTGCAGATGCCTGTGTCTGAGAAGCAGCCTCCCAGGGGAGACAGAAAGGTACCAGTGGGTAGTGACCACAGCACAGAGACCAAGGACCACAGCGATGAATGGCACGGGAGTATATGTGTGTCAGGTCTCCCTATACCACACCCCCTGAGCTTGCAATGGCCCAATGCACACCTCCTGAGCATGCAAGGGCCCAATGCACACCTCCTGAGCATGCAAGGGCCCAATGCACACCCCCTGAGCATGCAAGGGCCCAATGCACACCTCCTGAGCATGCAAGGGCCCAATGCACATCTCCTGAGCATGCAAGAGCCCAATGCACATCTCCTGAGCATGCAAGGGCCCATGCACACCTCCTGAGCATGCAAGGGACAACTGTACACCCCCTGAGATTGCAAGGGTCAATGCACATCTCCTGAGCATGCAAGGGCCCACTGCAGAGGCCCTGAGCACGCAAAGACCCACTGCATACCTCCTGAGCATGTAAGGGCCCACTGCACACCTCTGAGCATGCAAGGGCCCAATGCACACCCCCTGAGCATGCAAGGGCCCAATGCACACCTCCTGAGCATGCAAGGGCCCAATGCACGCCTCCTGAGCATGCAAAGGCCCAATGCACAACTCCTGAGCATGCAAGGGCCCAATGTACATCTCCTGAGCATGAAAGGGCCCAATGCACACTTCCTGAGCATTCAAAGGCCCAATGCACACCTCCTGAGCATGCAAGGGCCCAATGCACAACTCCTGAGCATGCAAGGGCCCAATGCACAACTCCTGAGCATGCAAGGGCCCAATGCACACTTCCTGAGCATGCAAGGGCCCAATGCACACCTCCTGAGCATGCAAGGGCCCAATGCACAACTCCTGAGCATGCAAGGGCCCAATGTACATCTCCTGAGCATGCAAGGGCCCAATGCACACTTCCTGAGCATGCAAGGGCCCAATGCACACCTCCTGAGCATGCAAGGGCCCAATGCACAACTCCTGAGTATGCAAGGGCCCACTACACACCTCCTGAGCATGGAAGAGCGTGTTTCACCCACCTAGATCATGCAATAACCTGCTGCAATTCCCTGAGCATGCAAGACCCTACTGCACACCCCTGAGCATGCAGAGAACTCATCTCACGTGTTATTGTGCTGTTAAATAACCAATGCAGCCTTAAGGAGGTGGTGCCACTGGGCAAGTCTTGAAGGATGAATAGGAGTTCACCTGACTTAATAGACTCTAAGAGCACTCAAAGTACCTGCCCTTCTGTCCTAGTGCCTGCCCTGGTTTTAGATCACTTTCTTCTACTAGATATGCCAACGCACACATGTGAGCATGATTGTATGGCGTACACGTAGAGCACACAGAGCAGCCTAGAAGCAGCAGGCACCTGGCGCTGTGATGTCCTTCTCTCCCCATCACAGTTCACTCACAACGGCCCACTTTGCTGATAAGGAAACTGAGGCAGAGCAAGTGTTTTGGCAACTAGAAGATTTCACATTCATTGACAAAAGCCAGTCGTGTGCAAAGCTGAGCAGGCGGCCCATCTCACTGAGCAGGTGGCCCATCTTACTGAGGAAAAACAGTGGTGGACAATGAGGCAGAGTCCCCGGTGCGACCAGCTTCATCTTCCGGCTGCACTCTCAGGTCACTGTCAACAGAGCACGCCCATCCAGGAGAGGCATGCCTGCACCCAGGCAGCTGTAGTTGGGGCTGAGGGCTGCCGTGCCCTGGCTGTCCCTCCAGACCCGACCTAAGTCCCATTCTGCATGACACTGTACTCAGGTGGGTGGTTTGTGGGCACAGGTGACAGTGAGCAAGGCCAGGTCCCCTTCTGACCATTTCATAGAAACCGGTCCTCACAGTGGCCAAGAGGGGGTTCTCAGATGGGGAAACTGAGGCATTATTGGGCCAACGTGGGGGTAGCAACAGGGAGCCCATGCTTTGGAGAGTGGGAAGGGGAGGAGCCTAGAAGTAGACAGGCAGCACTAACAGCCTGGTCCAGGTGGCTGGCTCTTCTTGGCCTTGGTCCCAGCCTGACCTCATCCCTTCCTTACCCGGAAAAGCAGGGTACTACTAACTACACATTTTATGTCTATGGTCTCTCTGTGTGTATGCATGCGTGCATGCGTGTGTGCGTGTGTGTACACGTGTGCATGTGCATGTGTGTTCCTGGTACTGCTAGGCTGTGGTGGCAAAGAGGAGAGGGGACTGGGATGGCCTACAGAGGCCCGAGAACCTCAGATTTAATTTTCCTAGCTGCCTGGATTCTGTTACGATCACTCATTCCTTCACGTTTCGGTCATATTTACTGAGTCTGACCACAGACCGCGGTTCTCCTTGCACTGGCTCATCTTTATGAAGCCCACAAAGCTGGCTGCTGTTAACAGTGGCCTCGGTCCTCTCAGTCATCCCAGAAGGGAAGCGTCCCCTTCCAGTGGCATTGCGTTTGTCATTTAATTTAGTGAATTAAACTTCATTCTAGTTCTCCTTTTCATACAGTCAGAGGGCTGCTTCCACGCATGGAGGGTGTAGGGCCACTCGGAGCGACAGTGTGTCTGAGCCAGGAAGAGAGGGCTGCAAGGGGCCTCCTGAAGGGTGGGCATCGGGCTGCAAGCTGGGTGACACCTGATCACTGTAGTCCCCATGTTTCCTCAGTTTCTGTGCCCTTATGCTACTGCACAGACCACGGGGCAGCTTTGAAATGATTAAAACAACTGCGCCAGCCACCGCCATGGCCCCTTTCAAATGCAGCTGGGTGATTCTGCCAGCAAAGCGTATTGTGGGCCTATTCTGGTCACTTGCTGTCTCCTTATCCCAAGGAACATGGCAGACAGCTGCCTGGGAACCAGGCTGACTGTCGTGTGCAATCGTGCACCACGGATCTTAGTCGCTCTGCAAACAGACACTAAAAGGTGTGCACACACCTGTGTGGACACACACCTGCTCCAGATGCTGGGGACTCATCTTGCAGAGATATAGTTCCAGTGTAGTGTGTGGCACAACTGGCACATCATGCCAGGTCCCTGGTGGCCTGGGGTCTCATGTGGCACCTGCATTTTTATGGCATGAGGGGCTTGCAGCCTTCTGGGCTATGTGTGCATAGCAGCCACATTGATACAGACAGGCCACTGTGTGGTCCACGCTCAAGGGCTCTCCTGTCAGAAGATTACACATGAGCTGTAACAGACGTGCTCTGCAATGCTCTGCAGTCCGGTCACAGGCCATGAATGCTCATCAGGGTCTTCTTGAAGAGGTTGCTGAGTCAGGAAGAGTAAGCCAGATAATTTACCCATAATGCCGTGCAGCAAGCTGTGAGGACCACTGTGAGCCCTATGCAGGCTCCTGACCACAGTTAGGGTTCTGGCCATGTAGATGCTCAAGACAAGTACTGCAGCAGCCTTGACACTCGCTCAGCAGCCCCTGGCCCCCGAGGCCAAATGCCCACAGGTCTACCCAGGGTCACACTTTCCCTTGATGTGGCTCTCCCTGCCCCTGATGTTGGTTTCCTGACAGGCTGCCTTGGGGCAAGCAAATCCCAGCATTCCACTTGCAGTTCTGTCCACAGAGGTTCTCCATGACAGTTCTTCTAAAAGACACACCCCTGGGCACGTGCTTAGGGGTGATCCAAACATCCTTAGCTGAGCAGGGGAGACCCACTCAGAATGTGTGTGGCGGTTTCCCCATGGACTGGGACCCCAGAAAGAATAAACCCTACTCCTGTCTTCCTGACTGCTGTCTCGGTGTGACCAGCTGCCTAGCTCCCGCTGCTAAGTCCTCCCTGCCACAACGGACGGACACTGCCTTCTAAAAACGGTGAGCCCAAATAAACCCGTGAGCCCCTAAATCACTTTCGTCAGGCACTTTGTTACTGTTGATGCTCACTTTAAACCAACTGCCATGTAACCTGAATGCTTTTCTCCGGGGAGAGACTATGAGGTCAAGGTCCCCTGTTCTTTGAGCCACCAAGCTTGCAGACGTCACCTCTTGGAGCCTCTGAGTGCCAACAGATCTGTGACAGCGGGTGGTCCTTCGCGCTCTGTGGCTTCTCTGGCCTGTGCCGTCGGGCCAAAGAGGTCTTTGAGCTTAAAACACATTCAACAATTTACCTGAGAGGAAAAGAACATGGAAGGCACCCTCTGGGGTGTTCTCAAGGGAACTCCCAGTGGGGAGTTTGCTGTTTCCCCTTAAAGTTTTGTTTTGTTTTGTTGCATAAAAGCTAAGTGGGGGGGGGGGGTGCTGGTAGGATGGCCTAGTGGTTAGAGTGGTTCTTGCCATCACGGCTGACGGCCTAAGTTCCATCCCTGGGACCCACAAGGTAGAAAGAGAGCAGACTCCTCCAAGTTGTCCTCTGACCTCCACAGGCACATCACAAGACACTCACATGTGCATGCATACATACATACATACATACATACATGTAAAAAACAAAAAGCTAAGCATCAGTTGTCAAAACTCTTACATCTTGGACAAAATGCTTAGCTCCTGTCAGAACTTGTTTGTGACCTTGGGCAGGAATTGGGGCGTGAAGCCCATTTCTCTTTGGGGATGGTTATTTCCCTGCACCATGGAGCAGTGGGACAGCAGTGTGCTGTCACGCATGCCCAGTACAGTGCCTGGCTGGGGACTGCATAGATGACAGCCATCAACTGTGTCACAGAAAGCCTCAGAAGCCTGTGAGGGAAGCTGCAGCAGATACGGCTCCTGGCTCCCGGCTCCTGGCTCCCAGGGATGGCCGGGCAGGGGCATCCTTTCCCATGGCAGAGTCCCCACCCCCCAGGTCATGGGGCAGAAAGTGCTTGTAATGGCCTGGAGGGTGAGGCCAGAGGCCTTCCCCGCAAGAAAGAAAAGTCACATCAAAGGGGTGGCCAGGCATCTCCAGAGTCCATGGGCTGGAAGTGGCTGTTGTCCCCAGGGAGGCTTTGGCTAGCAGGCTTTCCAGTCACCTGACCTCTTCCTGTAAGGTGGACCACGGCCTCAGACCCCAGTGGCTGCTACAGGTTTGGGGTCCGATGGCATGTATATCCTTTCACAATAGCCAAGAAACTCCACATCGGCTTCCTTGCCTGTCAGCTGACTGACAGGAATGTACCACTGAAACCCTGTGCACGGAGCGAGGAGCCATGTCCCCAAAATCCATCCCAGAAGGGTTTGCTCAGCCAGCCTGTCTTCAGCTAGTCAAACAGAGTTCAGTGGCCATATGGTCGCGATCTCTCCATGGGCCAATTACCTGCCCTGTCGGGTTGGGTGCTTGACTGAAGTGTCACCCAAGCCCAGAGGACAGCTGGCTGGGGACCGAGATGCAGAACTGACAGGGCCTCAGCTCCTGCCCTTTCTGTCAGGGAAACACGCATAGCAAGCGTCTACACAGATAACTCCAAAGTAGCAGCAACTCAGCTGAGGTGTGGGGGGGATCCTAAACAACTGCTGGTGAGGTGTGTGTGCACGTGCATGCTGTGTGTATGTGTATAGTGTGCGCATGTGTGATGTGTGTGTGTAGTGTCTGTGTGTGCACAGTGTATATGTACAGTGTGTATGGGGTGTGATATGTGTGTATTTGTGTTATCTATGTGTATAGTGTGCATCTCTATGTATGGTATGTGTATGTTGTGTGTATATATGTGGATTTATGTATGTATGTGATATGTATGTGTGTGTGCACGGTGTACACATTTGTAGTATTTATGTGTTTTATATATGTGTGTGATGTGTATGTATAGTATAGGGTGTGTATGTATGTGGTTTGTGTATGTAAAGTGTGTGTATGAATACACACATGCCTTGTATGTATGTCTGTAGTGTGTGTGTGAGTACACAATGTGTATGTGTGTAGCACTGGTGTGTGGTGTGTGGTATATATATATGTATAGTGTGTACATGTGTATCATGTGCGGTGTGTATGGGCATTGTGTATTCACACATGTGGTGTGTATGTGTACAGCATGTATATACACTGTGTGTACGTACATGGTGTGTGTGCATACACATGTGGTGTACATGTGTGTAGTGTGTGTATAAGCAGCACATGCGTGGTGTGTAGATGTATAGTACGTGTGAAGCATATGTAGTATGTATGTACATAGTGTTCATATGTGTGAGTGTGTGCATTGTGTGTTTGTATACATGCCCATGAGCACTTTACCACGAGAGGGACAGAGTAAACACCAGGCTAGTGTGAGGACGTTTTCCAGGCACACTATAGAGAAGTCATTCAAAACTGTCCCCCTGGCTGGACACCCGCCAGCGGTGGTAGCATCTTCTGTTTCTGACCTCACATCTCAGGATTGCTCAGTGAGCTCCCTGCATCTATAGGGAACCGTGCCCTATCATAGCCCCCCTCTTCCCTGTCACAGTCTAGACTTGGGACACCCTGGTGCTGATGTTGGGCGTGCTGGAGCCATGGTCGCCAGGTTCCCACACTCCTTTCCTTGCTGCTGCCTGAGGACTTGGCGGTCCTGAGCCTGCAGCAACCAAGAGACTGAAGGAGGACCACATCTCTTGGGAGAGCAGCACTTGAGCCTAGGTGGCTGCGACGCCCCAATATTGCCAGTACTGGGCGCCCACGTGCCTATAGTCTAACCTCTGTCCTGTGCTCTCCCAGCCTGTCTGGGACCTGGACTGGAAGTTCAGCAGGCACAACACAACACTCACCACCAGCAGCTAAAGCTTCCTAGGCCCCTTTCCTCCCTTCATGCAGCTGTGCACAGAACAGAAGCCCTACCTGGCCCTCAACTGGGACAGAGCCACCCCAGCAGCAGCAGCATTCTCTCAACTGTGTCGGGCTGGCGATGCCTCTAGAGAGCTGGCCTTGACCTGTGAGCTCACAGGAACCTAGTATGAACCCACATGGGTCAGTCACGTGGTGCTACCCTCATTCACAGGTTAGCACATGGCGGGAGCTCAGGAAGAAAGAGCTGTCATCTCCAAGGCCAAAGCTTGTTGCTGTGTGATCTGAGGCTTTGAGATGTCACCCAAGTGGGATACCCTGTGGCATCAGAAAAGGTGATCTTAGATGCCGTCGGCATGGAGGAAGTACCTCCCAGTGACCTGCAGGGGGCAGGACAGGGCCCTGACTCTCACCCGCAGCACAAACACGAGGACCTGAGGTACACTGCTCAACGTCACTCATCTTGGTGATATTTTCATTTCAGCTCAACTGTAAAAGTAACGGACAATCTTCTCTTACACTCAGAAGACCTTTATTTTACGCCGATTGTTAACTGGAGGCTTCGCACTGCAGATTAGTTCTATTAGGGGCCTGAGATTGCTTTAGATCAATTTCCTTGTTCTGCAAAGACTTCCTCAAAACCCCGTTATAAGTGGATTTCTCTTGACCCAAAGGAAAGGGCTCAGCTGGACGTCTTGCTGGGGACCCTCCACCTGGCTCCGGAAATGACACTGAGCCTGTGGCCCGTGCTGGGGAGAGTCCCTGAGAAGCTGGCAGCTGAGAGGTCCTCGCCTAAGGGACCACAGGGAGCATGCGAAGCAGAACTCTCGCTTCCGCCTTTGGCTTTGCGCCTGTGGAGGCAGGAAGGGCCGGACTCTAGGGCTGTCTACAGAAGAGGGATTTTTGTGCTGTGGGTGTTCACTGGCCTTTGGGGGGGGGATATCTTTTGTGCTGTGGGGGCACACTTGCTTTTGGAGGGATACCAGAGGGTCACCACAGCAAAGGGCACCAAAATCTAGTGTGTCTAAGTGTGTGTTGAATTATATAAGAAGGGATGGGGGTGGGGCTCTCGGAGATGCAGAAAGACTAGACCTGCACAGGCATGGGGAGGGGCTTGTTTCAGAGAGTGGGTGGGTAGAGAGTGGCCAGTGTGAGTACCAGAATTTATTATTATTTTTTAAATCCTGAGGCTGGTGAGATGGCTCAGTGGGTAAAAGTACTTGCCATTCAAACACGAGGACCTGAGTTCAAATCCCCAGTATCCATGCAAAAAGTGAACATATGTGTCTGCAATCCCAGCCCTGCTACAGGGAGGCAGGAGGTGGACACAGGAGACTTCCTGGAAATTAGTGAGTCAGCTAATCTGACATACATAGCAGCAAATGGCAAAGACAGAAGGCAAGGACTGTCCCCCAAGGCTGTCCTCTGACCCCCACGTGCACACTGCGGCATGTTCACACTGGCACACACGAACACACAAAAGATAAAGAATGCATTAGACGCTGGGAGGTGGTGGTGCACGCCTTTAATCCCAGCACTTGGGAGGCAGAGGCAGGCGGATCGCTGTGAGTTCGAGCCCAGCCTGGTCTGCAAAGTGAGCCCAGGACAGTTAAGGCTACACAGAGAAACCCCGCCTTGGGAAAAATGCATTAGACGCACGGAGCAATAGGAACGCATTAGTGAGAGGAGTTGCAGTCCACCACAGCCACAGTGGGCGGCAGCTAAAACAACGTGCAATGCAAGGACGAGGAAGAATGACAGGTGAGCTGTAAGTACCAAACAGGAAATGACAAATGCGTTTGCCCTCTGCCCCAGTGAGCCCATTTCTGGAATGTGTCCCACATCTGTACTTGTGCAAGCAGAAAGTGATGTGTGCATGGACACACTCTATATCATAGTATTTCTCATAGTGAAAACACACACACACACACACACACACACACACACACACACACACACCAACAACAATGAATTGTGGCTGTGTGAATTTGGAAAAAGTGAAATCAGAAAAAGGTAGCAAAAAAAAAAAAAAATCTCCCTGCAACAGTGGCAGACACACTCTGGAGTAGTTCATTAAATGCCAACAAATATGACACAGCCCTGAACAAACGGATGGGAAAGTGTGGCGAGGCATAAGTGAGCCATCATGTGCATTGGTACAGAGAAACAGGTGAACGCTGTGAGGAAGCCGACACAAGGACCTAACAGATGCCTCTTTCACTTTCGTATCATTTTGATTTTGGAACCACACGAGCGCATTAGCATAGGCAGAACTATGGTCTTTCTGAAATGTCCACGCACACCTCCCTGGAACCCACAACCCGATGTCATCCACAGTGAAAGGGACCGCGGCTGTGTTGGCGCTGCGCCCTGAGCCAGGTTCCTCAGATGGGACGCTGCAGCGGCTAGCCTTGCTAGGAGCAGAGCAGCTTCTCTGGCTGTGGTCAGAGGGGCATGTGGCTGAGAAGAAAAGCCGGAGAAAAGCAGAGGTGTGGCTTTGAATATGGGGGAGGGTAGTCGTGTGCAACGAGATGCCCCAAAGCCAGAGACTGGAAGTCTCCAGCAGGAGTGTGTGGTGACGAACCTTGGTTGTTAGGAGACAAAGCTCGGGGTGAGTCTGCGAGGGGGTTTTGAGACTGAGCTGGTGCAGAGGAGAAGAAACACCCTGAGTGTGCAGCACCATCCCACGGGCTGGGGGCCCCAGATTACACAAAAGGAGAAAGCTGCTGTTCGCCTGCCCCTGACTGTGGGTGCAAGGTCTCCTGGATACTCTGCGCCCGTGCCTTCCCCAGCGCACAGACTCTACACTCAGGCTACAAGCCAGAGCAAACCTTCCCTTCCTGAAGTTGTGTTTGCCTTCACATACAAGTTCAAGGTTACTTTTAGCCACTAAATTATCATTACAGGAGCCACCGATAACAAATACACTCTTTAAAAAAAATGTCATGAAAGCACATATGGGGGTGCGTTTTGTTTCTCTCACAGATGCAACCGGGCCATGGCAGGAGACAGAAGTCGAGTGGGGGATTGGCTGGCAGCATCTGCTTTCCAAACCCTACAAGGCCCAGAGTCAAGGGTGTGACAGCTTTCTAGAAGCTGCCCTGTATGAGGAAGGTCTTCAAGAACAGTTCCTCCTGGACTGCTCTGACTGCCCATAAACCCTGAAGAGTGGCGGGGTGACAGGGCTTCGTTCCTCCTTCCACAGGCTGTAGCTAAGGCAGTGTCCTTGCTTGGAGGCCGGCTCACTCCACTTTGCTAAGTTGAGTGGTTGGCCAGGTGACTCAGGGAGGAGGGTCAAACCTCACCTGTGCAACTTTGGGGAGGGCACCAAGCTCCTGGCATGCAAGGGTCTTATTAGTGAAGTGTGTAGGAGCCCCACCTATGTGTTTACAGAGGGGGCACAGTGACACCATTGCTGCCAGCTGCCAGCTCTTAGAGCCACAAAATCTGATTGGGAAATAACACCCTCCCTATGATAAGGGAGCACTCTGGGCTGGCAGACTCAGACGCCAGAGTCTGGGGACACCTTGTGACACCACTGTCTGTTGTGTATTAAAACTGCTTCCTCACGGCCCCAGGACACTGTGGCCAGTAGGAGTTATTGAGCATCAGAGAGAGAGAGTCCAGTATGGCTGGAAGTAGGCAACTCTAACCTCTTCCAGTGGAGGACCAGCCAGGTCCTGCGGCAACCACCCAGGCTGAGATTAGGTCCTTAGCCCCAGGTACCACACCACGGGCAGAACTTTTAAGACTCGGTTGTCAGTACCGCCTAAATACCTTCACATCCCTAAATTGTCCCATGCCTGGGCCTTTCTCTCGTCCCTTGCCAGTCCCTATGCTTCCTTGAAAGCCCAGAGTCACCTCCTTTAGGAAGCCTTCCCTGGCTTCCTCCTGTCCTCATGAGACACTTCTGGAGCTATCTCTCTTTATCTACAAAATGTTGCTGCTATTTTTGTGTCTTCCTCCCTCACTGAGCTGTGAGCTTCTTGGGAGTTGTTTTCCTACCAGAATGCCTGTATACAACATCCACCACCCATCGACCCATCCATCTGTCTGTCTGTCTGTCCATTTGTTCGTTGGCTCATCCATTAACTCATTTGTTCATTCATCCTTTCACACATCAATCCTCTAAGCACCCTTCTGCGTCAGGAGCTTTTGTAAGTGAAAGAACAAAGCACAGAGAAGGACGTCAGTTCTAGAAAATGCTTTGAGAATTCTCCACACCAGCAGGGTCTGGCAGAGACCCTGAGCACAGACCACCCTGAGGTTCTTGCTGTGTGTTTTGCTTTTTGATTCTCTCCCAGGTTTGAATTACTTCTTGTGTCCCCCACCTCTCCACCCATGTTGGTGTCCAAGCACCCCCCCCCTTCATACCAAAGCCCACTCGCCTAGCTGATTTGTGCTCACTGTAACCAAATGCAAACCTGAGGCTGTGGGGGTGGGGGAAGGGAGGCCAGAAACCTGGAGGCACCACGGAGTGACTGGGCACTGTCTCTGTCCCCACAGAGGCATCTGCTGGGCTCCGTGTCTGGTCACAGTGTAAATTAGAGCCCCTTGTTCCTCTGATTTGGAAGATGGGACAGACAACCAACTCTCATAAGGACAGAGGGTGACAATGGCCTGGGAGACTGGCAGGTCCTCTGTAGCAGCTGAGTGCAGCACCTAGGCAAAGCTCAGGCTGGTCCCAGTGGATAGGAGAGAGATCTGGGGTTGGGATAAGTAAACAGGCCAAGCCTGGGTCTGAGGGGACATTTGTGGGAGGGTGGAGGGAGGCAGCCTGTGGGCTAAAGCCCCATGACTCACCTGCCCACCCACCTGCGCTTACTTCTCCCACAATCGAATCATAACAGCACCTGGATCAGAAAGCAACTCCAGCTACTCCAGCAAGGACTTGGGGGCCAGGGCCGCCTTTGTCACCAGCTCCAGCATTCCTGGAGCTATCAAAGAGAAGGTGACTCAATTCTCAGGGAGAGGAAAACTACAGGGCTGGTGACTCACTCCCTCAAGGTGACTCAGACTCTGTCTGGGACTGTAGCCCAGTGACCTAGTTCCCAGACCTCACTCTGGAGACCAAGGACACAGTTCTGGGGTGAGGAGGAAGGCAGCAGGCCGCAGGACTGTGGCACCCAAGCCCAGAACTCAGGTCCTTATACAACTGCAAAAAGCGATTGCTGCCTGTATAGTGTCAAGGTGCCACCGGATGTGTGTGCAGGGGGTGGGGGGCGGGGCATCCCACTGTCGCATTCCAGTCTAGAGAGAATGCTCAGATGCAATCTATCAAGACTGGTGTTCTGGAAACTGCAAAGTACAGATGAAAGAAATCAAAGACTAAGAGAGAGAGAGATAGGCACCGTGCTGACTTGTCAAAGCCTGGGTAGCCATGAGCTGCCAGGCCCCAGGAGCACCCCCAAATCAGCTAGTCTATAGATACAGTGCAGTTCCAATCAGAGCCCCAGCAGGACCTGTTTTCTGTAGAAATCAACAGATGAATTTTAAAATTTACACAGAAAGGCAAAGGAGGGAGAATTGCCAAAACAATTAGGGAAAAGGAGGAGGCTGGAAGACACACCCTATCTGGTGTTAACGGCTCAGAATAAAGCTACAGTAATCAAGACACCGAGCACCTGGCAAAGAGACAGATACCAATGAGAGAGTCCTGAAATAGAGCCTTGCCCATACAGCCAATCGATTTCCAATTCGAGTGCCAAGGCAACTCTGTGGCCAGAAGACAGTCACTTCAATATATAGTGCTCGAAGAATTGAATATCCATGCTAAGAAAAAAATAAAAATAAACCAACCCCCAATCAATACCTTACAGCATAAGCAAATACGAATGCCTGACGAGTCACAGATTGAATATAAGATTTAAAACTGTACACTAGCCGCCACAACAACAACAACAACAACAAAAAACCCCACATATAACTTTTGTGTTCTGGGTGAAGCAAACCTTGCCTAGATATTGGTGTTAGTAATAGCACCAGTCACAAAACAAAACAAAATAACTCAAACCAACCGCCACCAACAAAACCTTGAGAAACCTGCCCTTATTGAAATTAGGACTGTCTGTCCTCTGAGACGCATTGCAGATGAGTATGCGGGCTAGGTGACAAGCTAGGGACCGGAAGGGCTCATGGCTGCACTGCTGGAAAAGCCATTGGTAAGAAAGGTGCTGGGGAGACAGCTCGGTGAGTGAACTGGTGCTGTCATTATATGTGGACGTGACATTGGCCACCATAACTTCAAATATCTGGGTGTGACGTTGGCCATTGTAACTCCAGTGCTGGGGAGGTAGTGACAGATGGGTCCCTAGAGCTCATTGGCCAGTTAGCCAGCTCAACCCCTGGTGAGCTCCAGGTTCAGTGAGAAATCCTGTCTCAAAAAGATTAGGCAGAAAGAAGCTAGAAGAGAGCTCAGGGGTTAAAGTACTTGCTGAGGCCTGTACTAGCCATAGGGACCCTGCATCGATAAATAAGACAGAGCAATCAAGGAAAACTCCTGACATCAATTTCAGGCTTCCAAACACATGTGCACATGCACTTGTACCCCCACACATGTACACACACTATACACATGTGAAGAGGGAAAAATAAGGAAAAGATCTATTGTGGAGAACACCTAATGTTGCCTTTGGTCTCCACATACACACATATACACATGTGCGCAAACCCGTTCGAACACATACATACATCCATCACACATACACATGTGCATACACCCACTGAACCTCTCTCTCTTACACACATGCACACACACACTCACTTTAAAAAGTTAATAAAGGAAACAAACCAAGAAAAATTAGCCACAAAAATTCAAATGTCCCTTCCCCAGGCAGATATGCAGATGCATGCAATCAGACACCTGAAAACATCACTTGTCATTAGAAAAACACACATTAAAGTCTCAGTGAACTGCTCTCACCGGCTTCAGAGACACTATTATTTGCTGGCGAGGAGAGGGTCAACTAGAAATCATACATTGCTGGTAGGCATCAACAAGACAAGATGGTCTTTTCAGAACGCAGTCTATCAGATTTTTATAAAGTGCAATGTGTTTAGCAGACAGCCTAGCAATTTCACGCCTAGAGATTTACCCAAGACATAAGCACGACTGATCACACAACAACTTGTATCCACACTGAAGTTTGGCTGCAGTTTCTAAGCTGATGGAAACGTCCTGTCCTTTATGGTGCCAACGTTTTCACAGCCCTGCACAGGGGTTTAAACCTCTAGAACGGGCAAGAGTTTGATCGAATGTGAGACCACGCCCGTCCCGGCCACACGAATGGGCCACATCACCTGTTTGTCTGAGTAGCAACGTCCTAATTTATAAGAAGAGGTTGAATATAAAACTCACTGACTTTGGGACATCAGGCAAGAATGTCCTAGTTAGATTTGACACAGTCTAGAATCATCTGAGAGAGGAATTTCCTAGATCAAACTGGCCTGTGGGGGCTTGTCTCGATGCTTAATCGTTATGGGAAGTCCAAGGCCACTGTGGGTGGCACCATTCCCTAGAAAGACTGCATGGTCCTGAACTGTATGAGAAAACTAGTTCAGTATAAACCAGCCTGTGGGCCAGCTAGCAAACAGCCTCCTCTATGGTTTCTGCTGCACTTTGCCGGCTTTAAGTGATTTCCTTGTATGGAGGTAATGCTCTGTGGAACAGCAAGCAGGCTTGTCTTCAAGTTCCTGTCTTGAGTTCCCTCAATAATGGGCGTTGACCCTGGAGTGTGAGCGGAGACAAACCCTTCGTTCCCCTAAGCAGCGGTTTTGGTTTTTACCACAGCAACTGAGATGAAGGTAGAACGAATGCTGTAAAGGCTCAGTAGGCATCAGCACACCCCACACAGAAATGCGCTGCCAACCTCAGGGAGACAACAGGGTGCACCGTTCAACCTCCCAGCGCAGGGGAGGTCTCCTTCCCACAGTGATGCAGAAACGGCCATCTAGAGTGAGAAGGCGCTGCGGGGCCAGGCTCTGACAGGTGTGGAGTGGACAAGGAGGCCGTGAAGGGCAGCAGACAAGGAACCTGAGTGTCCAGGGGGCCATAGAGCCTTCTGCTCACCTCCAGCCTCAGCCACCCTGTTGTGCCGATTCCCTGTCCTGGTCCGGGGACAAGGACATTTGCAAATAACACTAATGGGACACAGAGCCTGGACACATAGGCAGTGAACAGGTGCTCACTGAGACCGGAGCCTGGGTAGTGAACCCCAGGGAGAACAGGGAGAGAGCCACAAGGAGGTGGCCTCCACCTCAGAGGAAGAGGAAAGGTGAAGTGAAGAGAGGGCACGGCTGGGGGTGAGTAGATATCTTCAGCATTAGGGAGCCGTTGCTTGGCAGCAGCAGGCCTGGTCCACCTGCCCCACCTGGGTCTATGGGAGCTGGAGTCAGGCAGCCCCTCAGAGCCAACTGCCCTTCTCTTACATAGCACGGAAGCAGGGCTGTGGGGTGCCCTGTGGTGGTAAGGCATAGTCTTGGCCCTACAAGACTCAGCCACGCGCTAAGCATGCAAAGGTACAGGAGCAAGGGCCACTGCGGCCCTGGCCGGAGGGTCACAGCCTGAGTGCCTCCCAGTCTCAGGCTCAGATCTACACCAACAGCCAAGGGGATGACTAACACGGGGCTCCGTGACAGACCCACGGTGAAACTGTCATCCATGCTGGGTGAACTTCCAAGTGTGGCTAGTTTGGGGTCACCCGTGCTCCTGTTAGTGACCCCCTCACCCATACTCTATAAGGAAGCACCTCTGGAGACCCCCTCCTCTCCCAAAGCCATAAAAAATTATGGAGGAAATTGCATACAAATGGCCGAGAGGAGTCCAACAACCCCCTCTACACCTTCCATCAATGGGGGACCATCCACAGCCCACAGGCCCTGTGGTGACTGACAGCATGCACATACAGATGAGTTGATGAAGATGGCGTCCATGTTGCTCAGGGGACTTCATTCTGCAGCGGCACCTAAGAGCAGGACTCTGAGCAGGCGGCGCTGACCGCTTCCCGCTGGCCCTCACAGTGACCGTGACGATAGGAGACGGCAGTGTCTACGCCAACTTTTGAGTCTTACAGGTCGTTTCATTTAATTCTGACAAAGACCCCACACAAAAGGACAACTGCTCCATTTTCCAGATGAAAGTGCAGTAGGTTCTCAGAGTGGCAGTCCACCCAAAGCCACAGGAAGGGATCTGAACCAAGGCCCCTCCAAGATGAGCAAGTTATAGAGAGAAAAGCCCGTCCCCTGACCCGGCCTGGCTGCAGCAGGGAGGCCAAGTGGGAAGCAAGACGGATATAGATACTAAAGCCTACTCTAGGTGCTGCCTCAACAACCAAAAAGTCTTTCAAAGCATTGTCTAGGGCAGCAGCATGACCAAGCCATGTCAGGGGAGGGGTAGGGACCGCCATGAGAGGGAACATAAGTTGTGTCACACACTATGGCAAGAAGACAGACCACTCAAGAGAGTCCCTCTGACTGGGTTCTGCTAGCCTCATGGGATTTTTCATCCCAAGATTAATCGGAATTCTATCCCATCATAGCCTCCTCCCATGTCCAGTCTCTTAATATCACTTATTTTTGACACCTTGCAGCACAATTGTTTCGAGAGACAGGCTGGTCTTGAACTTGCTAAGTTACTGAGGGTAGTCTTGAACACCTGATCTTCCTACCTCTCCCTCCCCAATGGTGGGATTATAAGCACCCATGCCTGGTTTCTGTGGTGCTGGGGATGAAGGCCATGGCTTTGTGTATGCTAGTCAAGCACACACATAACCGCTGGAGTCATCCCCTCTAGCTCCACGCCGTGCACCTTTGAAAACTCTGTCACATTGGGCCAATGAGATGGCTCCTTAGGTAAAGATGTTTGCCTTTGTCATCAGGCCTGATGATCTACCTTTGCTCCCTGGGACTCATGCGGGAGAAGGAGAGAACACGCGGTCCTCTGACCTCCACACGTGTGCTGTGGCGTGTGTGTGCCCAATCCCACAAACAAATATACGTCAAAGTACCCTGTACCCCTATCCTTGCCTCAGTGGAAATAAGGCACCAATGAAGCTTCCAGAAGAAAAGCAGCTGAAACTCAGCCTGTGGAAAGGATGAGTCCCAAGCTGAGCCTGTGACGGACTTTTCCTATCCAAACTGCATTTGGGGGGAAAAAGGTCAATTCTGGGCAAGGCTGCTCAGGCGGGACATACTTAAACACAGCCACAGCCCCTCTCTGGGCCACGTATCTGGCTTCACAGCTCAGCGGCTCTTTGCTCTTGGCCTCCTGATGGAGGGCGCTTCATGCCTTTGCTGGCGGAATGGAGGACACAAATGCCAGGAGAGGCAGTGGGCAGAGGTGGCCAGAGCTGAGCCCCAGGGCTACTGCTCCCATCACTTCCATACTCTCAGGAGTGGATGGTGGCCTCTGCAGCCTTCACCAAGCTGCCAGCTCCTCCTCACTTCAAGCACTGGCCTGTGAGCAGATTTAAATGTTCACATATCCCCTCAGAGATGTTATTCAAACAGTGAGGCTGAGATAAACATATTCAAGTTGAGATGTAAAACGCCTGAGGCAAATGTCTGCACAGCTTTATTTGTTCTAGAGACACTGCTTTCTGCTATCCAGCAAAAACTTGTTAAGAGCAAACCGAGGGGAGAGGGGACGCCTCCTGCTGAGGCTGGGTGGTCCGAAGCCTGCAGGTGGAAAGCTGTCTCCTCCTCGCCTGGGAGGCCACAACATGAAGAGAAGGGCAACAGCTGGTTCCATCTCTACTCAGGCCCAACTGAGTCATGTCAGAGACAAGGCACTAACTGGTAAGGAAGGCAGGAGCCCTTGGTAGCCTAAGGCTTGTTCCTTTGCCAACTCAACGTGCCCACCAGACTCTGGGTGCCAAAGCCACAGACTTCCCTCCCACCCCCACCCCACCCCCATCCCCACCCCCACCAATAAACAGCCAGGCTGCACACTGGGGTGCTAAAGTGAGTCATGGGATTTCATGGTCCGTGATTTAGCACACCTACCCTTCTCTCTTCCTTTTAATTAAATTAGCAAAAATGAAGACTGACAAAAATGGCAGAGATTTGCTGACTTATCGAATGTGTGCCCTTTGCTGCTTAGATGGCCACAAAGGGGAAAACTGGGCGTCTGATCCACTATTAGCCCCAAGTGAACAGTGGGCTGAGGAGGCTGTGTGAGGCCCATTAAGCACCATGCACGGCATGGGGCCTCAGGGGCCTGCGTGGTGATGCACAGGAGAACCACACCTGGGCATGCAGGGTGGGCACCAGGTAAAGCCCACACGCAGCCCTAGAAAGCCCAGCCAGCAGGAGTCAGAATGGAAAAGAAGCCACAAGGCACTGATGAGCTGTAGCCACTGGCTGCTGAGGAACATGGGTGAAGATTGCTGAGGGGCCAACGCCCACCTGTCACTTTGCTGTCACCAGCCCATACCCTGGCAGAGAAACCTTCTAACAGACGGCTCCTGGAGGGAAACTGTGATTTGCCCAGCTCTCTCCTCTTATACCAGAGGTACCTGGCAATAGCCCAGGCTCACACTTGGAAGGGAGAGCATCCTTTGTCCCTCTTTACAGTGCTGTCCTCTGTGTGGCACTGATAAGGGCCATCTCTTATTATACCAGAAGAACGAAGGCAGATAGGGAGACGGGGCTGGCACGTGAATTCAATCATCTTCATGGCCACTCTCCTTCCTCCTCAACATCACCATCAGTGTCAGCGCCAGCCACATGACCATGATACCCTCACCCTCACTGTCACCATCAGTCACCACCACCATCACCCTCACTGTCAGCACCATCATCACCATCACCCCCACTGTAACTGTCACCATCACCATCACCCTCACCCTCACTGTAACCACCGCCATCACCATCACTCTCACTCTCACTGTCACCATCAATAACCACCACCACCCTCACCCTCACTGTCACCATCACCACTGCCACCACCATCACAGAACCATCACAGAACCATCACAGAACCATCAGGACCATCATCTTCATCATCATCACCCCCACCCTAACTGTCACCATCACCACTACCATCACTCTCGCTGTAACCACCACCACCACCACCAGCAGCAGCTATCACAGAACCATCAGGACCACCACCATCATCATCATCACCACAGTCATCATAGTCCTCACCACCATCATCAGTGAAGCACCATTAGGGCCGTTATCATTAGCAATATCACTATTGCCATCACCACCAGCAGCAGCTGCAGCACAATTAGGACTATCAACATCTCAATTGCCGCCAGCAGCCTTGTTACCATGACCAGCATCGCCATTATCATCACCTCCACTACCATCATCATCATCATCATCAAAACCACTAACAAAATCAACACCATCACCATCACTGTTGCCATCACCATCATCATAGCCATCATCATTAGGACCACTAACATCAACATCATCATCATCATTATCATCACAATCATCATCACTTCCACCACCAGGATGAAGGACACTTTCAAGTGTTTGTATTTTCCAGCAGTGTCCACATCAGCAAAGAGCTCAGAGTGTGATGATGTAGGAAAGAGACCCTAGGGACTGGAGCCTGAGCTGTCCTGATAACGTGCCTCTTCAGCCATCAACGCCTAAGCCAACACCTTTTTTTCTGTGATAGTGGAATCCATAGAATCAGCTCCACACATACGGTGTGGTGCTGCTCTGATTTTATTCACTATCATATTCCCAGTGTTCCACACAGGGCATGGCATATGCACACACAAACACACACACACACACACACACACACACACACACACACACACACTGTATAAACAAATAATCTAATAGCCTAAAAGTAAGGATTTCCCTCTCAAATGTCCTAGATTTCACCTTGGAAAACTGTAGAAAAATCTCACTGTGTATTTCTCTGTCTCTGTTTTATATGTATTGGATGTGACCACTCAACATGACAAACATAGGCCTGCTCCCCAGCCTCAGACAAGGTCCCATCACTAGACACCAGGAACCGGCATCTGGAACCCCAACAAGTTCATTTTACACTTTTCCCTTCCCACTTCTTGCCACATTTGGATCCCATGGCAACCAGTGTGGCATGTGTTCTTTTACTTATATACATCTCTCATCGAACCATCTTATCATCTGTCTGTCTGTCTGTCTGTCTGTCTGTCTGTCTGTCTACCTATCCATTCTTCTACCCATCCAGGCTAACAAATCACATAAAAAAAGGCATGTGTTTGTTTTCATATAAAACACTTTAAATCCTTCCCACCTACAGGAGGGTTGTTCGTGGACTAATGAAGAAGTGAATAAACCAAGACTTCAGAAGGCTGCGGGCTGTGCTTGTCCTGTTGAGCAGTTACAACTTCTCTTAGACCCCTCCACTACATCTAATATCGCAGGACACGTTTCGGAACACGACCTTGACCTTTGCCCCTCTCAGCAGCCTTACCCAGTCCTGGCACCTCTCTGACTTCACAGAGAAGGGAAGATGGAAGACAGATTCCAATCCACCTACAGCTAATGCAGGCTCTGGGTTGCAGTCCCCGGCAGAGATGGCTGATGCCCACCCGTATCAGTTGCCTTTTTTCATAAGCACTGGAACCCCAACCTAGCAATCACAAGAAAATAGTGAAGACTACATTTCCGAGCTTCTAAAGTTCCGTGTGGCTGGAGATAGAAGCTGATGAGACACAGCAGGGGTGTGGCATGCTGGTTAAGCCTCGGTGGCTGTGAGAAAATATGGCCAAAAGCAACTTAAAGAATACTTAGTGTTGGCTCAAGTGACAGCCAGTCATTGTGAGGCAGTCTCAGTGGCCAGAGATTGGGAGAACTTGTCATATGAGAGCCACAGTCGGGAGCTGGGGAGAACGGAATCCAGGACACCCTGTCTAGGGAAAGATGCCGCCCTCAGTGGAGAGGTATTTTCACCTCAATTAACATAATCAAGACAATCCCTTCCAAGAATGCCCAGAGGTGATGCTGGGTACCACTAAGCTGACAGCTGAGACTAAGCATCAGAGTTCGGGCGTAGGCACTGTAACTCCATATAAGCATATATGGGTACTGGCTGCTACTCTTTGCAAGCATGTGCCAGATCAGCAGGGGGTCTGGGTAGAGGGCTTGCACAGAGCTCAAAGTACACACTTCTGCCTGGCACCCAGGCATTCTTCCTACCGGTGCACCAAGCCTGAATTGGGCACAAAAGACTCTGTGAGGGTGAGGGAATTGCATTCTACAGGGAAGGGCTATTTCAGTTTAGAGCCCCCAGGAAAGTGTGGTCAAGTGCAACAGATCCCTTATTCACTGGGAAACCCTTCTAAGGATGTCTGAGAAAGGGAGGCACTGAGGGACAGACACTTCTATACCCACAGGAAAAGAAACCCAACACTCTCTGGGGGAAATCCTCCTCACAGAACTAGATTTTTGTATAAATAATAGACATGCCGAAGCATAGGATGTCTAGATTTGTTATTCATCGTCAGGGTTGAGAATGTACCATTTGTAATAATTTCCTCACATTCTATAGACGTTCCTGCAGACCCTGTCTCCAGCACTGGCAATGGGCAATTAATTAAATTGCCATTATGCTTCCTGAAATGACGAGTGCTGATTAAGGACTGCCCTTTCCACGCTGCTCGCTTGCCGCTCTGATTTCTGTCCAGCCATAGCTTTGCCAGGATTTGCTTTCTCTGTGTGTGTGTGTTCACGTTTGTCTGTATGTGTTCACATGTTTGTGTGTACGCATGCATACATGTGCATCTGCATGTGTGTGAACATGTGTGTATCTATGTATACAAGTGGAAGTCAGAAGTTGATGTCAGGTGACTTCTTCCAACATTATCCACCTTATTACATGTCTGTTCGTGTTGTGTGTGTGTGTGTGGAGGCAGGGGGATGTCCATAAGCAGCGGCTCACATGGGGTGGTCAGAAGACAGTTTGTGAGGAGTCAGCTCTCTCCTATCATATGAGTTCTGGGAATCAAACTCAGGTCATCAGGCTCGGTGGCGAGCACCCTGACTATCTGGGCCATCTCACTAGCCCACTCTGTAGTGTGAAGCAAGGGCCCCTCACCCACTCTGGGACTGACTGGGCTGCGCAGTCAAGAGGAACTCCTGGGATCACCCCATCTCTACAGCCACAGCTTGGGGTTACACACATGCACCCAGCACCTGGCACCCCAACCACTTCATTTCATACTTTGCTCTTCCCATACCTGGCTATGTTTGGATCTCATGGTAACTAGCGTAGCAGGTGTCCTTTCAGCCAAACACACCTCTGATCTAATCACATTGTCTATATCATCTGTCTGTCTGTCTGTCTGTCTATTTATCTTCTATCTATCTATCTATCTATCTATCTATCTATCTATCTATCTATCATCCATCTATCCTTCCTTCCTTCTATTCATCCAGGCTAATCAATCACAGAAACAAATAGGCATGTGTTAGCCTTTCATATAAACCATGTTTAATTCTTCCTGCCTGCGCGAGAGCACGTGAACTAATGACGGCGAGAACGAGCTCAGAATCCCAGGTAGCAAAGCCAGAGGCCAGAAGCTACACAAAAAGGCCAACTCTGCTCTCCGTCCATCTTGCCTGTGGTTCAGCGGCCACCGCATGGGCTTGTCCTTCTCTTCCAGAGAATTCTGCTCAGGGGAGGCCGAGAGGGCACAGGGTCACAGCCACAGAAAGGCAGCCTGCTTCATGGCACGCCCTTGCCAGGCGTTTGACACTGTGGCCTTTTTCTGCCAGCGGCAGAAATAGCTTCCCCTGTTTGCTCCCTGCTTCCCGAATTTAAATTACATCTGCAAGGAAGCAGCTTCCCGAAGGAAACGAATCCCTCGCCATGGATCTCAACATTTAATAAACATATAACCTGCATGTTAAAGGTGAATTTCAATTAAGGACTTGCAAATTTATTTTGCTCTAGACCACCATTAAAAAAAATAAAACAAAACAAGAAAAAAAATTTTCACTGCCACTAGCAGCAGTTCTCCTGTGATATCTCTTTGAAAACCAACTATTTTTGAAAGCCAACTAAGAAAAACAGATGTGCTCCAGGGTATAAGGCAAGTGGCACTGTGTATAAAACGTAATAGCGAGAGCAGGATCTGAGTGTATTGACATTATAAAAACCGGGTAGCGGTGGGAAATAATATTTTTACAAAGGTGCCAAACAAAACCGCCAAACCTGCAGGTAGGTTTATAGACCTCTGTCATACACGGTGGTATTTTATCTTGGGGTGCCCATGAAAGCGAGGTGAAGAGGGCTTGCAGGGGTGCCTGAGGCCTGTCAGCTGTCAGCTGCCCTGTAAGGCAGAGGCACAGAGGGTCTGGGCACCTTCCCACTGGGGAGGCAGGAAAGCAAGTTCAACCCTTGACTCTCCTCACTCTCCCCACAGGTCTTCCCCACGCTCCCAAGTCTGGTATTGACCCAAGCTCTGACTCTTCCATGTTTGAACTGAGAAGAAATTCACCCAGCATCAGACATACCATTTTTAAGTGTCTAATTCAGTGTTTTTTTGTTTTTTTTTTTGTTTTTTGTTTTTTTTTACTATATTCTGAGCTGCATGATGGCACTGCCAAGATCTGGTTCCAAAACATTTCATCACCTGGAGGGAAACCCCTTGGCGCCTGAAGCAGCCACACAACCCTGCCCCACCTCACAGTCCCCACCTGTCCTCTGCACAGAAGCTTTTCTCTCTCTGGATACTTCCCAGCGGGGGGAGTCTCTGGTGGTTTGAGTGAAAAATGTGTCCCCCCCATCCCCCCACCCCCGTTCTCAGGTATTTGAACCCAGGTGGTGGCGCTGTTTGGGGCACGTTTGGATGGTGCAGCCACATGGGCTTTGAAGGCAAATGTATGATTTCCAGTTTGTTCTCTCTGCTTCCTGCTTGTGGTTCAAGCTGTGAGCTCTCCAGCCACCGCCACCAAGTCTCTGCCTTGGTCATGGTGACGCGTGGCCTCTGGAGACTGGCCTTGGCTCAGCTGTGCGCTTAGGCTCTGACCTGCCGGAAGTCACTTCAGCGTTCTGTCCCCACTCACTCCATTTGTCTGGTGAGGCAGAACTTTGTCTCTTCTTCAGCTAAGAGACACACGCCCTGCACCTACCTGCCCTTTGGTCATTCCAATGGTTACTTCTTTGACATCATGGGTCTGTGGCGTGCATGGTATCAGCATCCGGCTACATGAGAGGTGGCCAAGCTTTGTGTAATTAGCTGGT
Organism: Acomys minous; assembly: GCF_964271855.1. Classification (NCBI taxonomy): domain Eukaryota; kingdom Metazoa; phylum Chordata; class Mammalia; order Rodentia; family Muridae; genus Acomys; species Acomys minous. The sequence goes on from NC_140487.1 coordinate 124,878,814, forward strand.
GGATGAACGGAAAGTGTTGCTGCAGTGGGAACATCACCGACCTGCTCAGGGCTAACTTTGCACCCTCATGTTCCTGTTATTTATCCTCACAAAGTCTGGAGACTTTCCCTAACACCATCTCCAACATGTGTGCGCGTCAGGGGCTGGCAAACTTCCTACACGAGGCGTTTCTGTACATGTTTTTGGCATTTCAGGCAATACGGTCTCCATCACACCTCAGTTCTGTTTTTGCAAAAGCAGTCATACTCAACAGTGACAAATGGGCACGGTTGTGTGCCAATAAAACTTTATTTATAAAAAGGAAAGACAGATGGCAGACTGGATTTGGGCCATGGGCTGTGGGTTGTCAATTCATAGTCTAAGCTCATTGGCTGGCTCAGAGCAGTCAGGTGAGCTTCAGGGATGGAGAGGTGTATGGGTGTTCGTTGGTGGTTGGGAAAAGATAAGTTCTCTTTTCTTGGGGAGGGTAGTTGGTGTCATGGGGAGGCGTGAATGCCTGCAGCCACATTGTACCCCAAGGAAGCCAGCCTTGCAGCGGGGAGAGATTCATACCAAGTAGCAGCACCCAAAACAGACACTAGTGGTCTCCTTGTCTGACTGACCATCTGTCACATGCATGCTACTCCATGACACCCATCGTCATGAAGAAGATGTCGCTGGTGCCTGCCTTCCCAGTTCTTGCATTCTTTAAGCCCTCAGCCAATGCTTGCTGAATGAATGAATGGACCGATCTCCTGTAGGGAGGGGAGTGGAGTGGATGTTATGGCTCCCTCTCCCTTGAGAATTCAGCCAGGCTGTGACTGGGATGGGGGCTTGGGAGACAGTTGTGCCTCGGCAGAGCCACTCCAGAATGGACAGGGATGGCCATCCCCCCCACCCCCGCCCATGACTCCATCTGTGAGCTCATATACCTTAGAGCAGTGGTTCTCAGCCTGTGGGTGGCAACCCCTTTGGGGGTCACATATCAGATATGATACATATCAGATGTTTACATTGCAATTAACAACAGTAGCAAAATCACAGTCATGAAGCAGTGAAAGTAACTTTATGGCTGGGGGTCACCACAACATGAGGAGCTGTATTAAAGGGTCACAGCGTTAGGAAGGTTGACAACCATTGGGTTAAGGCTTTCAATGTAGCCAAAGAAAAGACATATGAGAGGGCCCTGCTCATGTGGACAAGGCACGTTGACAGGCATGCCTGGGGTGGACAGATCAGTGGTCCGATCTGCAGGTCAAAGGACACACTAGTCATCTACGGTAAGACAGACTTAGGGTAGAGATGAGCACATGCCAGATGGTAGGTACACTGCTCTTCTCTCCTGCCCCTAGTATTAGAGGGGCATGAGACGCCCCACACCCTCATGAGGGCATCGTCCTCAAAGAGGAAGTAGAAGGAGAGTCCCCAGGGGCTTGTTCTGATGGGATGGCTCAGCTACTGGGCTAGCGGCTAGACTCTGTTAGGCACCACAACGGGCCACTCTTACAGATGCGCCCAGGTGCCAGGTCAGCGCCCTTGGGACAATGCTCAGCCAGCTTGCTCATAAGCCTAATGGCTTACAAACTCCTGTCCAGCCTTCCTCGAAGTTAAGGGTGGAGGCAGGTATTCTGTTTTGATATGCCTCACACAGGCAAGGCAGGTATCAATGCCGACTCAGCACACAAGACTAGCCAGGGCAGAGCCGCCGCCTGTCCAGTTACACTCAGAAGACCCATCTGCCTGGTGGAGGAGGCAGAGATAAATACATTCACAATCAAATAAATAAATACAGAGTTGTTTTCTTGTTCCTCATACTTGTATAATTTGAAGCGTTCCTAGAGTGAGGTGGCTGAGGTAGATGAACAAGACCAAAGAGAACTTAGCCCCTCCATTAGCACCGCAGAATCTGGGGGCTCAGCGCTGGTTCCTTGCCCAGGAAGGCAGATGGAGCAAACAGATAGAGACCTTCTGTAGTGATGTGGGCCCCTGAGGAAGATTCCCACACAGAGTTAGAGCCACGAGCCCTGCCTTCAACCCTCTTAATCCTGTCCCTCCAAGCAGCCCTGCCACGCCCTCCACCACGTGTTTTCTGTCAGAGAGTACCTGGCTTAAGAATCTGGCTCCATGGGCTTTTACGTTAGCACAGATCAACTCAAAGGCCAGTAGGGTTGTAAATGTCAGATCTTTGAGCTCACATACCCACATAAGACTTACATCTCTTGCCTGGAATTCAGGCCTCAAAATATATGGCTGCCCTTTAGCAATGGAGACATGTGTCCTTTAATTAGAGGAAGCAAACCAACAAGATTGGGGGTGCGCCCGAGCCTCCAGCTGCTCAGGACAGGAAAATGGATTCACACCTTAGCAAGCTTGCCTATATCCACCAGGTGCTGGTCCCCTGGCATCTTAATTTTCCATGCCAATGTATTTATGCATGCCTACCTCAGACCCGCAGTGGCAACCAGGAAGTGCATGAGGCTAGGTTACCATGGAAACAGTTCCTCTTTGAAGCAGGACTTTGCTTTTTACGTGGTGAGGTGATCTGAGCTGCCCCGCCCTCCCAACCTCCCCCTCACTCCACACCGCCCCCCCCACCCCCCACCCCCGTTGTAATGTGGCCAGTGGTGGGAGAGAGGGGCTGTGGTTAGGTTTACTTCCAGTGAGGAGGCTAAAACGAGTGGCCTTTTGTCTTCTCTTGGAAGTGGCTCAACAGCCCCTTTACACAGGTCAGCAAGTGTCCCCCAAAAGAAGTGGGCTAGGCCACCACTGTGTCCTTAGATTCCAGTACCTTCTAGGAGCAAACAGGCCTACTAGGGAGCCAGCTCCCCTTGACTGCACAGGAGCACAGCCAAGCGGTCTCGGGGAAGAAATGGACTAGTTTTCTGTCCTGGGGTCCATTCCCAGTTAGAAGGCTGGGCTGGTGCCTGTCTGCTGGTGTTTAACAAGAAGCTGGTAAGAAGTCCAAAGCGCTCCTGCGCCCTCCCACCTTGCATGAGGAGGACCCACTGTTCAGCCTCCCACAATCCTGCCTTGTCATGGCTACCTTCTGAAGGTAAGCCGGCAGCCATTTCTGTAGCTGCAGGGACTCTCTGGAGCCAGGGCTTTATGTGTCCTAGGCATCTGACACTCCCACCATCATCTCCCCTTCTGCCCAGGGGAGTCCCTTGTCCACCGCATACCCTCCCCTCCGGGCTCCTGCTCCCTCTGTGAAGCCCATTCGACTTAATATTGCAACAATTCCCCTCTATGCTCCGTATGAAACTTTCTGCATTTCCAATCGGAACCATTACTCCTATTTCCTCCCTCGGCAGCCCGTGAAGGTGTGCGCAGGCTTGGTTCGCCCGTCGTCCCTTGGCTGGGGGATGAATAGCGGCTCCGTTAGAATTCTGTCTGCAGAGGAAGGAGAGGCTAGGACCAGGGGTGTGTTTGCTGTCTGTGCTGAGATGGGCTGTTTTCTATCGGGGGATCCAGCTGCTTCCTGGGCAATTTGTCAATGACATGTGCTAATTCTGGGCTCACACCGGAGGCTGCGGTTTGCCAGTGGGGCTGGAGGCAGCTCCGAGAGGCTTCTCCCTTAGCGGGGGCCACTGGTCAAAACCCCTCTTGCTCTTTTGGACTTTGCCAAGCTCAGAGCAGCCAGCCAGCCCTGCTCCAGCCCAACCATGGGAGCATTCTTTATTACCCAAGGAAATTGAGGATGTCCAATGGTGAGGGAGGAATAAATCATTGTTCTCAGCTAAATGGAGTGGTGCAGATCTTTTCTGAAGAACGCCGCCTTTTATCAACAGTGCAAATAACGGAGATTCCATGCGCCAAGAACAATGAAATGAGCCACTGAGCTATTGATGGGGGTATTTGTACAACTCCGTGAGTTATGTTTCCAAACCAGGCTCTATTAAAGATGCAGAACCCCATTTGGAGGCACAAAGATGAACACTGCCCTCCAAATAATTTATACGCTCCCCACAAGGCAAGAAAAGAAAAGTTGTCTGGAGACTGGAGGTCACTGTTTGACATTTCCCGGCTCCGTGCTCAATGGGGCTCTGGTCGGTTTAGGTGCAGCATCCCCAGGCCCCCATCTCCCCCACCCCCTGCACAGATCTTGAGGTAGAGGGGGCCAGGAGCAGGTAGAGGTAGAGTGTGAACTATCCCTCCTGCCTGGGTTCAGCGTCTGCACCTGCACTGCACCTTTTTCAGGCCCAGCAACCCGGGATTCTGGGAACTGGGACACCTGAAATCCACCTGAAAGCCGGCTCCGCACATAGGTTTCAGTAGCATTTCCCAATCCTCCCTGTACCCCATCTCCTACTGCTACCTCACCCATGGGGGGCTTTTGTCAGGGGGTTAAAGACATGACCAGAGGCTGGAAGGGACTGGGATGAGTGGGGACACACTGCACAGCGCATGTCAGCCCCTGCAAGGAAGACCCTTCCTGTCCCACAGTGTTGACAGTGCCGAGGCTGGACACACTGGGCAGAGGTGTGGCCATTGCATAGGCTCCTGGCCCTGGGAACCCCTGCTGGCTATATGTGGGGTGCAGGGATATAGCCCCAGCTTTTGAGGCTGCTACCTCTCACCCCAAAATGAACACAAAGCCTGGTGGGAAAGGCAGGGTGTGAGCACCACCAGTCTAAACCAGGATCACTTTGATGGGGTGTGGCTCCCCATGAACCTGGTGCAGCTCCTAGAGGCTCCCCTACAGGCTTAGGCTCCACTGCTCTCCCCGCCCCCCCCCCCCATGCGTCCCCTTCCTATGCCACAGAAGTAATAAGAACGGCATTGTGGGCTGCTGTGGGCATTGAATCGGCTCTTCCGTGCACAGCACTCACAATGGCACCGGCTTGTGTGAAATGCCAATAAGCAGAGCCTGTCAGAGTCATTAACCCTGGTGAGGGTGAGGAGACCATGTGCAGTGCTCAGTAAGGAAGCAAGGCTCTGGAACGTGTGCCTAAGAGCATTCCCGTGCCCTGGAGAGAAGCCTGTGATAAACTTTCTGTTGCATGGAAGATGAGGGAGTGAACTTTTACTTATCCTTAGGGAAACACATAAAATGCTAGTTTGGCTCAACTCAGCAACACACAGGCATACACGTGCATGCATGTGTGCACATGCACACACACGTACGTACACCTGCACACACTCTCCAATACAGCCAGCCTCACAGGGTCTGCGTGCCTCCTGAAGGACACTTCCGATGGCCTCACTGGTGCTGAATGAGGACAATGGCTCCCAAAGCGTTGGTAGCAAGGATGGGTCCTGGTGATGGTTAAAGAAGAAGGCGTGTTGGAAGGGGGCCAACCCCACACAGACTCCATCCCTCCTTCATACTGAAGGACCAAACATGACAGCCAATAGCAATCACTTCAGGGGCACAGCGGAGGGGACTAACAGAGACAGGTGCATGGGCCACTCAGACCTTGACCAGCTTGGAGCTGGACTCTGGAGGGCCCCTTCCCAATCAGATGTCCACATGCAAGGGGTGCCACCTCCACTCCCTGGTCATAAGAACCAAAATGTTCCCAAGGTGGGAGACAAAATCAGTCCTGGTAGGAACCACGGAGACTGATGACATCTGGATCCCTTTGTGCCCTTAGATGTGGCTACCCACGGAACAGATCTACATCTCAGGTCAGCGTGGGAGGTGGAAGCCGAGTCCCACAGGTGACAGGAACCAGCCCGATGTGGGGATCTCTCATGTGCTTTGGGCCAGAGAAACAACTGGGAAGATTTGGGGAAGATAGGGGTTTAAAAACACGGCGTGGGGCTGAGACCGCGGTGTGGTGGGTGAAGTGCCTGGTATGAAGGCATGAGGACCCCAGGAGTTTGGAACCCAGCATCCATGTAAAGGCTGGGTGTGGTGGCACCTGCCTGGAGTCCCAGCTAGGGAGGGAGAAACAGGAGGACTCCAGAGCCTCAGTGTCTAATTGTTCTAACCAATCAGTAATCTCCAGGCTCAGTGAGAGACCTTGGTTAAAAATCAAGGTGGAGTGTGAAAGAAGACTCATAGCACAGACCTCTGGCTCTCAAACACACACATACGGGCGCATCCCACATCCACATATATACACTACACACACACACACACACAAAAAACCACACACACACACACACAGAGACACCATACAGCACACAAGGCACACTGAAACACACACACAGACACACACACACAGACTCATACAGACACACAAGGCACACTGAAACACACATACAGATACACACACACACACACACACACACACACAGACTCATACAGACACACAAGGCACACTGAAACACACATACAGATACACACACACACACACACACACACACACACACACAGACACACACAAACACACCCCTTAAAAAGAGCTACGGCAAAGGACCCAGGACCAGGACCCAAAATAAAGAATCCTGAAAAATCACACCGGGGTGGACGAGGACAGCACCATATACAAGACACACATGAAAAGTCTGAATAAATTTTTAATGAAATGTAGGGATGGGAAATTTGCATCATTTCTCAATGGCTATATTAATTTGTGTGCCATGTGCTTTTAAATATATATGAGTAAACACATTAATAAATAGAAAAAAAACCCCAACAACCCTGAGGATGAAAACCTCTTCCAGATACACTTTCCGTTCTCACTTAGCAATATATTAATCCTTGAACAATCACACGTGCCGATAAATAACAGCCCGTGGAACGTGAAATGTTGAGAGTGGTCCCGGTAATGCGTGTTTTCCCGCAAACCCGGCCTGGGTTGTAATGGATTATTTTACTCCATTTCAGGATGCTCTTGTTTCTGACGTATATTTTAAAACCCTTGGGTTCGAACGTACCTTATTACATTTTAAAGTCTCTGGATTGTAGCAGAAAAACGTTCTGCACTATAAAACATAGAGCATAGTTGAGGTTTGATGGGCTTGCTTCTATTTTCTACCCCACAAAACGCTTTCTAAATGCCATTAAAATTTAGCATACACCATAACAACCAGGCTGCATTTTGTTCCACGCTTAAGTCAATTGACTTTTGAGTTTTATTTCTTCATATACATCAAATCAAATAAAGTCATTGCTGCAGTTGGAGGTGAGGGACATGGACGCCAGCATGGTGCGAGGCAGCCCTGATGCCCCACAGAGAGGAAGGCACAGAGGGACTACAGTGATGGCTGCTGAGTGAGTCTGGGGAAGAGAAGGACCAGAACATGAGAGAAAAGAAAGGAGTGTGGTACTGGTGCTCTTTGGCAGGGGGGTGGGAGCGGGGCAGAAATGCTATGATCCAGGAGAGAGGAGATTTGCAGGAAACATCATGGCGTCAAGTTCATCCCTAGAGGACCGGAAGATGGAGGTCAACTGTACAGGGCCAATGGACCCAGAGTCCTTGCGACCCTGTCCAGGGAAGCTCTTGGCTGCACAACCAGGCTTTTTGGTTCATATGGTCACAAAAGGATGATGATGTCATCAAGCCCAGGACTACACACGGGGAACACCACCCCCCGACGGCCTGGTGGCCCTTTTCCTTGCTTATTATTCATTTACTTATTTGTGCATGTATGTGCAGGTCAGAAACAACAGTCACGGTTGCTTCTTTCCTTCCACCACTTATGTTCTGGGAATCAAACCCCGACTGCCGGGCTTGGCAGCAAGCGTCTTTACCAGCTGAGCACAGCACCCCCTTTTTTTTGGGTTGCCGATCCTTGTTCTCTTACCATGCTAACTCCGAACTATGGGTTTAATAGTTCAGTGGCTTCTGAGTCTCTGAGGGTGTTCTGGGGCCCCCCGAGCTTGCAGCTCGTGTCAGAACAGAGGGCTGTCTGTGTCTAGAACCCTCGACCCCTAACTCTTACATCAGCAAGTCCCAAGTTTCGATCTGAACGCCATGAAGGCCCTAGCCAGCCACACCGTCTTTCTGCAGGTCATTTTATCCTTCTGACCTTCAGACAGCTCTGCAAACACTTTGCAGACCCTTGGCCAGGAGAAAGGCACACAGCTCGGGAATGCACACTACCCAGGGCTCGGCTGGGCCAGGGTTTCTCCCAAACAGCCATCCGGGCCCCATGGAGAGGCAGGCGCAGAGGCCCGAGGGGGGAAGCGTCCAGCTCTACCTGCTGAGCCGCCTCACGGACGGAGTGTGCAGCCTCCCTAATGCGTTATGGCAGGAAGGAAGTACAAATAAACATAATAAATCTGGCAGAATGGCCGTTCTGATGTAGAGTCTGAAGCGGCGGCGAGGACGGGGGCAGCTGGGTGTCCTTTGTGTCACGGGAGCTCATAGCCGGCTCTCTCCTTTTACCTGGGGCTCTGTTCTTTACAGCAAATTGGACCTTTCGCTCTGAAAGAAATAATTACTCTCCGAGGAGAAGAGAGCTGGCCATGAATGCTGATATGACACACAATGTCACCTTGCCAGTCAGAGGAGGCTCCAGCGCCTCGGCTTGGGGCCTGTCCAACTCCCAGTCTTTTTCTCATAATGGAGGTCACCTCTCTATAGAATTTGTTGATGATCTCCAAAATGACAAGTTAGAAAGCTCCTGTCAGCAGGATATTTTTTTTTTCCCTCCAAGAGGGAAGAACGGCAGAGACGAAGGCAGCAGAAGCCACGGAGTGTGGAGAAGACAAGAGACCCAGCGACGAAGCAAAGGGCAGGTTTTGCATAGCCGCTGTGAAGTCCCATTCAGAACCAACTTCTGGAACCAGCGACCCGGACACATGTGTTGCATCAGAAATCGGTGCTTTCCCCTTGTCCGTCCATAGCGGGGGGTGGGGGGGTGCTACAGAGAGAACACCCGCAGCCAGGCTGGCAGGGAGCTAGCTGCAGTCTCAGGCTCACACTGGGGCACAGCGCAGCACCCCTCCCCCGACAGGAGCGTCCCCACTGTCTAGCGCGCTTACATTCTGATTTGCCTGGGGAAGGAGAAATATCCCCATCCACACCTGTGGAAGGCACTGGGGGGGGGGGGGAGAGGGTTGGGGGCAGGGGAAGGTGAGAAGACGGAATGTCATCATAGCTCCACAAAAGGAGCATCCACTCCACCTGCCAGCGCTGCTCAGGGGAGCATGGGAGGGGAGGCACCATGGGTTGTAAATAATTCCATCTGCCGAGCCTAGAGAGGGATTCTAGCCGTGTGCGCACCCCACCCGTGTCTCTGTGGGCGCCATGGGGATGCGTTGAGCCTTCTCTAAGCATCATAAGGTCCTTGTAGGAGTTGGCCCGGTAGAGAGGGCCACCTCCCATGCAAAGCCCCTCTAGCCAAGGACAGTAGGTCCTTCATCCACCTGGGATGGTACAACACCTGGCTGGGATAATGCAGTGGGGGTTGAGGGAGGTGGGGGACTCTACCAAAGGCTGAACCCCCAAGGCTTTGCACCCATATAGAAAGAACTCCAGATAAGAGTAGTGAGGGAGGGCTGGAGAGATGGCTCAGCGGTTAAGAGCACTGTCTGCTCTTCCAAAGGTCCTGAGTTCAATTCCCAGCAACCACATGGTGGCTCACAACTATCTATAATGAAATATGGCGCCACCTTCTGGCCTACAAGTGTCAGATAAAACATTGTATACATAATAAATAAATAAATCTTAAAAAAAAAAAAAAGAGTAGTGAGGGAGGGCAGGCATGGTAGGCTTCACCTAGCCATGTACACCTGGTGTGAGGGACAGTAACACTGTCTCTGCCCTTCAAGAAGCTCACAGCCGCCCCGTAAGTCACTGAGCTGTGGGGCACGCTCCAGGGCCCCAGAGACCATGCCGAGTCTCGGAGGAGAGAGGATGAAGCAAGAAGGTGATGTCAACAGCTCACTGGGTCAAAAGCATGACAGTGCCAGGTGTGTTTGTCCGGCATGCACACCCCTCTAGGTTAGAACTCGGCTCCAGGCCACTGGTGGCTTTGCAGACGGTCACAGCCTAGCTGGCTATGGGCAGCAGCTTCCTACCCATGCCATGATGAGGGGTGAGAAGGCTCCCCTGGGCCCTATCCATCAGCAGAAAAGCCAAACTGCATCCTACACCTACCTTTCCCAGACTACCTTGCTGGTAAACAAGCCCAGGGCCGAAGTCCTAAACCACTTTCAACAAGGAAATCTCAGAAGACAGCAGGAACCAGAGGGCAAGAAAGGGCCATCCTCACCAAGATGTCAGGCGTAGGAGTCTGGGGTTGGACCCCAGCAGGGCTGCTTTGCTGCCCCTGTCTCCCAGACACATCGCTATGCCACCCTGAAGCACTGGGAGAAAAAGCTCTTGGCTGGGAGTCCATTCCTTCAGAAGAAAAAAAATAGCCAGACCCTTTGGAAATTATGTTTTTAAATAGGAACAGGAGGTTTTAATCAGAAGAGGAGAGAGGAATTCCTTTCGAGTAATGGCCCAGTAGTAGCACTTCCTAAAGTAATGAGATTTCAATGTTCAACAATAAAATGTGATCTATTCAGAACTCAAGGAAATAAAACTCCTGAGATAATTTTAGGGTGATTCTCGGATGCCTAAGAGGTGTTGCAGGTTTAGTCCATTAAGCTGACCTGCAGGGGCAGCTGCCAATGGCCTGCCGAGGATGCCCAGGGAGGAGCTGGATGACAGTGTCCAAATGGGGGGATCTGGTGACTATGGCTCAGTCCTCATGGAGCCCCGCCTCCACCAGGGCACCCCACAACCAATCCCAGCATATCTGTTTCCCTCCTCCTCAGCAGCCATATGTGGATTGGAGCCACCCACATCAAAAATACACCCCACTACCACCCCCAACTTGCCCAAGTAGAGATATCAATGCAGCTAGCAGCTCCGCCATTAACTCATAAACCCTACACCAGACAACTGCTTCATGCCATAGGTTCTAATGGTTTCTAGGATACCGTATATACCACTGGGCTGATGCCCAAGAGCCACAGAAGAATCCCATCCTTGTGAGCCCACATCCAGTGCCACGTTGGGGTGACCTTCTCCCAATACATCAAGAACACTCTGCTCTTCTTGTATACACACATTCCTCAGCCCTTTCTCAGGCAGCGTCTTCTGCTCCCCCAACCCTATCCGCAGATGGCCAAGCCTCGGGCACATCGGCCTTGCAGCAAGTATAGATGCTCAACGTTTACCGGCATGCACTAGTCTGAGAGGCGGATGATACCAGGGAAGTAGAACCATGCTGTTCTCCATATGGCACCCCTCACTGGTGCATGGCACCCCCCACTGGTGCATGGCACCCCCCACTGGTGCATGGTACCCCCCACTGGTACATGGCACCCCCACTGGTGCATGGCACCCCCCACTGGTACATGGCACCCCCCCTGGTGCATGGTACTCCCCACTGGTGCATGGTACCCTCCCACTGGTGCATGGTACCCCCCCACTGTTGCATGGCACCCCCACTGGTGCATGGCACCCCCCACTGGTACATGGCACCCCCCCTGGTGCATGGTACGCCCCACTGGTGCATGGTACCCTCCCACTGGTGCATGGTACCCCCCCACTGGTGCATGGTACCCCCCACTGGTACATGGTACCCCCACTGGTGCATGGTACCCCCCCACTGGTGCATGGTACCCCCCCACTGGTGTGTAGCCCTGCAGCAGTCAGCATCCAATGAGTGTATGCTAATTAATGATCTATCCTGATGGTGCGCACTGGCCACAGAGACCAGGCTCAAGACTCAGGTGGACAGCCCACCCTAGCTATGGACCATCTTGGGGACCCTCACGGCTCTCCTGAATCATTTTTTTTCCTCCTGGAAGTTGATAGGTACCGGGCTACACATCTATTTAGGTCTTCTGGGCTTTAAGTTTAAGTGGCATTGTGATGCTGGGGCTTCTCCGCTGGGTGTCACCTGCTCTAACGGTATGACTCATAATGGTATGACTAATTCTCTGAGACTCTCCAGACTTCGAAACGCCCACTGTCTGGCTGGGTGGCCCTGACACTGCCATAGTCCGTGCTCAGATAGAGCTGTGGGTTCATCATACATGGGAGGAGACATGTGCACCCACACCAGGTCCCAAACAGACCTGCCAATCTCAGAGGTCAGGGTTCCAGAGGCAACCGCATGCCTCACGGTCCCAATGTCGCCCATCCCGTGAGACATCACTCTGTGGCAGCAGCCAAACCACCGGCTTTAAAAACTGCCATAATCCAAAGCCAGAGACAGCCTAAAGGGAAGGACTAAGTGAGGTTCGGCTGATGGATGATGTCCCACGAAAGGTCACCCCCAGATCACCACCCCATTTATTATTTATTAACAACCTCCAAGACGTGTGTGCCACAGCAGATGTCCGGGAATGGGGAGATGATAAAGTCATATTTTATAGCTGGAGGCCTCTTAAAGGTGCTTAACAAAGAGCTTACAAAGTGATTTCAATGGGTTACAAAATAATTTATTAAGAAGTCACTGTAGCCCAACATTAAAAAAGGTATTAATCACCAGGAGAGATGGATGCAAGAAAAACAGCACAGTCTATGTCCTGGGTGACAGTGAGTAAGTGCCACTGCCTGCTGATGCAGCACTGGACGGGACAAGGCACGGTGCGCATACAATCCACGTCCCACACGCCTCGTACTTGGCTTCCCCCTCTCTATGGGACAATCTCTCCATGACCCTCCTCCCTGTAGAGCTTGTCTTGACTGACTAGGTAAGCAAAAGCAGCCATGGCTCTCCACGTGCCTACCCACGTGAGCCCACCGCCATTACCCAAGACCAGGAACTCCCACCCACCCGCCTACTCCACTCAAGTCCAACAGCAACTATCCAAGACCCACGCCTACCTCTTCTACGCAAGCTCATCAACATTATCCAACACCCACAACTCTAACTGCACCACCTCCTCCATCACAGCGGCCAACTCATCTCTCCTCATGCTTCAAGAGAAAGTGCTCACGCTCGGAAGACAGACTACACATCGGCTGCAATATTGTGTGGCCAGGTAGGTGACACGTGCGCGGCTCTCAGTAGGACACTGGGCATTTGCGATTTTGAATGAATACTTGTAAGAGGTAAGTATAGAGAACAGCCTGGTACTGCTTTCCTAGGACACGGAGGATGGCTTGCACGCTTGAGGAATATTAAACACCTAGAGGGTAGATATCAGAAATTCTTCCTCAAAGAGTATCCAAGACTGAAAGTGGCCCCAGGGCTTGGGGAGTCATGCGAGGTACAGTCAGAGTGGAAAGAGAACAGAGAATCAAAGATGATAAATATACATGGCCCAGCTTGAAGGCAACCTGGCACAGCTCACCACGTAGGAGAAGATGGTCCCCACCGGGGGGCGGTGCTCTCCAAATGCCTCTAACTAGCAGCAACGCCTCTCTTGCATAAGAAATCGATTGTCACACATAAAAGTTTAATGTACCCCCAACCTTTCGGGTTAATATTTATTACATGGGACGAGATTCGCTTTGACTTTTTAAAAAGTCAAGCTGTAGGAAAGTCACCGGGTGACTAGATACACTGTCCCAATTTCTCCCCCCACAGGGAGTCACAGGAGGACTTTGAGGGAAAAGGACATTTCCCCTGGGATCTGGGCGTCTTAGGTCTCACCTCTAGACTGGGCCAAGCTCTGACTCATCTGTCAAGTGTCTTCTACAAGGCTACCTCCTCAGGGAAGCTTTGCCTAGCCACATTCCTTCCTCAAAAAGCTTTCCGTGCTTGGAAGCCGGGGACCAAAGCTGTCCTCTTCGCATTCCCCAAGCTAAAACTTGAGCAGACTCACCAAATAAGTGAATGCACATGGTCCAGGATGAAGGTGAAAGCTTTTGATGAGGAGGGACCATAAATTGCAAACATGTCGTGCCTCTTTATGATGGTTAAAACTGTCACCTCACAGGATCCAGAACCACGGAAGACACAGCTCTGGGCGTGCTGTGAGGGGGATGTCTTGGTTAGTCCCGTGCACCCTAAGGACCGAGGTCCCGTGTTTACAGAAAAGGAGAAAGCAGGCTGAACCTCAGTGCTCATCCCTCTGTTTCCTGACTGTGTAAATGACGTGACCGGCTGCTTCCTGTTCCAACTGCCATACCTTCTTCCCAACGATGGACTGTTTCCCTTGGAACTGTGAGCCCAAATAACTTTGTCCTTCCTTAAGCTGCCTTTGTCATGTGTTTCATCACAGCCATGAGACAGTAACAGACACACACTCCTTTCTGTTGACAGAAAGTAGCTGAAGAGCCAAACTTGGCTTCCGTGACGAAAGCTGCCCTGAGTTGGAGAAAAATTCCAGAATATCACCCCTCACACCTAGCCTATCTTCCAGGGGCAAATCCCATTAGCAGTGGCTGAGCACAGGCAGATTTATGTGCTGCAGAAAACGACCCCATTAAGCTTGGCAGTAAAGTCCCCTCAGCCAGTCGTACTGTGCCCTGCCTGCCAAGTGGCTGCAGATAGAGGTGCGGGAGGAAAAGGCCTCTCCTCCCATCCCCCACCCCCACCTTCATGTGTAGAGAATCCGAAAACCCCAGTCAGCTGACACTCACCACTTGGCCAGGCCCAGGGAATGCACAGCGAGGGGAGGGCAGGATGCAGACAGACTCACACAAAAGCCGTGAGCATCCAATGTGTTCCCAGCACAGGGTGGTGACCCAGGCTGGCTGGCATCTTGCTAGGTCCCAGATCAGCCCTCTGGGTGGGGATGGTCTCCCAGTTTGCTAGCAGGAAGCTAAGCTGGGAGAAGTGAAGTCACCTGACCAAGGCCCTGTGGGGGAGAACGGCGGAACCCAGATAGGAACTTGTTTCACACCGAGGCCGAGGCCGTCCTCTCCCCATCTTCTGGGGATCATGTCTGTGGAGGGAAAGACCTGCAGGCCTGCCTCAGGTGCAAGGCCCCAGGTTCCTGAGTGTCATGTTACATCTATGCCTTCTTGCCTCTTAGGGCTTATGTCCAAGAACCGACCAAGAGCCTGGACAAGGGGGCTGGAGAGATGGCTCAGTGGTTAAGAGCACTGCCTGCTCTTCCAAAGGACCTGGGTTCAATTCCCAGCACCCACATAGCAGCTCATAACTGTCTGTAACTCCAAGATCTGACACTCCCACACCAATGGACATAAATTAAAATTAAAGAAAATATTTTAAAAAACAAAACAAACAAACAAACAAGAAAAGAGCCTGGACAAGGATGCTAAAAACAAACAAACAAACAAAACCCCCAAAACCTGCTCTTCCCTGGAGGTCACCTGCCACACCCCTGACATACCAATGGCCGAATATGTCACAAAACAGCTAAAGACAAATTGCAAACGGGGAGTGGAAGAAAGGAATCATTTCTAAGGAAAGACTCGGGGAAGAGGCACCATGCGGCGGAAAGCTGAAGAACGCTGCACATCCTGGGAGTCGGAAGGGGCGGAGGAGGACTGGCCGCGTCAGTGCTGAGGGTGGGAAACCCAGCAGAGGGGGACCCCCAGGAGAAGCTGGGACTCCCAGCCGCCCTAGCTCTTCTGGGCTGCTAGGGACAACCTTGGCATGCTTTTGACACATCTTTCACAGCCTCTATAGGTGGCACCGGAACAGGGACAACACACCCCTCCCCTGTGTCACCAGTGTCTCAGTGAAAAGGGTTGAGCGCCACCCACAAGAAAATAGCCCACAGAGCCCTCTGCAGGCAGGTCCCACCCAAATGTCCGTTACACAGCCTGTGTGGACAGACAAGCCTCCCCAAATTTCCAGATGGGAGTTTTTCATTCCTTTATTTGCCTCACGCAGGCTGCTAAAAGGTAGGAACTTTATAGCCAACGCTATCAGGCCCCAGGGCCCTTTGGGCTACAGTCCCTCTGAACCTGCCTCAATTGCTAACGTCAGTCACACCTGCTTCTTTGCCAAGGGTTGGGGAGGCAAGGCCAGAGTCACCTTTCCCTTCCATAAATAATGGGTGTCACTATAAAACATTCCACCAACGAGACTCCAAAGCCTGATCTCATGAAGCTCATGGGCAGTTGTGAACCTCCTAATGTTAGCGCAGCAAGTGCTCTTAGTTTCTATGTCATCCCTCCACTGCAAGAAAAAGGTTTTCTGGGCAAGCCTAGATGGCCCCCAGTGTAGCTTAGAGGGTTGCTCACTTGTTGCCTCCACCTCATCTCATCCTCCCTCATGTCTGTGGAGAGGAGTGGCCGTGCTCTGAGACCTGCCTGGCGATGTGAGCATCACCAGGACTTAAGACCTGGGCAGTCTGCCAGGAGCCTCCCTGGCCCCTCAGGGTCTGCCTGTGCATGTGGCCAAGTTCCCTCCTGATCTAGGCTGACTGCGGAGGTCCCTGCTGTTGTCTGCATTCACCCTTGTTCCGGGGTGGTGGCGTCTGAGGTCCCATAGAGTGCCTGGAACCCACAGACACCCAAGAGTGTATGTGGCTATGTCGGCGAGGCTGCATCCGTCTCTGGCTGGACAGGGTCTCTCTGGATTCTCCTCTCTGTTTCTGGGTGAGGTGGGCTCACAGCGAGTCCTGAGAGCTTTCGGTCCCAGGCTTTCTGCCTTCTCTACCCAGATGGGGCCTTGACGAAGTCCTGGGCCCAGCCAGGAAGAAGGAATAACTAATTACTGGCTGAGAAACTGGGAAGGTCCTCAGCCCTGAGCTGGGCCTCAACACCAGCCCAAGGTGAGCCCCCACATTACTCCCCAAATGAGGAATTTCCAGCACTTAAAGGAATTTCCATGGGCCAGGGCCCATGAAACCAGAGGCCAGGCAGGTGTGCGGTCTGTTGTAATTTTAAATGCTTTTCTTGAGACAGTATCTCTTGGCAAGTGGCGAAGGATCTTCCCTGGACAGGAAGCCAGCAAGGACATCATCCAAACACCTCGAGCATATACCTCGAGCCCATAGAGTCACAAACTTGGACTCTGCGTTAGTAACAAGACGGGAGAACCTGGGTGACCTGGGTGACATCATGTCCAACAGTCTTTGGTGGCACAGGCTGCAGGGTCTTCTCAGTCATCCTTTCTTGGGGAGCACCACAGCACGCATGTGATCGGATCTCCTCAATGACACAGCAGTGCCTTGGAAAGATCCAGTAAGAGGCTGGACAGCTGTCATGGGGCACTGGTGCAGCTTCCATATGGCGTATGCCCGCCTCCCTTCTTCCTGTGCCTCTGCTCGCTCTCCAGGCGCACCTCCACTTCTCTTTCCCACCCCAGCCACCGTGACTTCTGTCATAGCTGCAGTGACCCAGAACTTTTGTGATGCTTCAAATT
This sequence comes from Acomys minous, assembly GCF_964271855.1. Taxonomy (NCBI): domain Eukaryota; kingdom Metazoa; phylum Chordata; class Mammalia; order Rodentia; family Muridae; genus Acomys; species Acomys minous. The sequence goes on from NC_140487.1 coordinate 124,895,923, forward strand.
TCTGCCCTTCTATTTCCTGGTTTATAGTGGTGGCGTTGAGAGCAGGGATGTGCTGCTTCTCTCTCTCTCTCTCTCTCTCTCTCTCTCTCTCTCTCTCTCTCCTCTCTCCTCTCTCCTCCCCCACCCCCTCTCTCTCAGTGCGACTGTCCTCATGGTCAGCGGAAGTTCATGATTTGGTTGTAATAATGCTCTGTTTATATTCACCATAAATGTCAGGCCCAAATAACAGACTGCAACTGCATCTAATCCTACAATGTTGGGATTTACCGATAGCTCCGAAAGCAGAGCCGAAAGGTTGCCTGCTGGAGGCCCTGACAGATCCCACCCCCCCCTCCTACCCCCCCCCCACCCCGCACAAGACTGGCAGGCGAGGCGGAGGAGATTCTGCATGGGCACTGAACACCACCACTCAGGCTGTGGACGTCACACGCTGCCCTTGGCCTGCGCTGGGGGAGTACCATTTCCTGCTTCCGCAGAAGGTTTACAGGTGTGTGAGGAGGGCTTGCCCCCGTCCTCTAAGGGAGCCCACAATCTAGGAAGACAGTGTCCCTCTGCTGACCAGCTCAGGAAGTCCTGCCGTTGTGCACTCCTCTAACATAACACTTGGAAAGTGACCCTGTCGGTCCTTAGTCCCCAAGTAAAAGTAATTGTTCAAATTCAGGACCCATGTTTGCAAAAGTGAACAGCCAGTGGGACTCATCCCTAGAGGAAATATAAACTTTGATGTGTGGCCCCATCGGTGGCAAGTTCTAGGGGGCCATACTACCCAGCCCCCTCGATGTCAAGGCTCCTCATGGTACTGAGGTATGCCATGGCAAAAATGACTAGAGGACCACAGTGTGCACAGTAGGAGGAGGGGGCTCCACTCTTGGGGTCCTGGAAGTCCCCACAAGTAGCTGCTGGAGTAGAGCAGTGGCCGAGTGGGAGCCATGCCAGCCTGAGTGGACACAGGCTTCAGGTAAAGCAGCTCTGTGTCTGCATGTAGCAGGAGCTCCTGATTGCCTGAGGAAATTAAAGTGTGTGTGTGTGTGTGTGTGTGTGTGTGTGTGTGTGTGTGTGTGTGCGTGTGCACGCGCGCGCATGTGTTCATACATTATAGCTCCTTAATGTTAGAATAGCCCCTCCCATTTCTATAGCAACCATGTACTATGAAGTCAAAACTCCTGGAATCAGTCTTGACTCTGCACCAAGAAGAAAGAAGTGTCCAATAGTGACAGCTCCCAGGGAAGGAGCAGGCTGCATGGAAGAGCCAGCAGCCCTAGCCCAGGAGGCCTCAGGGTCAGGCCACTGCCTCCTATCTGCCCAACGTTTCCAGAAACTTCTGGTACCACAGTGCACTGCTTCTATATTAACTCCTAAGAGGGGTTAATTAGTCAAATAAAAACATGCAAGCCCCATACATGTCTGTGGTCATTTGATTGGGTTCCTGGGGATCTTGAGTGAGGTGAGTGGTCTCAGAGACCCTGTCAGGAAGGAGGTGCAGAGACATTTGCAGAGCAGACTACCTCATCTGTCACCTCCACTTCCAAGATGTCCTGAGCTCTGGGATGCTCGACAGCTTCAGAACAGCCTCTGAGGAACACTGAGAAGTGTGCACGCCTGTGTGTGTGCGTGCCTCTGTGCGTGTATGTGTGAAGATGGTGGTAGCCAGGCCACTGAGAGCAGGGAGCTCCCCTTCTGGAGGCTGAGGCCAGAGTTTCACCCTAGGTCATGGGCCCATCATGGGACCCAAACTTGTGTAAAGAGGACCTTCCTATGCCCAGCTCTGCCCACCTTAGACCCAAACTAAGATGCCCACAATGGCAGTTGCCCAGGTGGTTGGTTGCCTCTTCACACAGTCAGACCTTGGCAGAAGCTCACTGACCTGTCTTCAGAAGCCCAGCAGACGTATTGGGCCCCTTTGAACACAGCCTCAGATATGCCTGACTTCAGCAATGTTACCGGGTGATTTGTGACCTCCGCACACATACGCAAGCTATCCGGCTTTTGAACGCCAGTGTCTGTGGGTGTCACTTCACTGGGAAATCTGGTCTCCGCAGATGATCAAATCGGAAATAGGCCATTAGGGTAGGATCCAACTCAACATGGCCGCCCCTCGTTAGAGTCGCAAATGTGGATACAGAAGTAAGCACACCCTTGGGAAGAGCTCTGAGAGGACAAGGGGAGGGAGCAGTTACCCATGTGCCTCAGAGACTCGAGGAACCAGAAGCCGGAAGAGGTCTGAAACGGGGCCTTTCTCCTAGAAATCACAAGGGACCCACCCTGATGACATCACAGCGCCAGATGCCCAGGCTTGGAGACTTTAGAGAGAATGCATTTCTGCCCACCCACAGTCTTCAGTGTAGCGGCCCCAGAGAAACAAAACAAGTGTTCTGACTCCTGCCCTCCAACCCTCGCCTGATAGGGTCATCTTTTGTGTGTTTATAAAGGGAAAGCGAGCGACAGTTCTGGCACGTGAAGGCTCTGTCCCAGGCACTCATGATGTATGGCACAATCATTGCATAGAAATGAAAAACTTGGGTTCAGGCCCTATTGTACTACTTAACACACTGTGTGGTCTTGCAGAAGTTACCAGGCCTTTCTGAGTTCAAGTTTGCACATTGAAAAGAAACTGATTATCAGTAACATGTCTTTGAAGGCCTGCTCTGTGGCTTGCTGAGGAACATGCATGTTAAGATGTGTGATCATGCCTGGCACATGGCAGGTGGCTGATTGTTCAGGTAAGGAAAGGGGGTTACTACAGCATCCAGTCAGTGCCTGACAGGGCAGGATGTTTGACATTCACCCAGCCCTCAGGAGAGCGGTCTTTTCTGTGTTCCCAAGAGCGATCAAAGTGCTAGGGGACTTCCAGTTCCCTCTCCAAGCAGAAACATGACCTGCTCCATCCAAAAGAGGCGTGGCATGGAGTGGCATGGCGTTCTGTCCAAAGCAGACTGCCTCTGAGATAACGGTGCTTACACAAGCCTCCAAGGGCAGTGAGGACATTCCACAGAGCCATGCGTGCTCAGCCGAGGCTTCCAGCAGGCTTTTAGGGGCTTGTAAGATACCCTGAGTGCTGTTCCTTGAAGGTAGGTGCTATACACCTGTTTTGTCTTCTTTTTATTTTTTTCAGACAGGGACTGTCACTGGTTTGGAACTCGCCAAGCAGACTAGGCTGGCTGACCATTGAGCCCCAGGGATCTTCCTGTCCCTCCCTTAGGAGTTCTGGGGTTACAGGTGCATGCCACCGTACCCTTACCACCCCCCCTTTTCGATGTGGATTCTGGGGATCAAATTCTGGTTCTCATGCTTGTAAGCCGAACAGGTTGCCAGCTGCACCGTCTCTCTGGCCCTGGCCATAGAGTAAGACTGAATGGTAAAAATGAATGATGAATGAGCGCCTTCTTGCAATACCCAAGCTGATGTGATCTGGTGGCCTCAGCCGACACAGGCTGATCAGAGGATACTGGCAAATGTCAGATGGTCCAGGATAGGGGAGCAGGGAGGCAGAGAGGGAGAGACCAGCGGTAACGCCGGGGGGGGGGGGGGGGGGTCCGTGCGCGTGAGGCAGTAATTAACAGTCGAAGGCTGGGCCTTCGATTGAACGCTTTGGGACGTCGTCTCCATCTCGCTGACTTTGGAGAAAAGGGTGGTGATAAATAAATGTAAAGCATGCGCGCGATGGTGCGAAATGATGCCTCATCTAATTATCGCCATTCCGAGGCGTCGTTAACACGAGAGCGCGGAGAGTGATAATGACTTCTGTGGCTCGTCGCGGCTCGGATTTGCCATCGTAAGCCCTCAGCGCAGGGACAGAGTATTCCCTGGGACAGACTCTCCTGCAGACAAATGGTAGCGCTGCACGAGGAGGCGGAGGCGGCGAGAGGAAATGAGTCACCGTGGCCGAATTGAAAAGGGCACAGCAATGCGCGCGCAGGCTTCTAGAACCGCCTGGAGAGGCCCCAGGAAGTGAGGGGGATGAGAGAGTGACTCTGAGGGACCCCCAAGAGGGCTGCTGGGAAGTCTTCTCTCCATGGCAGATCCCTTTTCTGTCTACCAAGGTCACTAAGCAGGAAATGCATTGGCTCCATCTTTCTTTGGCGCTTAAGGAACAGACGCACCCTGGGGCCTGCCATTCAGGAGGCTGAGGCTGAAGGAGTTGCTGCTTCCCTTTCCCTCTCTTTATTCTCTAGGTCCCTACTGTCTGTCTGTCGTCTCAGACTGGAAGCTCACTCACGGAACACATTCTTTTTATTTTTAAATATTTTGTTAATTTATTCATGTTACATCTCAACTGTTATCCCATCCCTTGTATCCTCCCATTCCTCCCTCCCTCCCGCTTTCCCCCTATTCCCTTCTCCTATGACTGTGACTGAGGGGGACTTCCTCCCCCTGTATATGCTCATAGGGTATCAAGTCTCTTCTTAGTAGCCTGCTATCCTTCCTCTGAGTGACACCAGGTCTCCCCCTCCAGGAAACGTGGTCAAATATGAGGCACCAGAGTACTTGTGAACGTCAGACCCTACTCTCCACTCAACTGTGGAGAATGTCCTGTCCATTGGCTAGATCTAGGTAGGGGTTCAAAGTTTACTGCACGTATTGTCCTTGGCTGGTGCCATAGTTTGAGCAGGACCCCTGGGCCCAGATCTACCTGTCATAATGTTCTTCTTGTAGGTTTCTATGACCCTCAGGATCCGTCTATTTCTCCATTCCCCCTTGCTTCTCTCATCTAAAGTCCCAATAGGATGTCCTCCCCTCTGTCCCACTTTCCTGGTAAGTGAAGACTTTCATGGGACATGCCCCTTGGGCTAGTGACAGAGCACATTCTTTACCCTGACAATGTGACTGTCCCCTTCAGTTGGGTCTGTTTCCGCCTCTCCCTGCAGGCACTGTGCAGTCACCCTATGCTTTTATGGGCACCTCAGCCCCCACCCTGTGGCGGGCACATTTTCATCTCTTCTTGGGCTCTGCCTGGTACCACATCTCCAAGTCTGGACCGAGAGGGCACACACAAGTGACCAACCAGTCAGCAGAGTGCTGTGCTGATGTGGAAAGAAAGGGTGGCCTGATAAGATATGTCCCCTAAGGGAGAATCAGAGGTGACAGTGAAACTGGAGCTGGTAAGTTGCTGAGACTGAGATGGAGGCCAGAGAGTGAAAAATGGGACCACCAAGGCCTTAGGCTTGGGAAGAAGGCATGGGTGCAGAAAGATAGGATGCAGGTGTGCCAGAGAGCAGGAGGGGCAACTGGGGCTAAGAAGCCACAGCAGAAGCAAGCTGGGCAGAGCATCCCTACACTGTGGTCACTCATGCCCTGCAGCCTGGCCTCCAAAGGCTGGCCCAGCCCCATGCTGGCTCGGCAAACCACACTCCTGCCAAGGTGAACTCGCCCCAATATGTATGTCCACATCCAAGCCTCTGAGACTATGCATGTGACTTGTTTGGAAATAGGGGCTTTACAGCCTTAATTAAGGATCCCAGGTTAGATTTGGGTGGCATCTGAATTAAACGGCAGTGTCCCCAAAGAAGACAGAAAAGGTGGCGCGAAGACAGCAGTACAGTGTGATGTGGCCTGGAGGCCGAAGTGATACAGTAACCAGCTGGGGAAGTTGAGGCTTCAGGCAGTGCTAGACGCAGGGATAGGTGTGGATGGACAGCCTGCCGCCCCAACACACACACACACACACACACACACACACACACACACACACACACACCAGTTTCTTGGGACAACTGCTTGTGCAGACAAAGCAGTGCTTTGGAGTCCTGGCCTCTGTTACTGTGAGAGAAGAGCCTGTGTCTTCAGTCTAGTTTGTGATTGTTACGGGGCTGATGGGGGATGCGAGAGAGATGCGGCACCACACAACCAAACAACGAGGAGCAAGGCTGTGATCCGGGAGCCAGTGTGACAGTCGGAGTGTGAGGTGACAGGGCTTTAGCCTGCCTCAGCCTCAACCTGTGAGTGACGGGCCCAGAGAGAGCCTGAGAGAGAGAGCCTGCCTCCTCCTGGGAAAGTGAGGGCTGAGCCCCGCAGCCAGGCCCCACAGTTGATGTGTATTCTAACACTCTTTCTGTTGCTGGAATGAGGACACTGAGCAAAAGCAGCTGGAGGGAAGGGTCCGTGCGCCTTACACTTCCCAGTCACGGTCAGTCACGGTCCACGCTGAGGGAAGGCAGGGCAGGGACTCAAGCAAGACCTTGAAGTAGACACCGTGATGGAATGCCGCGTGCTGGCTTGTTCATAGGCTCATGTTCAGGTAGCGGTCTCGTACACCTGTCTAAGGATGGTGTTGCCCACAGTGGGCAGAGAGCTCTCCTACGTCAACCAATCACCAATCAAGGCAGTCTCCCGTAGACCTGCCCACAGCTCAGTCAGATTTGGGAATCCCCCAGCTGAGGTCCCTTCCTAGGCCATGTCAAGCTGATGGCCAAAACTGATGAACGGAGAACGGAGAACGGCAGAACGGAGCAGGCCAACAGTCCAGGGACCACCTTCTAAACTAGTTCTGTTTTCTTCCGAGACAGAATCGCATGCATCTCAGGCTGGCATTGAACTCACTGTGCAACAGAGGAGGGACCCTCATCTTTGGATCTTCCTGCCTCTACCTCCTGAGTGCTGGGGTGGCCACACCTGGTTTTATTCGGTGATGAAGACTGAACCCAGGAAACTGCACACACCAAGCACGCCCTCTACCCACTGAGCTGCACCCCCTCGGCCACTTCTTTAAGCTGCTTGCTACCCCACTGCAGAGGATATCTCTGGGAGGCACCATGGGAATGAGGTGGCATAGCATGTCTTCATCACCTATTGGTGTGTTCTCAGAGAAGCCTAGGGGGACTTTCAGAGACACCGCCCCCAAAATAGCCACGCTGTAAGGACAGGTGGCCCTGTGGTCAGAGGAGGGAACACATGGTGGTGGCTGCTGTGTGCACTCGGGGCATTCATCTGTGAAGGGGGGAGTGTGTGGCTGGGAACTCAGCCAATGGATGCAAGGCTCTGTCCCATGGAACACCAAGAAAACATTGAGTGAGGAGCCTGGCCTCTGGAGATGACCAGGTTGGGTATCACCTACTTTTACACACACGAGGGGCCAAACTCCTCAGCCTCTTGGGATGTAGGCAAAGTGATGGAGCTTGGAGCTTTTGAGAGAGAAGCCTTCTGCACTTACATTCCACTTACATTTCAGAGGTCAACACCTAGATCACCACTTTCTCCTCAAAATAAATAACTGAATGAGCACTAGAAACGCATTAGCCTTTGGGAACAGTGTGTACCGTTGGTACCCTCCCTACGCGAGGGCTTGTCCTTGACTGCTCATCTTTCCTCCTCCATTCCAGGAGGACCACTGATCTCCTGTTGATCTTGTGCTAATGTGGGAAGAGGCATCATGGCTCCTCACAGTCTGGGAGCTGCATGGAAGAAGCCTTGCAGGCCCTTCCTGGCCCTCTGTGTAGAGAACCAAGGCCATACGACACACTGCCACACTGCAGCCATGGCTTTGAGCTGGTGATTTTGAAAAACAAAACAAAACAAAACAAAACACAAAGAGTCCGCTTATAAGGACAAATGCCCATGTAATTCGCATACTCCAGCAAAGACAACGCTGGAGAGGTAGCAGCCAGTTGCCATGCCCCAGTCGCCACTGCCAGCCTCACCAACCGTGTGGCAGGGATACAAAAGACTTATGGCTGGCTGCAAGAAGCCTGTGGCTTCCACCAGGCTTCTAGGGCACCCACTTTGTGAACACATGTGAAGGACAGAGGCCAATTCAAGAGAGTCAGTTTTCTCCTTCCATCACCAGGGTGTCCTGAGGCTTGATCTTAGGTCGACAGGTTTGGCAGCAATCACCTTTACCTTCTGAGCCATATCACTGCCCCCATCTTTCATTTTAAAAAATTCCAAAAGAGACGACTGACTATTACTGAAGTCCTACACAGCTGCAGGGGGTGCCGAGAGAACACAGTTATGAACCTCTAGCCTTGGGTGACAAAGCACGGTGCTGTCACACTTATGTGCCTCACATCCTGTAATCTCCGGGAATCCCATCCATTAAAAAAACAAAAAACAAAAAACAAAAAACAGCATGCTCCCGTCCAGATCCCCAAGCCACTTAGAGCCACTGAGCCTTGGGTCTGATTCACAACTGTGTGCCTACCACTTAACGTGGGAAGACATTACTTATAAAAGATGATTCTGAAAGGAAAGTTTGGGGTTTTATTATACCTCTGGGCTAGATTGGGCGATCTTGGAAGAAATAAGGTTGTACCCTTTTCATTTCCTATCCACAGGACAATATTTTAGCAGTACGTGGGGTCAGGGAGAAGCAGCTAGGGGCTGGCGCTACATGATGCATGGCCGCAGAACCAGGGCCCACTGAGCATGGAGGGCACCTGTCTACACCTTAATAGGAGCAAGGAGATTGTGTCTGATTGATGGGGAGTGAGAAATGCCTCTCAAAGGACATGCTGGGGTTGCAGAAAACAGTCTGCCCACCAGCTGCCCAGAACTGTGTGTGCCCAGACATGCTCTAGTTTAGGCCCAGTGCATCTCTCACAGAGCTCCAATGCCCTGCTGGGTTGTATGGAAACACTTCTCCTCTGTCCAATCCTCTCCTCTTTCCAGGATAGGAATTCAGCTACCTGCCCGCTAACATCACATGATCTAGGACCCCGTGTTGTAGGATGCTAAGGCAAGAGGAATGGATTGGTTACTTTTTGTTGCTGTGTCAAAATCAAATGGCCGAAGCAACCTGTGGTGACAGAGGGATGTGCATCCGCCCTGGCAAGGAGGCCTGGGTATCAGCAGGGGCAGGAAGCCAAGGGCTCAAATCTCTAACCATCCACAAAGGCCAAGGGTGTGAGTGGGGTGGGGCTACACCCCGGGCGACACACTTCAATAAGGCTCCGCTCCTTAGAGCTCTCCAGTCTCACCTCTCCCCTATGCCATATCCTAGCAGCTGTGCCCAAACCTCTTGACGATCTCAAAACATTGTCATTTACGAAGTCCACACTTAGGAACTGCACAATTAAGTCACACAAAATTATCACAATGTTTCATGTAAGTTTATGCACTTGTGTTGGGTGTTTGTCATAATTTCATTTCTGTTGCCGTAATAAAATATTCAGATAAAAGTGGCATAAAAGGGAACAGAATTCACGTGGCTTCTGATTCTGCATTATAGACCATCACTGAGAGGAAGTCACAGAGGCCAGTCATGCCATGTCCGCTGTCAAGAGCAAAGAGAGAACAGATACATTCCCACTTGCGTGTTTCTCACAGCTGGTCTCTTTCCTCGTACACAGCTCAAGGCCCAGCCCCCAAAATGGTGAGATCTACCATGGGTTTCCGACACCAGTTAACAGTTGAGACGACACTCTCTCACAGACATGCCTGTGGGTCAACCCGTTATAGGCAATTCTCAGTTGAAATTCTCTTCCCCGGCGATTCTCGGCTATGTCAAGCACACGAGCAAGCACAGTGTCCCCCACAGCCAGCTGAGGCAGCATGCGGCCCACAGGCTGTAGGTTGGACATTCCTGCAAGAGCCATGTGGGCAGGTGACAAGCAGATTGCCATGGAGCTCACAGCTCAGCACGGAAGGCACATTAACCAGGAAGTCATGCTAACCTGCCCAACACCAGGGCAATTCCAGAAGTACCAGGGAGATGCCACCTGAATCAGCCATCACGAAGGAGTACATGTCCCGCCCTGGACCTCTGAGAACCCAGAGAATGCCCAGGGTCTGAAAGATTTACTGACTCAGACAAGCGTGCACGGACACTTCTGGAGTCATCCTGATGTGGTATCTGACTTTTGCTCTAGTTATAGAGACTTGACGTGACTCCTGGAGATGGTGCTCAAGTATACTTGAAACACAGCACATCTAATTTGTTTTTCAATAAGGAAACCATTGTGAACCTCAGTTTCCTCACTGGTAAAGGACTCAGTGACTGTGGGTAGAGACTCAGTGAGATGCAGTGTAGAAATGGCTTATTGGGCAGAGCTCGCTCACAGTCTGGTGATGGCTGCTGAAGTCTGTTCCCAGGAAGATGGACTTGGACACTATGGGGAAAAGTGCTCTGGCCATGCCTGTCCCGTAACTCCCCGGTGACCATCCACAGGCTCTACCCTTCCAACCACACAGGAGTCCAGCCTGGGCTCTGTTCTAGCATCCTCCAGGGAAGTTAACCTCTGTTCCTAGCCCCTCAGGTGTCCAACCCGAGGACCCTGTCCCTCTGCCCTGTAAGAGGCCAACTCTGGCCCCTTGTACCCCACCCCTTCCCTCAGGCTCAGACCCCTTCCCCCTCAACTTCCTGGGAGGCAAGCCCTGGGTGCCAAGAAACCAGCCCCAACTCACGTCCCTTCAACTTCACAGGAGGCCACTTTGGGGTCCCTGTCCTTTTAGCTTCCCAGGGGAGCCAGCCTTGGGCTTCTGTCCCTCTTGCCTCCCAGGAGCCAACCCCTGGCCCCTTCTGAAACCTAATTCTGCTTTCCAGATGTGATATTGCTTTATCCTCCAAAAACAAAGAATGGCCTGTGGACAGGTTGTGGGTGTGTCCATCCTGAGATCTCTGAGATGTCCAGCCCCACAAACGGAAGCACTAAAAGCACACGATGACAGCGTTTACCCTGGGATGTTCTGAGGATGCGAGGCTAGCCTGGCTGTCGCCACCCCACTCAGGACTACAGCTGTGGGAGCTGTTCTGTTCTCGTTTGCAAGAGAGGCAGAAACAGCAGCTTGGGCTGGGGAGAAACCATCCTCTGATGGGAACTCGTTTTATCGCTCTCATTCAAACGGCCTCAACACATTTCAATTGTTCCTGGATTCTAGAGAACAGAAACATTCTCATGTCTCCAGGCACAGCGATAGCTGGCCCTGTGTACCATTCTATTCAAGGCTCATGGACAGAGAGTGAAGCTTGTTTTGTCTTTCTGTCCTTCAGTAGCCCAATGTCCCCAACATAGCTCTTTCTTATTACAAACCCCAGGAGTACTGGGGGCTGGCACAGCTGGAGCGCAGCTCTGTGGCCAACCAGCATCCAGAGCTCAAGAGCCAGATGCCCACAGCCTGCAAAGAATGTCTACTTCAGAGACCCTTGTGGTTGAGAGCCGGTGTCCAGAGCCAAGGGGTTTTTGTCAAGTCTGGATCTTTGTTTGGATTAAGGAGGAAGACTGACCTTCCAAGGTATTTCCTGCCATGTGATGATCATGGTGCCCACTCCAATGGCCTATGGACTGGGATTGTCCTTGGCAGGAACTCTTGGATAGGGAGGACTGTGTCTGCCCTCTACTGAGTCCCTGAGGACTCATGGCTTGATGCAAAGTTGGTATTGAGGTCCTTGCCAACGAGTTAGTGCATGGATAGGTGAATGGATGGACAGCTGGATGGACAGATGGACAGAAAAATGGACAGACAGATGAATGGACATATGAATGGACAGATGGATGGACAGATGGACAGAAAGATGGATGAACAGATGGATGGACAGGTGGATGGACAGATGGACAAGCAGATGGATGTATACAAGCATGGATGAATATAAGCAGGGGTAGGGGTATATAGAGAAGAGACAGAGGGCATGAGGAAGAGGGGAAGGAAGGGAGGGAGGTCTCCTAGGAGGGAGGTCACAGCAGCCAAGGAGAGCAGTCATGGTTTACAAGAAGCCTAACCCTGGGCCTCCCTGCACCTCGATGCCTCTACAAGGACACACATGTCGGAGCCGTCCTTTCTGAGCTGTCCCTCTGGGAACATGGCTAGAGGCACGACCTGCTTGCCTTTTCTTGGATGCACAGACCAGGGAGGCAAAGTGTCTCAAGCTCCCCGTGGTCCAGCCCTCGTTAGAAAGTCTTGCCACAGAAGATTAAATGACAGGCTAGAGCCAGGGCTTGTGGCCACAGGCCAAAACCAGTGGTCACCTGTATTTGTAAATAAAATTGCACAGGAACACAGCCGCGTCTTCTCATTCTCCTTGTCTCTGGCTGCTTTTGTACTGACAGCACAGGTGAGGCGAGCCACGAAGATCAGACAGCTCGAGACATCTGAAAGATGTATTGACTGGCCCTGTGCAGGCAAGGGCTGCTGATTCCTGGGGCAGAGCCTTGTTTGATGCCCATGACAGGCTGTGGGGTCCAGGGTCAGCCCCCAGCAGAAACTGCTGTTTCCCACATACCTACTGGGGAAGAGAATATTAGGGGAGCAGGTGGCAGTCGGGGCTGTTGGGGATGGCCGTGATGGGACGCTTCGGAAGGGAGGCCGGGAAGCAGCGAGGCTTCTAAGTGTGCTGCACTCAGTACCTCCCACCTGGAGAGGTGGCACCTTCTTAGATGGGGGTTCCAGGCTGCTGTGTATGAAGCGGTCGGCTTCACCTGCCTTTGTGTTTCCCCTGACACAGCCTCGGTGCGTTCCGAGCACCCACACATCGTTCACCCATCTAGAGTATACAGCTTGCTGGGTTTTAGGGTGCTCGGGGCTGCTCAGTCCATTCTAGAACTTGGGAGCTTAAAACTTAGAATTCAAGTGTAGGGTTAACGTAAATCGAGTGTAGAATTTAAAACCAGCCCTAAGAGTATTTTAAAATTATTTTTCAGTTGTTCCTTACGTTAAAGTCATTTTTATAGAATCCATATAAAATTGGCCACTTCGGTCACTTTGAGGTATGAGGTCTGTGTTCGCTGGTTATAGTCCATGTTACTGCTGCTGTTGTGCTTGTGTACTTTGAACCCCTTCGCTACCTGTTTTGCAGGACGCAGGTCTACTTGGCAAAGCGCCATCGCCCGTGCTTCACTACGGGGTGAAAGGTCACGTAGACTCCTCAATGGCTGCACTTGGCCCTGCTGAGCACCTCCACGGCGGGTCTAAAGAAAATGACTGAAAAGTGCGTGGACTGAGTCCAGCTGTGGGCGTCACTGAAGCCAAGCCCTGTGCTTGGTGCACAGCTTCACTCGGCTCACAGCAGGCAGTGCCCAGTCTGTGTCAGTCAGTGACCAGGCAGTCCTAGACCGTGGGGACTCTTCCTCTGCCGTGTGTCTCAAAGTGCCAGTACCATCAGCCTGCGGTGGTGTCTTTGGGGAGGGGTGGCGTCTCCTGTGTGCATCATCTCTGAGGGTGGTTAAGGTGCCAAGAGCAAACCCCCCAAACTCCAGAAGAGGAGGTAGAGATTGGACACCTATATTAGAACTCTTCATGGAAAGGGGCCAATAAGAGACATGTAGATGCCTGTCTACTGATCAAGCAATCTACTGAGCGAGCCTTACTTACATATCCAGATGGTGGAAGATTTATTTTAAATACTTGCCTCAACTGTGGGACCTGAAAAGCTCCAAATCTGTAGGACATAAGGGCAGCTTGGAAATGTGGCCAGGAGTTTATGTTGTCTCTGGAAGTGCAGACAGGGGCCAGATCCCCTCAATTACAGAATACCTTGGGCTCTGCTCTCAAGGCCCTTACTAACTGGAAGAGGCCCACCCTCAGTGCCAGAAGCACTTGCTTACTTGGAGAGTACTGCTGTATGCCCATGTGTCTATAGAACACCTCTACAGAAACTTCTAGACTGCTTTCTGCCCCCAGATCCAGAAGCCGTGGCTGACAGGTGATGGGGACTGGCATAACCGCCATCATGTGTCCTCCTCACGGTGCTGGACAAGGGTGGGCAGAGCACAGACTGGATGGACACTCACTTGGCACAGACAGTTGCAAGGACACTGGTCCTCAACACCATCTTTGTCACACAGTGATCGCCTACTCGTATTGGCTCCTGGCCGTACCCCACAATCACCACAGCTTCCTGGACTACTGTCACCCACCAGCGCTCTGCTCGTAGCTGTGGGGACAAAGGCCAGAGGGAAGGAACGGCTTCAGATTCCTGGCTTTGGCCTTCTCAGGTTGCGTGAGGAGAGAAGGGCTGCCCATGGTGACTGCTGTTGCTGGTGCTAGGGGCACTGTGACCGTCCCGTCTCTCAGAACTTGAGGTATAAGAGTGGGCAAAAAAGCCTTGAATGCCCACCTGACCCCTGGCCTGGCCTTGATGAGCTTAGGCCCTCTTTCTCCACATACCACTTAGAGTCTCTCAACACCTCATAGTGTGTATCACAAGCCATGTACCCCAACTTTTTTTCTCCACTGGGGGTCCCTCCGCCGCAAACAAAAATACCCAGCTTGGAAGGTGAGGTGGTCATGGCTGCAAGGCTATGGACCAAGCCCAATGGATCTCCCCTTGGCTCTTCTGGGAGGGGCAGCCAAGGGGCCACACTGCCCCCTGGCACTCACCTTTAACCCTGAGAGAGTTTATCTGTTGGTACTTTTTTTCTCACTAATTAATTCATTTATATACTTTATATCCAGATCACAGCTTCCCTTCCTTCCTCTCCTCCCTGTCCCTCCCTTCCTCTTCCCCTCTTTCCTCCCCTTCCCCCTCCCTTTCTCCTCTGAGAAGGGGAGGCCCCCCCCCCCATGGATATCAACCAGCCATGGCATATCGAGTCGCAGTAGGACTAGGTGCATCTTCTCCTATTGAGGCTAGATATGGCAGCCCCATTAGGGGAAAGGGATCCAAAGGCAGGCGACAGAGTCAGCACCTGCTCCAGCTGTTAGGGGACCCACATGAAGACCAAGCTGCACATCTGCTGCATGTGTGTAGGGAGCCCAGGCCTACCCCCTCTAGGCCCATCCCGCACATGCTCCCTGGTTGGTGGTTCAGTCTCTTTGGGCCCCTCTGGGCCCAGGTTAGTTGATTCTGTAGGTCTTCTTGTGGAGTCCTTGATGTCCCTGGCTGCTTCAGTCTTTCTGCCCCGTCTTCCACAAGGTTCCATGAGCTCCACCTAATGTTTGGCTGTGGGCCTCTGCAACATTTCCATCAGCTGCTGGGTGACGCCTCTCAGAGGACAGTTATGCCAGGCTCCCGTCTCCAAGTATAGCAGAATACAGACTCCTTTGGACTTACAATTTACATTAGGGCCCCAGGCACTGCTAGGAATGTAGAGAGGCCTGCCAGGTGTGGGACTCATGTTCTAAGAAGAACAGGCTTTCCCTGTGGTTCCTTCCAGAAGCAGTAGGGTCCCCCAGCCAGTTAGGGCATTCTCAGGATAGCTGGTCTCTTGCTTCCTAGCACAGCATCTCACTATAGCATCTCTGCCCACCTCTACAGGAAGACTGTGGCAGGCTGTGAGAGTGGCAGCTCTCAAGGACCAATCTGGTCTTTTGTTGCTCCGCATACTTGCGAGAGAAAAATAACTCCGCAGGTGCTCTGCAAAGGGCTGCTCCGTGGGCAGGAAAGCCCCAGGTTGGAGTATGGAGCCGTGGTTGCGTTTTAATTAGCTCCATAAATAATTATGCCTCGGAGACACCAAATCTGCCTTGCAGGCTCTTCCCCACACCAATAGATCCATCTTCTTTCACACATTTTACTGATTAAACAAACCTGTGTTCCGCACTTTAAATGCCAGGGTTGCACCGGTCCCGTCTCCAGCACTATCTATAAACACATCTGCCACTACTGAATGGTAAAATCCCATGTCACAAGCCAGCCCGGCAGGTGGCTTCCACCCACCTTGACACATCACAAGTGTTATATGCCAGCCTTCCAATCCACGTTCTGCCCCCTCCCCACCCCTTGCTTCTGTCGGGGAGCCTGATCTTGTTTTTTCTTTTTCTCCAGAACCGGGTGTGTAAGACTCATCTTTCCATCCAGAGCATCAGGAAGCCTCAATTAAGGGCCACGGGTGGTGGGGGGTGGGGATGCTGGGGGTGGGGGGAGGGGACATGAGGTGAGAGGCTGGGGTTAGCAGAGCTGAGAGCCCAGCTGTTCTGATGGCTGTCACCAGGCCTGCTGACATCCCACGCCTCGACAGGTGGCTGCTGGGTAAACTGCCGGTTGACCCATGTGTTCGCTTTGATAAAGGCACCATTAAAAAAAAAAGAACGTGTCGTGTGCCAACTTCAGTCTCTGGAGAAAGAGGGAATCCTTTTGCACCGAAAGATATGGGTTGTTGAGTGTTCTATTCTTCATCCCCCTAGCATCTCCGGAAGTGTGGGAGGTTCCACTTGCTTAGTACTTAATGGGGGACTAGCACAGAGAAGCCTAAATGACACCGCAAGAGGGTGGGCTCTGAGGGAGACCCAGCTTGCCCAGCTGTGGCGGTTGTGGGCGTGGGTGATCTTTCTCTTCCATGGTATGTGAGTCCAGTCCAATATGGCAGGTGCTTTGCAGACCTGGGAGCCCATTAAAAAAAAATCTATGCATGCTAAAGTTTTCAGAAGGAGCTTCTGCACAGGGGCCCGTGGTTTAATGTGTCTACCAGTGGAGAGTGCGTCTCTCCCACCCCACGCTGCAGGCTTGCTCACTCGCTCTAGTTAGGAACTGAGTGCTCCCCTGCCAGATGCCAGGTGAGAGGGTTACTGAGCGTGGCTTTCAGAACAGTGGGTTTTATAGCAGGCTTGGAGGATCTGCTCAGCCTCATTTGCATCCGGAATGACAGCCTAGGAAAAGGCCACTGGAAGCCCAGCTCAGCCTCCTCCGGCCCCACTGCCAGTCACAGGTCACTTTAAGCCAACAGCTGGTGAGGGTATTTTTAAACCACATCTGTAGCTTTAGCTGGGGGCTCTCCTAGGGGAGTCAGGGCAGCCATGAGAGACACATGGCTGGGGAAAGATGAAAACATTGGCAGTTGTATGTGGCCCAGGCCTAAAAGCTGCCTGGCTCTGGCCCACAGGACGACGGGGCTGAGATGGATGGGAGACTTTTTGCACAAGAGGAGCTAATGGCAGCATGCTGGGAGGGACAGAAACTCTCTTTCTACCCTTAAAAGAACATGCCATTCTGAAAAGTGGCTTCTGCCCCAGAATCCAAGTCGGATTTCCCCTTAAGCAGCATGGAAATCCACAGTGTCCTCAGATGCCAAGAAGGCCTGGAGGGCGCCCTGGTGGTCTCTTGACAAGGAGCAGCAAAGTGTTCTCTGTCTGCTAGGCTGGTCACTCTCTTCTCTTTTCTGTGGTGACAACTGAATGGACCTCATTATATAAAAGAGTTTTATTCTCCACATAGGCCAGTGAGGACACACACACACACACACACATACACACACACACACACACACGCACACATGCATGTACACACATATGCACACAGACTCATGCTCACACATGCACACACACACACACACATACATACACACACACACACACTCACATGCTTCTCTCAGAACACTGCCCTTCCTTAAGTATGCTCAAGATGTATAGTACTATTCAAAAATCTGGAAACTCATAGGCACGTATATTAAAAAACCCAATTTCAAATGGTACCTATATTAAAAAACCCAATTTCAAATGGTGCCTCCTTTGGGCTGTCCAGCTAAACAACACGAGTTCTTCCACCAAACCATAGCTATGGAGGCACAAGGAAAACCTGTTTCCCAAAGGCAGGCCACCATGCCATCTGGCTGTTGTACCACCCACCTCCTTTCTTGATAAACTCCAGTAATAATATGAACGAAATCCCTGCATTTCACTGCAACAACCATGAAAATGTAAACGCAGCGAGAGAATTTTGAGTGGGCCACAAAAATGCTTTATTCCAGAGACTGCATGGGGCGAGGGAAATCTACCGTTGAGTCTTGAACCTATTCCACAGTACGTAAATAAGCCAGCTCCTGTTTCTGAAGGCTATGTGTCGATTGGAAGACCTGCAACATCATGCAAGGTAGGTAGGTCAGGATCCTGGGGCAATGCAGACTCGGCCATTTCCTGGAACAAGTTGCTCATTTGGCCCAAATACAAGGGCTCTGATGCCACACAGGCAAGTGGCAGGAGCCCTGGGCACTTCTCACTAACAAAACACGGGCCCTCTGAGTGCAGCCCAGAGCAGGAAGGTGACCGCTCGGTCTGCGCCTCCCCATCCACGAGAACGTTGTGTGAAGGGACGCCTATGCCGTTGTCCTCACACAGCGGAGGAGTCTGGGGTTGGATCAGACTCACACATGGGTCCTTTTCTAGTAGTAGAGATGGCAAAGTAGTCAAACTTGTGTCAACTCTGGGGCTCTGTGGGAGTGACTGGGGGGCCCCGGTCATCAGAGGAGCTGGCCAATGGTGACTAGAGTTACCCTCTGACACATTTGCTCTCCCTGGTTCCAAGCCTCAGAGCAGAGATGCCCTCGAGTGGCCCACAGCTCGGCTTCTGAATGCCTGCACGGGCGAAGGGGATCCTGTCACACATGGGTCACTCGGGTTGAGCGCAGGGTGGTAATAGTGGAAAACTGTGAGGAAGAGGAGGAGGAGCACACGTAATTTCCCATTTGACTTGCTGGTGATGCCCCTCCGTTTCACGGTGGTCTTTAAGGAGTGGCTTGGGGTGTGTGTGTGAGTGTCAACTGCAAACAATGACACATGCAATCTGCCTTCCATTCATACCTGGAAGGGACAAGTCCAGGGAACTGAAAGGGGTTATGTACTTACTAATATGGGCTGTATGTGTCTGAACACGTGTGCACATGTTGGGGGCAAGGAACTGTAAGTCCTACTGGCGGGAATGTGTGTGCATGTGTGTATGTGTGTGGAGGGTGGGGGTTTATGAACATACTAGCAGGGAATGTGTATGTGTGTATGCGTGTGCATGTGAAGTGCAGGGGGTTACAGACGTACTAATAGAAACACATATGTGCACACCTAAGTGTGTGTGTGTGTGTGTGTGTGTGTGTGTGTGATGGGTTATGGGCCTACTAACAGGGAATGTGCGTGCGCGCATCTGTGCATGTGTGCGTCTCCAGGGCTCTGTGTATATTCATGTCACCTAGAAGTATTCTTTATTTTTACTGCCTGCTTTGCTCAGGCGGCAGACAGCATTAAGATCAGCAGCAGCCTCTAAATTATAGATCGGCTCGCCGCGTACACTGTGTCACTCATTAGCCACGTCATCCTGAGGCTCTGCGCAACCGTAAATTAAGTAACACAATAGCTGCAGGGAAATTAGGTGAATAATTTTCTCATTAAACTAAAAACTTGGGGGAAGCTTCTGGTTACTTCCAGGCTGCTCCTGAGACAATACAGAGCCACGAACAGACAAGCGGCAGGACTGTGAATGCCAAGGGTGCCGTTCTTCAGAGCGAGTTAGGTGTGGTTTACATTAAAAATAGAACAGGCTCCCGCAAACAGACTTGTATTTATATGGAATGTTGCCACAACTGTCATTTTACATTAGTCAGAGAAATCCCACGGGTCCGTTGTAAGTATTAAATGTGGCGATTTTTTTTGTTTACCGACAAAACATAATAAAAAGACCACAGGCTCCTGGATGGCATTCGGGGGGTTTCCCACCCCCCCTCATTCCCTCAAGTTATTCATAAAATAAACATGTGTTCCCTGTCCCTGCTGCCCTCCTTTTCGAGGGTTTCCTGACAGGGAACTAAGACTGACAGGCAGAGTGGAGCCCTGCTCCCGGGACCCTCAGCCAGCAGCTCGTCCTCCAGTGGTGTCTCCACGTGTCGTTCCAAAGCGCAGCTTCCTGTCCCATCCTGGAACCCATCTTAACCAGTGTGACAAGCAGAGAAGTCCAGAGATTCAGAAAGAGTAGCACACGTGCATGTGTGTGTGTGCACCCATGGTAGTGTGTGTGTGTGTGTGTGTGTGTGTGTGTGTGCGCGCGCGTGTATGAGAGGAGAGAGAGGGAGGGAGAGAGAGAGAGAGAGAGAGAGAGAGAGAGAGAGAGAGAGAGAAAGAGAGAGAGAGAGAGGAGGTGTGCACATGTTCATGTTTCAATTGCTCTCCACATTATTTTATGAGCCAGCCTCTCACTGAACCCAGAGCTCGCCAGTCCAGCTGGGCTGGCTGCCCAGGGCGCTCTAGGGACCTCCTGTCTTTGCCTCCCAGGTGCTGCAATTATAGGCATGTGCCAACACTTTTTCTGTGGGTACTGGCGACTGAGACTCAGTTCTTCATGTTTGCAGGACATGCACTTTACTGAACCTAGTCCTGTTTTCCAGGCCCAAGGAGGGACTTTTTTTTTTTTTAAATGAAAAAGACAGAAGTGGTCCAGGTTATACATCTGAAGGACAGGATTTGTTTCTTGCTGTCGAAGCAGTGAGCATTCCAGTGAAGGCTGTGAAACAACCCAAAACTAGAAAAAAAAGAGGATTCAAACAGAACTCAACCTGGTTGGCCTTCCCCGTGTCCCTATGCCCAGTGCGTAAGAAGGCCAAAGTGATGGGAGGCCAAGCACACAATACACGGCTCTGAGCAGAAGCCCAGTACATCTCCGCAGAGACTCTCAGAGTACGGAATGTGGTAATACTGACACATGACACACTGAGTCTCAGTGTGTAGCAGTGACTCCAATAGATGAGCACACATGACAGTGATGTCATTCAGGCAACTCATGGCGCAGATGATGCTGGGAAATCTGGTCCTTGTGACCACACAGATGTCATGAACACGGATCTATGCTGCTCACACAAGCTTTGAGGTTCTCACTGACCTCTCGGAGTGTGAAGGGGTCCTAAGGTCTACGTGGGGACTGCTGCTGATTTAGGGGGCCTGCTGCACACGCTCCCCAGGACTGATGGTGTGGGTACACCTGTTTAACTGTTATCTGCATGGCAAATAGCTTACCACTCCCTGTGATGCAGTCTAACCCTGATTCTGGTGGGTACCTGTTGCCATGACAAAAAAAAAATCACCATCTCCACCTCTCTCCCCAATATCTAGCTGATGGACGTGCACAATTCCTGGTCACACTTCCTTCACAGTCCTTATGATAGGGGCGCTAATCTGAATACTCTGTTCTCTTCTCTTATAGCTTTGTCAGCTGGTACAAATAAGTGAGACTATAATAACTCTCTATTTTCTAGAAAATACTCTCTCATCCTGGATATCAAATTCATTTGAAGTTTAGATAGATGGGACTGTTTCCACCCTAATTTACAATGATTTGCTGATAAGAAGGAGTAACAACGCCCTGGTCTGTGGGAGTCCCCTCGAGGATTGCTCAGTCTTGTCGCTTCCTCACTCTGCTCTCAACAACACTCATCTGGGTCAGAGAATCCTCAGAAGACAGTTCATGCTTCATTCCCCTGCCAAGGCAGGAGGCAACCCATTGCTCTTGCCAGGCCCAGCATCAGCAAGCAGGCACGTGCGTGTGCGCACGCACACACACACACACACACACACACACACACACACACACACTGGGTATGGATGGACCATGAGGGAGGAATGAACCTCTATGTTCCCCTAGATGTCAAGTCTGTGGTCCTAGACAGCTCACCCATGGGAACATAAAAAAAGTCACCCCAGAAAAATAACACCCCAAAGCTAAACCTTCCAGGTCAAAGGTCAGGCCATTTGTCAACATAAAGTGGCACACTTTTAAGAAGCAATCTCAGAAGCTTGCTGCTAAATTTGGTTGAGAATGTTGGAATTTCCTTTCTTAATGAAAACAGTCTTACAAGAAAGGAAGAAGTGATTAATTATGAACGCAGCTGCCATGTCCTAATTGTTAAAAATATTCAATTTAATTATTTAGAAAACATCTAGTCACAGTTTATGTTCATCTAGGGAGGGAGATTAAAAAACCCAATATAATTAGGAATGACATCGTTACTAATTTGCAATTCAAGAATTCCTTCTAGAACATTCCTTCAACCCTTGGTGTACCTAACACTTCTGCCCCTGGAGTAAAAGAAGATGGTGGCACCCTGGGATTCATGAGGGAAGATTCAGGAAGGATGGGGACATAGGGAATTGAGGCATCTTAATAGTATCTCTGAGGTACTTTGGGGGGCGTTGGGTCATAAAAATGTCACCAAATACAAGAAGAAAAGACCCTCCACAGGCAAGAACCAACCAACAAGAAAAGTTAAGAATTAGATCACTAAAGACCAAGACATTGAAATTAACAAAAGAGGGCAAATTACAGGCTGATGAGAGATTAAGGGGACCTCAAATCGGAGGGGTGGGCTTTAGAAAAAAGGCAAACAGAACCTCTAAAGATAGAGACACAATTATTTTTTTAAAAAAATTACAGCTAGTGCTACCGAGATGTCCGGTGGAGAAAGTGTCCGCTGTGCAAGCATAGAGAGGGACTGGAATTCAGCTCTGCAGTATCCATGGAAACGCTAGGTGGGTGTGGTGGTCTGCCACAATCCCAGCACGCAGGTGGCAAAGGTGGAATTCTTGGGGCAAGCTGGATAGCTAGACTAGACACATCAGGGTGTTCTGAGTTCGACTGGGGGACCCTGTCACAAATGAATAAAGTGGAGAATGATTGAGGAAGACTGCTGATGTCGACTTCGGGCCTCTGCATGAACACACACAGACACAAGCACATGCACCCTCACAGATAAATCAAAAGACATTCATGTGAGCCAGGAATAGCTAGGAGTATATTGCATGCCTGTAATCCCAATACTTAGGAGGAGGACGTAGGAGGACTGATGCCAAACTCAAGGCCAGGGCTAGACTACATAGTGAGCCCCAGGCCTGCATTGCAGAGTCAGACCCTGCCTCAAAGTTTAAGAATAACAATCAAATGTTTTATTAGGAAAGCCAAGACAGAGAGAACATGCCAGGAAATATGAGATGGAGAAGACACAGATATCAGTACACAGCGCAGAGGGACAGAGCTTACGGGGGTCAGGGTGGGGGGCAAACATGGCTGCAGCAATATCTGGGTTCTCTTATGATAGTTGGCCCTGTTCAAGATGACTAATGGGGTACAGATCAACAGGAGAATGTTTGCCCAGCAAGCTTAGCGTCCTAGGTTTGATCCCCAATACTAAAATAAATAAAAAGAAATCTAATGAGAGGCTGGACTGATTGATGCCTTAGCAGTTCAGAGCACTTGCTGCTTGTCCAGAGGACCTGCCTTCCCTCCCAGCACCAGGTCTGGGGAGGCTCACACGGCCTGTAACTCCTGCTCGGGGGAGATCTGACACTTCTTCTGGCCCCAGAGGCACCACACACACACACACACACACACACACACACACACACACTACAGATACAAACAATTTTTAAAGAGCCCAATCAATTGAAATTGGGAAAAGCAAACAAGTCCCAGCCTGGTGCATGAGAGGCAAAATGCAGAGCCGAGGGGAGGAAGCCAGACAAAAGAGGCCTGACAATTAGAATGACAGCTGATTTCTCAATGTAACCGTGAGTCCCAGGAGACACCACACTACTGTTTCCAAGTGCTGAGAGAAAAAAAAAAAAATAGAAAACCTGTCAACCTAGAAGAATTGTGGGTCCAACAAAGCAGCCTTTCACAAACCAGAGAAATGAAGATATTTTCAGAAACAAAACCAGGCCTGGAAAAAAAAAACCCACCCCCGCCAAGACTCTGCGAAGAAAGCTTCCCAGGTCAGGCCTCTGGGAGAGGATTCCAGAAGGGGGGTAGAGGGGGGGCAACCTGGGTAAGGGGAGTGGGAAGGACAGCAAGACGAATGCCCCCCCCCTCGCATAGGCTCTGTTGCGCAGGCTTGATCAAGGCCATCTCCCTCTTCTCATCACACCCCCCCCAGGATACTCCCTCCGTTTGTATTCAACAATCTTAAAGAAAATACCAGGGCTGTGGAGATGGCTGCGCCAGCAGGAGGACTCGAGCTGGGATCCCAGCATCCATGTAAAAAGCCAGAGGTGGTAATCGTCGCCCCTAACTCCACCACTGGGGAGGCAGAGATGAGCGGGGTGGGGGAGGGGGGCCTGGAGCTCACCGGGTATCCAGCTTCACTGGCAAGCTCCAGGCTCAGGGAGAGACGCTGCCTCAAAACATCAGGTGGAGAGCAAGAGAAGACACGTCAGTGCGCTCACCTGGCCTACACACACACACATACACACATACACACACACACACACACACGCACACACACGCACACGCCACACACACAGATACATACACGCACATGCACATGCATACAGACACACACACATGCACACAGACACGCACATGCATGCACACACACATGCCACACACAGACACACACGTACACGCACACACACAGACACATGCACATGCACACACACAGACACACGCACACACACACATACAGATACACACACACACACAGACACGCACACCCCCAAATCCTCCTCTGCACCTCCTACTTCTCGCTGTACACCTTGCTTTCCTTGGCAGTCTCTGCCTTCTCTTTCACATCTCATGTCTTCAGTCTGTCTAAAGTTAGCTCCAAACAGCTTTTTTGCTCCTTATTTGTGCACCAAAGCTATGCTCGCTGCCAGATCAGTCCTGTTTGAATGTAGCTTGGAGGCGGCAACCCCTCTCTCACCGCCCATGGGCACGTCTCTTCCACTCCCTCCTTGGCCTTTGTGTCTCCTGGTGAATCTCAGGGATGAGGTGGCTTCTACCCAAATGTCCTTGGGGAGGTTTCTTCAGGGCGCCGTAAGGAAGCACAGACTTCTAAGGATGGGTGGCAAGTAACGACAACAGACCCTGCTCCCATAGTTCCGGAGGCCAGGACATACCCTCTGAAGGCCTGGGGGAGGGGACCTCCTGTCCCTCCTCCTGCTGTCTCGAGAAGCCCCTGGCTTGCAAGTACATTAGTCATCTTCCTCCTTTATCATTCTGTGTCCTCGTGGACTCTTGTCTAATCATCACTTAAAAAAAAAAAAGAGCCCAGTCACATTGAACATAGATAGGGCTGCCCTAATCCAGGATCTGAATCACCTTAACTTGAACACACACTCACACACACACACACACACATGCACACACATACACATGCACAAACACACATATACACAAACACACACAGACATGCACACAAATACACACATATATACATACAAACAGACACTCACACATGCACACACATGCACAGACACACACACAGGCACACACAGACATAAACACGCACATATACACACACAGAACACACACACATATATACAGACACACACACACACAAACATACACGCGTGCACGCGCACACCTCTGTTTCTACAGGAGTTCACACTAGGAGGTGCCAGAAGCTAATTGAATTTATTCTTCTCAGCCCTCTACAGGCCAAGCCATGACACCATTCTTCCAACCACAAGCACCCCCACGTCAGCTGCAAAGGGTCAGGGCCTCCATCTTCTCCCCAGGCCAGATGGTAGTTCACTCCAGAGCTCTCCTCACTAACTTTCCATTTGCATTTTATTGCTTAAAATTTGGGGAGACTCGGGCCATGAGACACCTCTGCCCTGGAAGCTCAGCCTAAGGGTGCAGGTGTCACACAGGGCATGAAGGCAGCACCATCGCAGCTTGCCCAAATCAGGACCCCTCCTTCTGTCTTGCCCATTGGTCTCCTGATGCCCACATCCTCCAGAAGCACCAGACAACCACCCACAGAACCTTTAATGTGACTGTTTCTGCAAAGACCCTATTTCTACATGAGATCACAGCACTGGGGTGAGGAACTTATCTTTCTATGGGACAAGATCGGGGACCGGTCTGCAAGCGTGTGTCCACCCTTCTGTCACCACCCTGGCCAGGGGTACTGGTGTGACTCACTGGCTCTTCTCACCTGTGCCTCCCAGAGGCTGGCCTCCCTCAGTCTGCTCGCTGCAGCCCAGCAGGAGGGGGTTTTTGCACTAAGCACCCAGACCCTGTGGCCCCATCCTTACGTGTATGGTATGGGTGCCAGTGGCCTGCCCGGCCCTCTGGCCGTGGCCCACCCCGACTCGGTGACCTCACGTTCTCATTTGTTCTGTCATGGTCACACGGCCTCCATACCATCCCAGCAAAGGACAAGCAGGACCCGAGTCTGAGCTGAAAGTCTCCACCATGACGCTCCTCCTCCAGGGGACGAACAGCCTTCCTCACACCCCCGGCCTCCTTCTCACTCACCACGCGCTTCACAGAGAGCATCCTTACCGCCATGGGCGGCCATCCTCAGCATCCCAAAGCCCGTCCTCCATCTTCTCCATAGTAACCGCCACTTGCCAGCAGCTCTGATTCCCCCCAGGGGCCATGGCTACTTGTTAGGGTCCGTCACGCCCACCAGCATGGAGAGTCTCACGTGGAAGGGGGCTTTGCTGCTCCACGTGTTGTGAACCCTAAGTGCCTCGCACAGAGCCTGGCTACACGCTGTTCCGATCTCTGTGGAAGCATTAACCACATGGGGTGACAATGCTGCCCACTTTGTGGAGCAGCAAAGGGAACGAAGACACTGAAAACACCCTCACAGGAAGGCTGCTTCCAGCTGGGCGTGCAGGGTCTCAGTGGGCTCTGCCGCCATTGTGTGTCCTGTGAGAGGGTGGTCACATGTTGATTAACCTCAGACTTTTATTCTTGTGTCCAGGTTGGAATTTGCAGAGCAGCCAGTAAAAAGTAGAAATAAAAGTTACAACTCCTAAGGCCGCCGCATTTCACAAATGAAAATGGGATAGATGAACCTCAATCCATGGAGAAAAAAAGAAGTAAGAAACACACACACAGTACACATACACTCACATACACATTCACACGCTCACACATGCATATACACACACACATATAAACACACACACACATACACACACAAAATCACATAACATGCACATATACACACACACTCACACATGGACATATGCATATATATACACACACATGTACGCAGACATACAGACATACCTACACATACTCATATAACATACACATATACATACATACACATATACTCATACACTCACATATACAAATTCATACATACATACATAAATATATTCACATACAAAGACATACATACACATCTATACTCATACACTCACATATACAAATTCATACATACATACATAAATATATTCACATACAAAGACATACATACACATCTATACTCACAATAAAATGCACCTAGACATACATACATACATACATACATACATAGATACACATACACTCACACATGCATACACACATATAAATACATACATACATACATACATATATACATACATACATACGCACACACATACACATATACACCAAAGTAGAAAGTACTAGCCAACAATAATGAGTTTAAGGCAAACAATAATTAAACAGACTCAGTTTCCAAAGTAAAGGAAGGGGTGAGCAGCCTAAGTTTAAAGAAAAATCCAGCCATTACGTTCCCTTAACACACATAACCAGAACATAAGAACTATTTGAGGTAAACTGGTAAACAACCTGAGTTTTAATGCTGAATGCAGCACCTGTGTGCATGGCGGTGGGAGGCAGGCTCACTGGGGACTGCAGAGATGCATCAGTGGGGAAAGGTGCTTGCTGCCAAGCCTGATGACCTGCCCCTTGCACTAGGAGCGAATCAGCTCTTAAAAACTGTCCTTTGACATCCACACACGAGCTGCGGCATGTGCACCAACACACACACTGCAAATAAATAAGTGAATGCAATGAAACATGTTCAAAGGAGGACGTTCAGTTCTAACTAGACTCATACATAGCCAATAACTTCACCTTGAAATAAATAAAGCAACATGTTTATGAAAAAAAAAAAGACTCAAGGAGAAACTGACAGTGAGACATTTTGAAATACATGTTTTCTACACTTGGGAAATAAAATAGAAAAATGTACAAAATCATCAAGAGTTAAATGGACATGGGGGTTGGTTTTGAGGGTGCTGGGTCAATGGCCCCGATCATAAGATTGGATAGTAAAGAGACGTTCTCCTAAAATCTAATGCTATAGTGGGGACGATAGAGATGTGCTATAGAGATGATATACTCTCTCTCCTTCTGGGATGCTACGGCCTGAAATTCCTTAAGGCCCCTGGCAGAAAGGAGGAGAGGAAGTTAAAGATCCCGGGGAAACTGGCATGTGAGGATGGCTCTACTGTGTGTGGTCACAGAACACACACAGCGTGTGTTCCATGGGGAAGGCAGGCTGGCACACTGTTCCCAGGCTGCGAGGAATGGCCCTAGTACCGCTCCGTTGTACATCAGGACTGGGGACCAATGGAAGAGCATCTGGTGGAAAACTTGGCTGGCAGGGAGCAAGGGGTGGCAGGTCCTACAGCAGCAGAGGCCAGTGAAGGCCACTAGGACACAGGGGATGGGGGATGGGCACCTGGCAATCTTGGTTAGCGGAAGCCTGGCAGAACATCAAGGCGGCTGGTGATGGTCATTTGACTAGAACATCTGTTAGCCAACTTTGGACCTGAGTCATGTTTCAGACCCGGAGCCCAGTGAAAGAAGAGAGGGTAGGATGCTACAGAGAAAGCCCTGGATTCCACAGCAGGTTTATTCAAGGGATGACCCTTCTACCACCGTTTATTTGGACATGTGTGCATAAGGGAATGTTTTCTATCGGGGGTGGGGGGGACTATTGGATGCAGATCTCAAGTTAACACTGAGACTTAGATACCGCAAGAGTTTACCATGGTCATCCTGTTATACGGGAGCCTTATAATTCCCAGACAAAGCCCACTTATGCGGGACAACCTGGACTATGGGTCCATATGGTGGTCATTTCTTGTGTCTTCTAGCATGTAATGGGGATTCACCTCCTGAGTTGCTTTGGCCCCACATCCAAGCCCCAGATCTGTCAGGTATGCAGGGGGAGGGGAGGCTGCTTAAATGACTCCTCTCTTGTGTCGGCTGAGATAGCGATCCAAAACTTCCCAAGAAGATGGTGAGGATGTGTGCCAACCTTGAGCATCTAAAGGAAGTTGGGGTGGCTTCTACCCCTAATGTGGCCCCTGCAGAAAGCAGAAGGCGCTGAAGGACGACTGTGGTGACTGTAGGCTCCACTGACAGGCAGGTCTAGACCAGCCTGAGGTCTAGAGCAGAGCATCATAGCCCCAAATA
Source organism: Acomys minous (assembly GCF_964271855.1). NCBI lineage: Eukaryota > Metazoa > Chordata > Mammalia > Rodentia > Muridae > Acomys > Acomys minous. The sequence continues at coordinate 124,924,664 of NC_140487.1, forward strand.
AACAGAACATCACAACCTCAGATATACAGAACACCACCACAACCTCAGATAAACAGAACATCACAACCTCAGATATACAGAACACCACCACAACCTCAGATATACAGAACACCACCACCTCAGATATACAGAGCACCATCACATCCTCAGATATACAGAACATCACAACCTCAGATATACAGAACACCACCACAACCTCAGATATACAGAACACCACCACAACCTCAGATATACAGAACACCACCACAACCTCAGATATACAGAACACCACCACCTCAGATATACAGAGCACCATCACATCCTCAGATATACAGAACATCACAACCTCAGATATACAGAACACCACCACAACCTCAGATATAGAGAACACCATCACAGCCTCAGATATACGGCACACAACCAATAGTGAATGGTCTCTAGGCAGCTCCACTCTCTTCTACCCCAGAAAGAGGATTTACTTGTGCAGAATGGTAGAACTATTAACACACAATTTACACCAAACGAGCAAAATTAAATTGAGGAAAAACAAGTTCAAGGAGAAAGACAAGCATAGTTGCAACCGTTTCCGTTTGAGATGCTAGCCAGTGCAATCGAGCCAGATATAGGAGATCAAGGACATGGAGACCACAGAGCGAAACACTGAGACTTTCATTATGATCAAATGATGGGATACACACAGCGCATACAGGATTCAAGAGATAAACTATTACACTGAACCAACTTAGAGATGCTGGCATGAGGTCAACGCACATAAAAAAAAAAAAAAAAAAGAACTGTACTTCTCTGTGTCAGCAGCCATAAAATACAAAACGAAGAGTGCTGGAAAAGCATCCCAAACATCAACTCCCAAGGAATAAATCTGACAAGAGCACAAAGCCGCGCACGCTGGCCCCGGTGCAGCCTGGGACCTAACTGCGCTCACAACGGAATCGCCGCGGTCCCCACACGGTGGTTAGAAATGACCGAGTACATGGACTAATATTTACGCTGCGTATCATGTCTGCCCCCCTCGCTGCTCAAAGTGCACCCTTCTTCCAAGCCTCCAGGCAATATCTCCTCCTCAGAGGACCTGCCCGTCATCCTCTTCGGTGAGGCGCTATCTTTTCAGCCTGCCTGTGAGTGTTGATCAGGATAGGGCCCATGGTCTGTTGACATTCTTAGATGGAGCGGCGGCGGTCTCTGGCCCTCTCCTGAGTTTCCAGCCTCTCCTCCTAACCAGTCACATGCAGTCATGTCCTAATTGCACCTTGGGGTCTGAGGGGATTAGTTAGAGCACGCAGGCTGGGATAAGGGATGGGGCTCCATCTGCACCACAGGGAGACTCTCCCATGCAGGTGCTCTGGGGCTCACGCCCACTTCTGTCAGAAAGCCCTCCCCGTGCTCTATAAATAAGTTCAATAAACTCATCGCTTCCTTGGTGGGGATTCTGATGGAGCGCCTTTGTCCTTTGTTCTCAGAGCCCTGGGAAAGGCAGTCGACTCTGTTCACATCCCTCAGGGAGGGGACTTTAGCAAAATCCCCATAGCAGGGCCAATCCACGCTCTAACTATCCTTTGAAGTATCCGTCACCATGCTTCAGCAGCGTATCATGCGGGCGACTGTCCAGTGTCCATCTTCCCTTTTGGATGGTAGATCCCCCCCCCCACCATGAGAAATGTGCCTGGCATAAGAAAGTGCCCCCAGGACACTCACTGACTGCCTGGTCTAATGAATTTGCCTTGGCTTCTTAGAGAGTTCATCCAACACACACAACTTCAACACAGCCTTCATATTTTCCATTTCCCCTAAGAGATCCACCCTCACTTGCCACCCTCCATCCATCCGGACGACTTACCCCGAGGCACTCGCTTGTTCCAGGAGCTGTGCTATTCTAGGGACACAGCCATAACTAAGACATAGGACACCTAAGAGATGCTCTCACAGCTAGCAGGTGGGGCTGTGACACAAGGAGAAAGGCTTTCCTATCTGTTTGCAGAGGACAGGGGTCTTCTGCTTCTTGCAACATTTTATGGTACCCCCCTCCCCCCATAACCGAGGGAAGGCATCCCTCCTCTCTGCTTGTCACACACAATAATCGTCTCCTGTGGAATTCCAATTTGGTGGCTCTCCCGGGTGAGTAGTCATCTAAGAAAACCTTATTAATACAGCCAGAGCTTGCAGTAGCTGTGATTCATTTAAAACTAAGATGGAGGAGAAAAAAAAATCAATAACACTTAGCTCTGGTCACATTACATTTTGCTGTAACCAAGGTAAGTGTCTCTTGTAAATACCCCACCCCAAAATGTTTGTCAAACCCACCAGCCTCTGTTCCCAACCTCCCTAAACCCCATGACTTGGTTCAACTGTGTTTTATTCACAATATACCAGGTGGCCACCCAGAAGAGAGTCCCCATGGACTTATCACTGAGCAAATTCTCCTGGCTCCAGTGAATGGCTGCGGACAGACCCAAAACAGGGACATCAGAACAGCTCCACATGCAGTCTGGTGCTGCCGGGTGCTGCCCGGTGCTGCCCGGTGTAGTCTGGTGCTGCCCAGTGCTGCCTGGTGCTGCTCGGTGCTGCCTGGTGCTGCCCAGTGCTGCCCGGTGCTGCCCAGTGTAGTCTGGTGCTGCCCAGTGCTGCCTGGTGCTACCTGGCACCTCCCTTGATTAGCATGCTGCAATGCAGGTCAATTTCTGCCTTGAATACAGGCACACTGGCAGCCTGCACTCTGAGCAGGAAACTCTGAGCCAGGAAAGGGGTCTCCCTCAGACAGCCCAGGCACATGGGCTTGACGTCAGCTTTGCAAAACACCTTCCCTATGTTTTTTTTTTTTCAAGCTTGCTAGCTTCACATACCTGCCTGTTTCCCCGGGGGCTTCCTCCCACCCTCAGAGAAGCAGGCAGCATATCAACTATAAAAGCCCTGTGGCAGCCTTGGCCTCTGCTAGCAGAGCAATCACATCTTCCTGTGGGATGGAGAGACGGTCCCTGGCAGGGCAGTGGCAGAGATCCATGGGATCTGCTCGGCCCTGCCCACTTTCTTGACCCATTATAAGCATCTCGTAAATATCTCCAGACAGGAATGACGGCATCACAGCCACACGCCCCCTTGTCTGGAAGTGTTGTGCCCAGCTCAGGATATTCCAGTCAGCCTGCCGCTGGCCCAGGGCAAGGGTGAGATGGGACACCTGCCACGTGGGTGTCATCCTGCTGAGCTGCTCTCAGAACGCTGGCATCTCCTCTACCTGCCGTTGGAACTCATCAAGCACAATGGAAAGGGCACACACAGAATTGCTTCCAGTTCACTAAAGCCCCTTGATGGAGCAGCCTACTTAGGAACGAGGGCAGAGCCCTGAGCGGGGCTTTCCACTCAGCCATCAGTCATTTCACTGATGCACATTTGTCAGCCCACTTGGGCCTCAAGCGACAGTGTCATCAGTCCCGGTTTGCAGATGAAGACAGGGACTTAAGTGACTTCCTGGGGGTCACACTGACTGACTGATCTCAAACTACTCCATCCTTGCAATAACTGACACCACTGACCAGAGAAGCTCCAAGGTTCTGGGCCCCAAGCCCTCCAAGGCCCACTCTGGAGAGGGGACGGGGAAGAATGGCTGCCTTAGACCTCATCATCCCCAACAGTCATCAGATGAATAAGCAATTTCTCCATACTCAGCTCTCCCACAGGCACGTGAGCTTTTTTTGGGGGGGGGGGGACTCTGACTCATCATCTAGTCTTAAAAGCTACCATCCCTGAGAATCATCCTGCTTCCTCTAGATCTTTCTCTCATATCCTCTTGCACATAAAGACCTTTCCTCCTGCTGTGTCAGGTACTGTATGCACTTTTGGGCTCTGTGGTGCTCCTCCAAAACCCATGTCCACTCAGAACCTCAAGTCGAACCTTGTTCGGAAGAAGGTTGTTAGCTTTAATAATCAGCTCGGCACCACCTCAAATCACGGGGAAGAAAACCTCTATGGGAGAATTGCCCCAATGGGTTCAGTGACGTGAGAAGACCCAGCCTACTTTGAGTGGCACCATTCCCTAGGCAAGACACCCTGAATGATACAAAGTAGAGAAACCGAGCTGAGCACAAGGTAGATGAACAGTGGGCATGCATGCACACAGTAGGCATGCATGCAGCGCACAGTAGGTAAGCATGCACTTGTTCTTTCTCTGCTGCTAACTGTGAATGTGACGAACTGTTCCAAGTTCCTGCCTCGGCTTCCCCCACAGCAATGAGGTGTAAGCTGGAATTGTAAGCAGGACAAACCCTTTCTCCTCAACGTGGCTTTTTAACAGAGTATTTTTTTATCACAGCGACAGATATGAGGCCATGGCAGAGGTTTGGAGATGTAGATAAGGTCATAGAGACTAGACCCAATGCTAATATCGTTACGAGGCGGTCATGTGAAGACGGAGGGAAGAGAAGGTGGAATGGAGACAGATATGTGTGGAAAACACCAAACTGGTATGTCACGTGCTTGCAAATCACATGGCAAGATGCCAGCACTACCGGAAGCCCCTAGAACCTCAGCGTCTGGAAGGGTTCTCAGCCAGAACCTCTGCTGAGAAAATCTCCCTCCCATACCTTGACGCCTGCCATAGCTCCTATTGTCAACTTGAAAGGATTCTGGTGAAAAGCCCCCAACATGCTGGCAAGGATTACCTGCATCAGCTTAGCCTCTGCACCCACGGCAGCACCAGGCCACTGGGAGGGGGTCTTAGCTTAAATTAAAAGGTGGAAATAACTACAGTCCTCTGCTTCCTGACTGTTGATACGACCTGACCAGCTGCCACAGCTTCTGCCACCAATGCATCCACACCGTGAGGGTCTGTGTGACTCCCCCCAACTGTGAGCACAAATGATCCCTCTTCTCTTTAAGTTGATTTTGCCAGGGATTTCTTCATCACAGCACCAGGAAACGTTGCCTAGACAATGTCACGTGTTAGTCTTAAAACAACGGGACAATGAATGGATTTTGTTGTCGTCGTCGTTGTTGTTATTTTGCTTTCTTGGTTTGAAGGCCACCCAAGTGCCCTTTACTGCAAGTGTATAAGGAGATTTTTTCCTTCTCTTTTTATTAATTTATTCATATTACATCTCAATGGTTATCCCATCCCTTGTATCCTCCCATTCCTCCTTCCCTCCCACTTTCCCCCTACTCCCCTCCCCTATGACTGAGACTGAGGGGGACCTCCTCCCCCTGTATATGCTCATAGGGTATCAAGTCTCTTCTTGGTAGCCTGTTATCCTTCCTCTGAGTGCTACCAGGCCTCCCCCTCCAGGGGACATGGTCAAATATGGGGCACCAAAGTTATGTGAAAGTCAGACCCCACTCTCCACTCTACTGTGGAGAATGTCCTGTCCATTGGCTAGATCTGGGTAGGGGTTTGAATTTTACTGCATGTATTGTCCTTGGCTGGTGCCACAGTTTGAGCAGGACCCCTGGGCCCAAATCTGCCTATCATAATGTTCTTCTTGTAGGTTTCTAGAACCCTCTGGATCCTTCTACTTTACCATTCTCCCATGCTTCTCTCATCTAGAGTCCCAATAGGATATCCTCCCCTCTGTCCCAGTTTTCTGGTAGGAGATTTTTTTAAAAAGCATGGTCCTAAAGGGAAAATGTCCTGCCAATTGTCAGGTGAGACATCAGCTTCAGAACTACCTCGAGGACTGTGCACACTAAGCCAGCTCATAGGAGACCAGCCAGGGTCCAAGCCAAGCCTTGCTGCCTCCCTCCGCCACTCTGAATCATGGACCCCACATACACAGGAGAAAGCACAGAGAAGGCAACAGCGCTCCCTCTGGCTTCCAGGTTCCAAATCCTTTACCTAGGACACACAGAACCAAATGTTGTCACCCCTCCTCTACCCGAGGCCTGGACCAGCCCTCCCCAAGAGCTCCACATAAGCCTTTGACCTGACAACAGAATCAATGTGTCTCCAACTCCACGCTCTCACGCTCCCTTTCTGAAGGCACAGAACCCAAGATAACGCGGGTAGGTTTAACACGAGCCTTGGTCCCCACGCTGCTCCGTGCCGTCGGGGGACCAACTGAACTGCAGCTTCGGACACGTCCTCATTTGTTCCTTGTGCTCTCTGACACCCATCACTGACCCTGAAGTACAAAAGCCCCTTCAGCGGCCTCATGCCTCCAATCTCTTTCTCTGAATCTAATCATTTCTCATGTCCACTTCTCAAGGTCATGTCTGCCCTTCAGCCGTAGTCTCGGGATGATTAGAACTCGGAAATGCTGCCTGCTGCTTGGAGGGGAAAGGTTGGGTCTGGTGGGGGCCGGGGGCAGTTACTGCCAGGCCTTAGATGAACAGTGAAGCAATTTGGGGGCCCTGGAGTGCACTTGAAGCTGTGCCCCATAAATGAAGAATGGGGGTGGATTGATTTATAACCCAGAGGGAGAAAACTGTGTCCAGAATACAAACGGTCTGCCCACTGCGCGTGGAATCCCACAGTCAAGCCGTGGCTCCAAGCGGTGCTCTGTCTTTCGTGGTGCTCCTCTTTCCTCCACCCCTGTTGCAGGCTACATGAAATCTAGTTTACATTGTTGGTAGCCATGACTTAGGACACCTGGGTTCAAAGATGAAAAGAAGCAAATGTGCCCCCACTGGCAACGGTGGCCGAGGACCATGGACAGAGCTGTAGACTCTTGCCTCACCCAGACTTGTTGAGTCTCTGTCCCCCAAGGTCCTCCAGGGTCCTTTCCTGACTGCTATTAGGCAGAAGTAAGAACGCATCCTGCCATGCAGCAGTCTCCTCTTCAGCAGCCTCCAGGATAGCTGAAGGATGGAGAATCCTACCGACAGTCTCAGTCTGCCTTTGGGGAGTTGGAACACTACAACATTCATGGAAGAGAGACAGAGAGTGTGATCTAGAAGTGGCCCTCAAGCCTGTGTGAGAATGTGCGGTAAGTCCACTGCACAGCCTGGAGAAGGCGCCCTCCCAGGAAACGAGCTTTCAGCCCTATAGAGAATTTACTCGAGTATATTGGAATTGGGTTCCCTGCCTTACTTGGGTTGGAGTTTTGAGTCCTGGATAAAGAAAACAAAAGTCTTCAAAATACACTCACATTCCTGGAGCCCATCACCCAGGGTTTGCGCCCCCAACAGTTGTAACTGCCTGTCATGGAAGGCTGGCAGCTGAGGCCACTTTCCCCACCTGAGGAGGACGTCTACAGAGACACAAGATGGCAAGGAGGATGCCTGGAGAGACAGGGTGTTACTCGAGGAGTGTGTGTGCATCCATGAACACGTGTGGGGGCGGGAGGGAGGGTTGGACGGGGTCCATGAACACGTGGGGGGTGGGGGGGGAAGGTTGGACGGGGGCATTTTCACTCCATAACTTTTTACTCTGCATATATTTTGACAATATGCCATTTTATTCCAAATAAAGTTGTTTCCTCTCGGGGACAGCTCCTCATCTCTTTAGTGCAAACTGTAGTATGTGGAAGCTCTACTTTTCAACAGGGAGAGCAATTCCGTCCCTCTCACAGGTAGCAAAAAAGGAAGAAGCCAATTAACACTCTCGTGACCGTAAGAGTTCCTGAGAGTTTGACCTGTGCTAAGCACTGCCAGTTCAGCACAAGGACTTTCCCTACAGCAACTCCCAATACATGTCCCCCTCGGTCACCAATGAGGAAAGTGACACAGAGGTCACAGGTTTGTCCAAGGTCATTCCTGTACCCACAGCACCTTGGACACCCTTCCCCTTTGGCCCTCATTACAGGGCACTGTCATTCTCTGGTCTTTTGTCCCACTCCATGGATAGGCCCTGCAGATGCAGAAGTCTCCTTCAGCTGTGGAGTCGCTGTCCAGCACGAGGGACACAGAGAGGACCTAACAGAGCAGGCTTAGTGAGCCCACAGGAATGACTGACAGCTGAGAGAGACTCCCCCCAAACCCTGCTTGAAAGCAAAGACCCCCATGAGGAGCCCTGACAGAGAAAAACCCAACGGGAGCTCCAACTTGGAAATAGATGAGGCCCCCCCCACCTCCCCACAATCTGTAGCATATGCATGTGAAAATACAAATCTTGTAACTGCAGATATTATAGGTGCATATTTCATTACCATCAGTGCCGCATATTTATAATTTACTGGTGTGTAAAAATGTATAAAGGCACAACTAGTGGTTGGTTAATGACAGCTGCCGTGGCAGGCCACATTTAGAGGATTTTTCATGTCACTGAAGTCTGGCCTGGAACAGAACGCCACATGCATAAAACAGGTGATGCTGGAAAGAGGAGAAACGGTCGGGCTTTATGACAACTGCAGAGCTAGATGCACAAAGGCTATGCCCACCACTGTCACCAAGAGGGAGCTGCTCCAAAGGGGAGAAGGGATGCCACCTCTCAGGAGGGCCTTAGAAGCATGAACCAGATGCTCGTGAGCCTGGTGCCAGCCTGCTTCAAAGTGCACGGTAACTATGGAGAGGAACTTGCATGGTAACACGGCCGGTGCCTCTGCCGTATTGACAAGTACATCATTTTATCATGGAAACAGGAAACCCTGTGCTTAGCTGGTTTTCAGTGGGCAACATCCTCACTGAGCGGTGCCTGCAGAGGAGCCAGTACAGGTCCTGGGAATTTACCCCGCAAGCCACGGCTCTGGTCTCACAAGTCTTCGGTCCTGTGTGCTTGACGACAGGAGCCTGGCCCAGCAGCCTGGGAACTCGGAGCAGTTTGGCTCCTAGTGGGGCAGGTGGAGGCCTCTGCTGCAGAAGCGGAGCTAGCCTGGCATCTCCAAGGCCCAGCTGCCCTTGAAATGGGGGATCAGAGAGGAAGGCACCTTTACAAGCAGATACACCAGTGTCCTCTGCACCCCTCAATGCCCATCGTGTTTTCCCTACTCTCCTAGGAAGACAGGAGGGTGCTGGCATTGCCTGGCCTGTCTGTGCTACTGGGGCGGGGCTGCTTGAAGATGTACTATCTACCCACTGACAGGCACCAGATTCCACACAGCATCTGTTGGTCAGACAGGACTGGAATCTCCCCTTCGCTAGGAAGGGCTCTCCCAAAGGCTCGTCTCGGGTGCCCCCATGGTAATCCACAGGACCCCTTACAGTCCCCGGCAGTTTGATTAAACACGCATCTGTTTTCACTCAGTACAATTAAAGTGGGACCATATTTTCAAACTATCACTCTAAACAAGTCCAATTGCACTACAAATTAAAAAAAAAAAAGAACAATTAAAGCCCATGCTTCCTCTAACAACACAGAGCAAGACGATTGCCAGATACTTTTAGTGAGCAATCTATGTAATTTAAAAAAGCCAGACCCCTTAGTATGCAAAGAACACTTCTCATGCCAGGTGCCTTGCTGCCCTTTGACCCTGGGGGCCAGCTGCGGCTGCAGTGGCCCCTCCATAATGTCACCTCATATATCTGGACCCCCAAATAATGGTGTGGAAGAGGCTCCCTGCAAACGCTCAGGCCGAGGCTTCTATTGGAAGGCACATTTAACACGGGCTCGCATAAAGAGTGGCGGGTAATTGCCGCTTGAATCCAGTGTGTGCTGTATCTCATCTATGATACGCAATTTAAAAGCGATATTCTAGCAAGAGGACTTTATGACTTGCTGTCATGATAAATAAAAGTTTATGGCATAATGGAATTAATATTTACTTTGAGTGCAACGCGGTCTAGTCAAATAAAGTTGCCTGGGAATCACTCTGGACCCAGGGAGCATGAACATGTCACCCACTGACGACAGAACCCTAGTCCGCTCGTCTCCTCTTACTGCCGGCTAATCGTTCACAATCTTTTGCTGCTTTGGGTCTGATGCTATAAACTATTATTGTAAGTTAGAGGTACCGATCTGCTGATGCGTTCACTGTGGGAGGCTCCTGTGGAGTTGAGCGGCACGGGCAGGGTGGACTAGGAGCAGGGTGAAAAAAAGAGAGAGAAGAAAGAGAGAGCGAGGGGTTCCCTCCAGGGTTGGAGGGTGGAAGCCAGCTCTGACCATGTGAGTCCCCCTCCCGGCCCTCCGGCATAGCTGACTCCAGAAGGGAGCCTGGGAAGGGCATGCAGTCTCCAGCTCTATTGAGAAAAGAGTCTTTAAAAAGGAGTGCAAGCTCAAATCGAAATCGCACGGCGGCTGCCTGACTCAGGAGTAAATACATAGCATCATATTTTTTTTTTAAACTTTATTCTAAATTGTGACGACTGAAGGGAGGACATCACGCAGTCGGAGTCTTGGTGATCTCCAGTGAACTGCTGTCGCGCTTACCGTGAAGTGAGTGGCACGGGGGCTTCAGAACCCTTCACCACACGGCACTACACAGTTCCTTCTAAGACCCCAGGACTGAATTTGTGTCCACTGTCTTCTATTATTTACTGCCCTGTAGAGCCCCCACAATAAAACCAGGGTCTACCCTGATCCAAGCGGAGACAATAAGAAAGAAGGGTCGGAGGCCAGGAGGCTGGAGATGTCTGAAGGCCTCCATCTGCAGACTGAGAACTGGGCTCCTGTCCCACTTTGGAGCTGGGCACTGTTGTTCAAGGCCCCCAGGGAGGAGGTGGAGGTGGAGGGGTTGGTGGAAGATTCCAGGCAAATGGGGCACACCCACACCAGCTGTTGACTCTGGAGAGCTGCAAGCTCTGGGTATTGCAACCACTTATGAGTCACAGGCAGCAGGAGGCAAACAGCCCGGACCATAAACAAGTGGGAGAATATTCCAGCAAATGCACAGATTAGTGGGGCAGGCTGGACCCTCCTCCCTCGGCACAGCTCCCACTGAGTCATATGTGAAAAGGAAAAGCAAGAGATTGCGAGTGGTGCTCTCTGCAGCGCGAAGTCGAAGACGATTTCAATCTTCAGGCACACTGAGTATGTTTTACATAAAGCAGTGAGGTCACTGCTTCGTATACTGCTGCACCCTGAAGGAGCAGTGCCTCCCCAGGGTCCAATCTGTGCAAACAGGGGGAGCACAGAACACTCAAAGGAACCCCCCCCCCAGTCTCTCCACCAGAGTTTGAAACAAAATATTCAGGGCTTAAGTTTTTGGGGAAACCAGGCCCAGAAAACAGAAAGTGCTTGCCTAATCTAAGGTTGCAGCGCCAGCAGAGGCAGAAACAAGCCTGGGGTGGCAGTGATAAAGCCAAGGGCTCTCAGTTCTGCTCCTCACTGAGATGGAGCAGCTGGGAAGAAAGAGTAGCTGGGAAGCCAGGACACCCGAGGCAGGTTGGCAAGGAGAAGACGACATCAGGAAGTTCAAAGAAGGGCCACTTAAGGATCAACATTCTGGTGACTCCCATCTGAACGCAGCAGACACTGACTCACTTGTGACTCTGAAATGGGCCTAACTGTATTACTACAGCTATGGGTCAGGGACTTGGGGAACTTCAGAACCTAACAACGCTGGTGCGTCTTAGGTGCTTTAATAAAAAAGACTCATGAAAGGCTGAAGACATGGCCAATTCCAGGACATGAGTTAGAAGCTCAGGATATAATAATAATAATAATAATAATAATAATAATAATAATAATAATAATAATAATAATAATAATAATAATAATAAAATGCCCATGTATGCCCCCACAATAAACCAGGGTCTATTGTGCCCTGATCTAAGGGAGGCTTCAAAAACAAAATAAGATAATAAGAAAAAAGGGTTGGAAGCCTGCAGGATGGAGATGATGATGATGATGATGATGATGATTGGGATAATTATTATCATTATTTTAAAACAAGACATGTGTGGTAGCAGGTGCCTGTAACCCTATCACAGGGGAGGCAGAGATAGGCGAATCCACAGGGGCTTACTGACCAGGACAAGTCTAGCTTGCTAAATCCCAGGTCAGTGAGCAACCCTGTCTCAAGAACAAGGTAGGCATGTGAGATTTTCCTCTGATTGCCACACATGTATATCTGTGCCTGTACTCACAGTGTGCACACACAAACATGCAAGCACACAACACACGTATGTCTGTATCTGTACTCACAGTATGCACACACAAACATGCAAGCGCACAACACATGTATGTCTGTGCCTGTACTCACAGTGTGCACACACAAACATGCAAGTGCACAACACATGTATGTCTGTGCCTGTACTCACAGTGTGCACACACAAACATGCAAGTGCACAACACATGTATGTCTGTGCCTGTACTCACAGTGTGCACACACAAACATGCAAGCACACAACACACGTATGTCTGTATCTGTACTCACAGTATGCACACACAAACATGCAAGCGCACAACACATGTATGTCTGTGCCTGTACTCACAGTGTGCACACACAAACATGCAAGTGCACAACACATGTATGTCTGTGCCTGTACTCACAGTGTGCACACACAAACATGCAAGTGCACAACACATGTATGTCTGTGCCTGTACTCACAGTGTGCACACACAAACAGGCAAGTGCACAACACATATATGTCTGTGCCTGTACTCACAGTGTGCATGCACAAACATGCAAGTGCACACAAAGATTGATGATAACTCAGCACATCTCCATTGTAGAATCTGCCAATAAACACATGTCACACTGGAATTCTGATGATGACAGACGTTGGCAGTCCAGGGCCCTTTGGAAACAAGATTCTAGAATTTCCCCTGAGTGAGTGATGGGAATCGTGTTCTTGAAAGTGAAGAAAAGCACCAGTGTGGACAGATTTTCAGGGGGAGGGCCACCCTATCAGACAGAGAGCATCATGGGTCACTTCTCAACCCCCCCCCCTAGTTTTCAGCTAGAAGAGATAATCACTGAGTCTCAGAGTAGGGAACATATTTCTGAGGCCCCAGGGGCCTCTGTGGGACCAACAGTGACTTCCAGAGTGAGAGAAGGCAGGGACTGACATCACGCATGAGAAGCCAGGCACCAGGCGTCTCTGGGGAGCCTAAGGCTTGGGTACAGCCTAGCTGCTGCAGTGCCCAGCTTGTCTCCTGACTTGATTCCTTTTCTTTTCTTTTTCCTCTTCTCCTCTCCTCTTCCTTCATTTCTTTACTTTCTTCCTTTCTTCCTTCCTTCCTTTCTTTCTTTCTTTCTTTCTTTCTTTCTTTCTTTCTTTCTTTTTCCTTTTGGTGTGTGTTTTGAAACAGGGTTTCTCTGTGTAGCCCTGGCTGTCCTGGAACTTCACTCTGTAGACCAGGCTGGCCTCAAACTCAGAGGTCCACCTGCCTCTGCCTCCCTAGTGCTGGGATCAAAGGCGTGTGCCACCGCGCCCGCTCAGTTATTGATTCTTAAATCCTGTGCCTCTCAGAAGGAACCCCCTCTCACTCAGCCCCTTGTCTGCTGCCCCAGGGCTTCCCTGGAGTTCCCGTGGATCTTTCCCTGAGAATCTCCCTGAGTATAACTGAAGAATCTTCTGGACAGGCTTTGTTCATTTCAGATTACAAGTCATTTCCATTGGTTTTATTTCAACCTGAAGCCCTGTACCACATGCCAACACACACACACACACACACACACACACACACACACACACACATCACATACACACACATATACATATACTCACACACACAGAAACCTCACATGTATACATACACATGTACACACACAGATACACATACATACACACAGAGACAGAAACAGTCACAAATGTACACACAACAAATGCCACACACACACACACACACACACACACACACACACAGAGACCTGTCCTACAGAGTTGTGGGGTGGTGTTGTAGACTTGTGCTCTACAGGAGGGACCCACAGCGAGGGTCCACAGAGGGGATCCACAGAGAGGGGTCCACAGAGGGGATCCACAGAGGGGGTCCACAGAGGGGGGTCCACAGAGAGGGATCCACAGAGAGGGGTCCACAGAGAGGGGTCCACAGAGGGGATCCACAGAGGGGGTCCACAGAGGGGGGTCCACAGAGAGGGATCAACAGAGAGGGGTCCACAGAGGGGATCCACAGAGGGGATCCACAGAGAGGGGTCCACAGAGGGGATCCACAGAGGGGGTCCACAGAGGGGGGTCCACAGAGAGGGATCCACAGAGAGGGGTCCACAGAGGGCATCCACAGAGGAGGTCCACAGAGGGGGGTCCACAGAGGCTTGGCTACAGGAAATGGGGAGATCTGTAAACATTACATCAAAGGATCTCAGGCTCCAGCTGCAGTGATGGAACTGATGTAGCTGCCTTACCTCTGCACCACATCCCATCCATCACACACACACACAAACACACACAGACTGGCTTCAGCCTCTGCACCACATCCTGTCACACACACACAAGCACACACAGACAGGCTCCAGCTGCAGTGAGGGCTGGTGTGGTACCTGCCTGGTCTCTGGAAACAACCCTCTGTGGGTGCTACTATCAGACAACATACATTTTCAGGGCCACAGTCCTGTGAGAGAGAAAATGCAGGATAAGCCCCAGGTTTGCCCAGTTTTCTGAACCATTCCATGGGGGAAGTGAAGCCCATCAGCCTCCATGATCAGAAAAAAAAAAATCAGAGTTGTGGAGTGGTAGTTGCAGACTTGTGCTCTACAGAGAGGGATCCACAGAGGGGAATCCACAGAGGGGGGGCCACAGAGGGGTCTCCACAGAGGGGAGTCCACAGAGGGTCTTCACAGAGGGGAGTCCACAGAGGGGTCTCCACAGAGGGGAGTCCACAGAGGGGAATCCACAGAGAGGAGCCCACAGAGGGGTCTCCACAGAGGGTCTTCACAGAGGGGAGTCCACAGAGGGGTCTCCACAGAGGGGAGTCCACAGAGGGGAATCCACAGAGAGGAGCCCACAGAGGGGTCTCCACAGAGGGGAGTCCACAGAGGGGAATCCACAGAGAGGAGCCCACAGAGGGGTCTCCACAGAGGGGAGTCCACAGAGGGTCTTCACAGAGGGGAGTCCACAGAGGGGTCTCCACAGAGGGGAGTCCACAGAGGGGTCTCCACAGAGAGGAGCCCACAGAGGGGTCTCCACAGAGGGGAGTCCACAGAGGGGTCTCCACAGAGAGGAGCCCACAGAGGGGAGTCCACAGAGGGGAATCCACAGAGAGGAGCCCACAGAGGGGTCTCCACAGAGGGGAGTCCACAGAGGGGAATCCACAGAGAGGAGTCCACAGAGGGTCTTTACAGAGGGGTCTCCACAGAGGGTCTCTACAGAGAGGGGTTCACAGAGGGGAGTGGCCTGGAGGTCCCTGGCAGGCACTTGGTAGAAGACAAAACTGCCCTCATGCGGAATGAGACGCAAGCTGAGCACGATGCTATGGGTCATGCAGAGATGGGGACCTTTGAATCCCTGCCTACCTAGACTAAAAATTCTTTGCTGAGTATATGGGCAATCACTTAGGACTCCAGGTAACACAAGTCTTGGGATCGAGGGCCACATACTGTGAGGGCCAGAAATAGGCAAGAGGCAAAATAAAATAAAGAGGCACTCCAAATCTGCCTAGATTGTGAGGATCTGCAGCAATTAATCCACATTAGACCTTTGGTTTGAGTAGCAGACTTGATGCCTTTATGGAAAAACAGATTCCCTGCAGCTGGTGTCCCAGGGTGGCTCTCCTGATGCACCTTGTAGACAAATTAGTTGGTCTACAGGTTTCTTAACTGAGACCACAGGGGGCTTTCTGATGGCAGGATGGGGAGGAGTGATTCAGCAAAGTTGGGAGGCTCATTGGTTTGAGGTCTGGAGAGACTGCTTAGCTGTTGTGAACATGTACAGCTCTTGCAGAGGACACACACTCAGTTCCTGTACCCACATACAGCTTACACACGCATTCAGCTCCTGTACCCACATACGGCTTACGTCACCTGTAACTCTAGCTCAGTGACCCAGAAGCTGAGTTTCAGAGGAACAGTCAAAGTAGAGTGAGGTCTCAGCTATACCCAGCGTCTGATGAGAGTGACTGAGAAGGGGCAACTACCAATGGGGGGGGGGCAAGGAGGGAAGAAAGCAATCTCTAAAACAAAGACCGCGGGCTGAGGGTAGCTCAGTGCTGGAGAGCCTGTTCAGCATTGTCTCCTGTAGCCACTGAGGGTACCTGCACTTGAGGGCACACACATGCACAAACGCACACAATTAAAAAAAATAAAAATAAAGCTTTTTAAAAAAATAGGTTGTCTGTCTGTCTGTCTGTCTGTCTGTCTGTCTGTCTGGCCAGTGCTGGGGTTGAGACCCGGGGCCCCACACTAGGTAGGCATTCTACCACTGAGCCATCACGCCAGCCCAGGATCTTTCTGAGTACACAGTTTCCTACATTATTTTTCCCACTTGGTCACTGCCCCCCCCCCACCCCCGAACCATTGTCATCAGAAGTTTGGTCCAGCCAACCGCCCCCTCCACCGTGGCAGCATCTCTGAACTTGGCTTTCCAGTCACAGCCCCCTGGTGTCCATCCTCCTCCCGCTTATGTTCCCGTGTCTCTATTTCTCTTGCCAGCATTCCATTTCTTCCAGAACGCCAAGTGTTTCCTGTGTGAGCCTCGGTCCTTGGCCATTTTTTCTCCTTTATGCTCTTTCTTTGGCAGTCATCCCTGATTGATGACTTCAAGCATCTGTACCTCTGCTCTGAATGCTCCCTTGAGCCCCAGACTTGGAGAGTCAATCGGCTATTCAGTTTCTATACTTGGATGCCACTGTTACAATGGCCAAAAGAACTCTTAATTTTCTCCCCTAAACCTCTTCCTTTCCCATAATTCTCTATTCTGCCAATGGTAACTACAACCCATCCAGTTTCTTACTAGGATCATCTCTAATGTGGGTCTCCTCCCTTAGGACCATAGTCAGATTCTTTTTTAAAAAAATGTTTTCTTTATTTATTTTACATATATGGGTGTTTTGCTTGCACGTATGTGTGTACACTTGTACCTACAGAGGTCAGAAGAGGATTTCCTCCGATTTCCTGGAACTACAGTTACAGATGATGACATGACTCCAGCGCCCAAACCCAAGTTATTAACAAGTTCTGTCAACAACATCTCCTGGTGCACTCCAGCTCAGCTCAGTCCTAACCCTCCTGGGATGGTCAACAGTTAGCAAGCCCTTAGCTACAAGTCCATGTCGGACAACACGTGGGCTCCTAGGCAGAGCAATGCTATGCTGTTGTGGCCCCAGCACCAACTCTCATGTGTTGCATAGAAACGGCAACGTGTTATCCCTGTCCTTTGGTTTATTTTTGTAGAGCAGGCATCCTGCAAGCACCCGAGTATCCCCCCTCCCCCCACTGCCGCAAGGAGAACGCTATGAATCCCTGAGTTGGGAGCCTTACCTGACTCTCCTCACCCTCACACTGCTCTGCAGGTATATGTCCTATGAGGTGCATGGTTAGCCCACCTGGCACGGACTGAAGGAGGCGTTCAGTAGGCAGCGGCTGAAGTCCTCAGTCCAAGCGCCTGAGCAGTGGGGTTGTGCCATCCATCGTGGGAGGGGGTCTTGGGAAAGACTCTACCCTTTGTGCTGACGGTGTCTCTTGGCCCGTTTTCTAAGCCCCCACCCAGGAAGTCGACCATGACATGACAAGGACTCAACAAATATTTGTTGAGCTGATGATAAATTTCAGCAGAGCGGGCTTTCCCTGGGTGATTCCATGCCCGTAAAATGAGGACTACTTGGAAGCAGCCGGAATGGGCCTCTTAATCTAAGCTCTCCATCTCACAGCATCAGCCACTTTCCAACCTTGCTCAGCTGATATTCACAGTGGTTTTTTTTTTTTTTTTTTTTTTTTTTTTGTCACACGCCCAGATCTCTACAGGAATCACTGTTCAAACCCAAAGAAACACGGAGCAAACCTTCCCTGAGGAGGACCACTCTGACTAAAGAGGCACATGTCAGCAGGGTAAACTTCAGTAGAGAAGGTTAGTTCTCAGCCCTGCAGCACTGACAGGTCATGGATGGAGGTGTGAGATGAGAGAGCATTGAGATGGTAGCTTGGGCGCCCTCTGGCCATGCGTGTGGGCAAGGCGACATCATGTGCTCTGAGCTCAGGCCAGGTCCTGCTCTGCACTTTGTGTACAGCCTTGCCTAAATCGCTAAGCCATAGAGACTCAGGTTGTATAGACCAGAAGCCAGGGCAGGCCAGGGCAGGCAGCACAGATAACAGAGGCTGTATCCACTGAAGGTCTTTAAGTCAGCATACTGCGAAGACACTTGTCCATATTTATATGGCTATGCTATTTGTAGCAGCTAAGAAAGGGAACCAGCTTAGATGCCACTGGCTGATGGATGCATAGATGGTATATATGCACAGTGGGATTTTATATAGCAATAAAGCAAGATGAGTCATGACATTCTCAGGAAAATATATGGAACTGGAAATTATGTTAAGTGAAATAAGCCAGGCTTGGAGAAACATGCACTATGTTTTCTCTCATGAAATCTAGGGCGTGTGTATGTGTGTGTGTGTGTGTGTGTGTGTGTGTGTGTAATATAGCAAGAAGTTGTAAGGGAAGAGAGGATAAAGAGAGGGTAATGGAGTCTATGATGTGACATCAGAGGGGGCGCTATTTGTAGGGAGGAAGGAGTCAGTAAGAATGAGACAGGAGAGTGGAATGTGCAGAGAGAGGGAGATGAGCTGGGACTGAGTAGAGTGACATATATGTATAAAATGCCACTGTAAACAATAACCAAAAGACGAGAAGGCTGGCTTGGGGATGCTGGGGTCAGTCTGTGTTCTGTTACCCCAATACCACATGGCAACTACTGGGTAGCAATTAGAAGGCTGCATCTTCCTTCTTGGACTTGTCACATGGATGAACAGAAAAGCAAATGGTGGAATGAGCTTGGAAACAGGAGCTGGAGGCAAATTACAGGACACATCTCTCTAGGGAAAGGCTGAGGACACACTTGTGATCAAGAGATTTGGACCTGGAGGCCATAGGGTAGAAGTGCTAGGTACCAAGAGGGAGGTGCTGGGTACCATCAGGGAAGATGCTGGGTACCAAGGGAGAGGTGCTGGGTACCATCAGGGGAGGTGCTGGGTACCAAGGGGGAGATGGTGGGTACCAAGGGGGAGGTGCTGGTACCATCAGGGAAGGTGCTGGGTACCAAGGGGGAGGGGCTGGGTACCATCAGGGGAGGTGCTGGGTACCAAGGGGGAGATGGTGGGTGCCAAGGGGGAGGTGCTGGGTACCATCAGGGAAGGTGCTGGGTACCATCAGGGAAGGCCCTGAGAAACCTTACACTGGCCTCGGCCGGCCTTCCCTGGATGTCTTTTGTCAATATTGGCTAGATAGCCCTATCGATAAGGTTTCTGCAGGGACCCAGCCAGGCACCCATTCAAATACTGGAGCCTGAATTGAGCCTGAGTGGTTGCAGGCTCCGTGGCTCTGTCTCCTTTTAGAAGGTGCAGAGGCCAGGGGTTGGATGGCCAGGCTGCCTAGCAGAGGCTGGAAAATTTGAATACAGCTTCCAGCCTGTCCAGGGGGATCCAGGCCATTCCCACAGGATACACACATCCACTGGAGCATACAAGACCACCTCCAGAAATCGCAGGCGATTGGCTCTTTCTGCTAACTAAGTTTGTACAAAGAACTCTTTTTTTTCCTTGCGAGACTGCGGGACTACAGGGCAGTTGCAAATTGATCCCCAGAGAAGGCTCCGTCCAATCAGCCACCCCTCTAGACTACACCACAGGAGCCCCCTGAACAAGCCACCACTTCAGCAATCCAATCTCCATATATTTCATTTTAAAAATATTTCATTTTTGGCCAGCGGTCCTTAGATCGCCAATTTGATTTGGTTTCTATAAATGGGTTTTTCAGAGTGTAGGTGGAAAATATATTTAATTTCAAATATCTGCAAACTAAAATATTCAATATAAACATCACAGTGTGGTTGAGCCGGGCATGCACCCCCGCAAAGCAGAGGCTGGCTTTGAGACAGACATAGGACCCTCGGCCTCCAGGGACTCTCTACTGTTCCCACTTCCGGCACTCAGTGAGTGAGGACACAGGAGAACCAGTGTCTGCGCTGCACGGACTCTCCCTGCTTCCAGATGTGGCTAGAAAGGGAACCACTTCCCAGAGCGCCATCTAAGAAACCGGCATGTATAATCCCCAGCCCTCTGCCAAGGACAGTTCCACCCACGCAGAGCCATGCTGGCTGTTGTGAACCCTCAGCTGCCCCTCAACTGCCAAGTTCTCTGCCTTCCTCTTCAGCCAGAAAAAACAAAAACAAAAACAAAAACAACAACAAAAACACTGAAGGCACAACATCCAGTGCAAACCATGGCGATAGCCTCAGCCTCAGCCTCCTGGGCTCCAACAGCTGACGTCACCACATTGCTGGCATCTATCCGGTTGAAGCTAATTCATCCTTGGGAAGTAACTGGGGCCTGGAAAAACAACTAAGGCTTTGCCCGAGGTCACTAAGCACAAGGTGCTGAGGCTGCGCTTCCTCTGCAGGCCCCATGGGTCTGAGGTCCCAGGGGGATATGGTTCAATCCCGTGTACCCCAATGTGTGAAGGGTAGGAGCTCAGGCCCAGGGAGCTTGCTTTATGGATGAGGCATCTGGGCCCTGCCTCTTGCTCTCTTGTCTTGCCCAGGCTAGCCCTTCACTGGCTATCTGAACCTCTCACTGTCCTCAGTGCTGCAGGGCAATGCCCCTGACCCAGCCTTCCCCCTCCACCCTGCACTCACCCTCTCAATGCACTTGTTACTTGTCCAGACACCCCGAGACTCAGCAGTGTCCCTCAGGTGTTCTGTGTCTGCGCCACCACAGTGAACCATGACCCATTTCAGACCTAAAGCAATGCAGCAATGGCCACAGTCACTGAATCACTCCAGAAGTGTAGGCCAGGGTGTGGGCCAACTAGACAACCCACTCTCGTCCCTGTTCACCAAACACTCGATGCTACTTCAGTAGGTAAAGTCCTTCGCCACAGCACCCCACCCCCACCACGTCTGCCTCCTCTTTGTCATGTGTGCCCTGAAAAGATGACTTAGGTTGCCCTTTCTTCTCTAGTCTTCCCCTGAGAAGTCACAGCTTCTCTAGGGATCTGTGCAGCTCATCTCAGCTGGCAGGAGAAATCTCATAGCAGTCGTCACTACCTTTGGGATACCGTCTCGTGTATCTCAGGCTGGCCTCTACCTACTATGTGGCCAAGCACGATCTTGAACTTGGGATCCTCCTTCCTCTGCCTTCCAAGCGTGGAAGTAGGCATCGCCGTGCTCAGTTACGAGTGGTGCTGGGGACCCAACCCAGGGTCACATGCATCCTACCCACAGAGCCACACACTTCATCCACAACGTTTTGGTACAGCACTGCGGTCTAATGGTTCTAGCTCCTATTTGTGAAGGAGAGCTGGTCCCACAGCAGGCTGGGAGCCCAATCTGGCTGCCCAGTCTGGAGTTCTGAGAGCCCTGTTGTCCTCACCTACAGAATGGGAAACTGAGGTCCAGGCAGCGTAACTGACATGCCTGAGGGCTCCCTGCCTGTAAATGTTGAGCTGGGATCTTCACAGAGGCCTGCTTTTGTTCCAGGTTTGTGTCACTGTTTACTGAATCTAGGTGGAATGAAAACAGATGCCCTCCTCTTTCACATTCACCTCAAGTAGGTCACGTGATCTGTAGTTCAATGTAAAGGGATGGAGTTAAGTGGACTTGGTTTACCCAAGCACTGGGTTCCCTACACACAATGTTGAAGTTGGGGGTCTGGCTGTGTCAATTCAGCTCCTAATAAACCTTGGTGCCTACACTCTCTGTTATAGAAATGGGCCATTAGCATCTGTTCAGTGGAGCTTTCCCCAAGTGGGAGAGACACCAGTGGCTTCTGGAATGGCCTAGAAAGGTATCTGCGACCTGGGAGCAGCAAGCAAACTATTCCTCAGGTGGCAATGCTACCACAAGGAAATCCCCATGGCTAAGGTAGATCTGCAGCAACGGAGTTTCCCAGACACGCATTACAGTCGCCAGCCACAGATATATGGTGACCACATGCGCACACGCACATGTGCACGCGCACACACACACACACCACAGCTCCAGTGGCATCCTCTCTGGGCTACCATTACTTCATAAGAGTCCTCCCTATCTTCCCTCAAGCTTTCAGGAGCCAAAGGACAGAAATGGACTCGCTGATACTCAAGTTGATACCCTCAGCATCAACTGTGATGATAGGCAGGGTACATTACCTCCACACTCTCCTCATACCCAGGATGGATACTCATCTCTTGGGATACATGGCACTGGGGATGTCTGAACCCTAGGGCTGGCTAGCCACCTGGGATCCCCGAATACCATGGGGGTGGAGCCTCTCAGGGACAATGAAGTTTGCGGGGGCGGGGGGGATGCCTGAGAGGTACCTCTTCCCTGTATAGGACTCCTGATACAGGAGCCTCACTTGTTAATTTGGTAAATTTCCCAGGAGGCTCTGAAACATCAGGAGATCCATCCTCTCAGGTGTGGCTATGTAAAGTTGACAAAAATCTTACCAGACATCCAGTAAAGGAAAAGAAAGTGCCTCAGGCAGCAAGTGCAAAGGCCAGCACAAGGCACTGAAGGTGCTGAGTGAACATGGAAAAGCCCCCTGTGTAATGTCATGGCTAACCTGCTCGTCAACTAGACAGGATCGGGATCAACTGAGAGATGTGCCCCAAGCATCTCCTCTGGAGGGGGTGGCACTTTCATGAGTTACCCCAGACTTAAAAATCCCCTTAAAGCATGCTTTCTGATGCCTTCATTTCTTTCAGGTCCTGTGGGACAACCTACCAAACCCCTTTTAATCTATATTCAATCAGTTCTGTTCCTCCAGTGAGCCCCAACTATACACACGGGATGCAGCAGGTGACGTCAGCCACAGCTGACTCGAGTGACAGGCTTGTCCTGTGGCCAGTTTGCTTGTAGCATTTTACCCACTTTAACACTGGTTTTTCTCCCCATCACTCCCCCGCCCCCATTTTACAGATACCAGCGGGCAATTGATGGTAACAGTAGAGAATGCAGAAACTGTGTTTCTACACAGGCTGGTCTGAGGACACACCTCATCCACACCTCACGGAACAGCACAGTGAGGGGATGTGTGGAGCTGCAGAGAAACAGGATCCTGCAGACCACTGAGATGGTAGGCTGGGCAGGGGAATGACACAGACCGCTTAGCAGCAGGGGTATGGACACAGGCTTACACATGGCTTCTTTTATTTCTCCTGTGTTCTATAACCAGCCACCTGACATATATTTGTAGAGTACTGTAATTGGCTCTACTGGCTCCTTATTGGGCAGCTAGATCATTCCAGATCATGTCACTAGCCCCATCACACACAGATGTGGTAGGTACTCTGCTGTCCATGGTCCTGATCACAGTCTGCCATTCATCGATCCTGGCCCAAGACAAGAAACCTAAGCCCACTGTCTCTGAGTCATCCAAACACTGGTGACTGCCTTCACACCCTCCTCAGGCTGCTTGCTCCCCAGGGAGGGTGGGCAGCCTGGATTTCTTGCCCATATAACCTTTTCCACACAGCATGCAGTGGAAACACAGCTCAAGAATGGTGAGAGAGGTCACTGCGACGCAGGTTTCTAGCTCAAAGAAAGCAAACCAATAGGAGTTTTAAGGGCAGTGAAATGGGCTATTATCAGCTGTCCCAAGAGCTTGGTCTCTGAGGGAAGGAACAAGGCCAGAGTGGTCTTGAGCCACGAGGAGACAGTAGCTGGCCCGTTGCTCATCCGGGCTGTGTCCTTCTACACTGGAGTCAGTCATCAGCAAGGTGACACGTAAAAAGAATAAGAAGGAGGTTCTATGGGTGGAGGAGAAGGCTGGAGTCAGGCATGGAGCAGACAATATGGAGGAGACTCATCTCAGCTGCCAGGGATCACAAACCATTCTGAGCTAGGAGGTGCCAGGGCACTGGGCTTGCAGGATCCATAGAGAGGCAGGCTATGCTCAAGTGCTTCGTCTCCCTCAGTGAGCAAGACAGTCCACGGGAAATGAGCCCTTAAAGCTCTGCCGTTGAAGGTGAAGTGATCAGATCCTTTGGCTACACAAAGAGCCCTGGGGCACTGCTGTGCTGCTGCACCCCCTACATCCCCCACAGGACTGCTGTGCATGCCTAAATGCCAGATAACCCGGAGCCCTGCGCCTGGGAAGCACAGGCCCAGAAGGGGACAGGGCTAGCAAGACCGAGGGCTCACTTCCTACCCGATCCACAAAGAATCAATGAATCAAGCTTGCCCATGCATGTACACAAATATGCACACACACACACACACACACACACACACACACACACACACACACACACGCATGCACTTCTTTCTCCTTCCATAGTTACCAACCAAAACCCCAAGCCAAACATGGATTTAGAAGTCATTGCCATGGTAATTTAAAAGCCACTTACTACCTTGTACAACTCAAGCTAGTAAATTGAATGGACGGTGATATGAAAATATTTCATTAGATGGTTTTTACGCCAAATTAGGCTGATGCAATTATGTTGATATTCAGAATCTGCATTAGTCTGAAACTATTTTTAACACTTTTTCTAATTTAGCATGATTAATTCTTTCACTTAAGGACACACTTATTCTCGTGTTTTGAATGTTTTTCTGTTTTGATTTCTCTCTGCTTAGGTACCTAACTCATAACGAATTCTTATTCCAGGGGCTTGGTTCCAATTTCTCAGGACATTTACTTATCTAGAAATATGATTGTATTTTTGTTTTTGCAATAATTATGTTCTCCACAGGGAAGACCAGGCCATTGACATTAACTGTAATGCACCTCAGCCTATTAAATGCTGGGACCCCTGAGAACCAGAAGGCTGTTTTTAAAAGAGATTCTTGAATTGGTTTGCAAGGTGCATATTCTGCCTAGCTTTAAATTTAAAAAAATGACCAGCTTAAGTTTTAAAAAACTAGACTGTAGCTGTATACCAATAAGGACAAGGCACATTTCACAAAGTTTCACCCCTAGATTAAAAGCTACAGTGTGGTGTGTGTATGCGCGCGCATGTTATGTGTGTGTGTGTGAGAGAGAGGGGGGGAGACTATAAGCCTGCTTTCTCCAGGGAGCAGTGACCCGCTAAATATACACAACACTAAAGGACCTCAGTCAGGTGTGTGTGTGTGTGTGCGTGTGTACATGAGCAAACAACTGTGCGCTGCATCTCTCTGTGCGTAACAATAATAATTAAAGAAAAAGAGGTCCTAATTTGAAATATGTGCACAGGAGGGGGTGGAGGGGCTGGGAGGGAGAGGTGGAAACGGTTTAGACATAGTACTCATGTGTCAATTTCTCAAAAACCACAAAACTAAATTTAAAAAACCTGGAATGTTTTCCATAGAAGGTGTGCTGGGGACAAGACCAGAGGGCTCCTATGTCCCAGTGAAACGTGGCAGCTGGCCAGAGAAAACAGACTACTGCTATGTTTGCCTGCACTAATTTTTCTCCTCCAGAAAGTTCATCAACGGAAACACTTGATCTGTGTTTGTAAAGAATCTGGATCTTTAAGTCAAAACAAATGTGTGCTGTCATATTTTGGATTCTTGTTAAGAAAATATTTGTTGGTGGTGGTGGAATTTTTTTTTTTTTGCCTTGTTTTGTTTTGTTTATTTTTGCTTTTCAGCAATTCTCTCCTAATCTGGTTCTAACAACACTAACTTTAAAAGCATGCAGATTCCAGTGCCCACTTCTTTCTCCAAGATGTACCAGGCTGTAGACACGCCAAGCATGGAGACACTTCCCATCCACCCAGACACTAATGTCATTAATCCGCCAAGAACTTTTGGAGATCACTTACCTAGAAACTGTGTTTACATGCTAAGTGCAAAATGCAGAGCTCTTGTGGATGGGATGGAATGTGAGTTACAACCCTGCCACAAGCACCTGTGCTGTTCATTGAACAGGAAGGTGACACAGTCAGCTACGAAGCAATTACCTGAGCAGTCACTGTAAAGCCACACTGCATGGCACTTCTCACATAGCCTCCCAGGAAAGCTGGCTCTTACTGCTTTCCATGCCATCTATGTGGACACCCTATGGCCACCACAGTGTCCTGCCGCTACCATGTTCCTATGGCCACCACAGTGTCCTGCCGCTACCACACTCCTGTGGCCACCACAGTGTCCTGCCACTACCACGCTCCTGTGGCCACCACAGTGTCCTGCCACTACCACGCTCCTGTGGCCACCACAGTGTCCTGCCACTACCACGCTCCTGTGGCCACCACAGTGTCCTGCCACTACCACGCTCCTGTGGCCACCACAGTGTCCTGCCGCTACCACGCTCCTCCAGCAACATGCATCTAGAGCACCAGAGCAGCCTAGAGATGGCCACCAGCCCCTGAGTTTTAGTTTAGGGTAAGAAGGGCTTAGCACATAAGCAGGGAACTTGGGGTGTATCATAGTATCTCCCCCAAAAGGCCAAGAGTAGAAGGTAAGGAGGTGAGTTGTTATGAATTCCTTCCCTGGGGTACACTGTTCATATGTGTGTGCAGGGGCAGGGGTGGGTGGGGGCTGACTAACTGCGAAGCCCATAAGGTCAGAGGAAACCAACATGAGGCCAGGCATCCAGTGTGCCAGTGGTCTGGCTATCCGTCAGCTAGCTAGACCCAGAGACTGGATGCCGGCCATTATTATTACTATTATGATTATGATTATTATTATTATTATCATCACCACCACCACCAACAACAACATCATCATCATCACCATCATCAGTATCAGTATTAGTATTAGTATTATTGTTACTGGAATTCTTAGAATTATAGCCTGGGTCCTGGCAGTAATAACAACATAGACTCATCCACTGTCATTTTATTACTATTGGGCTTTAAGTTTTATTTTTAAGTGTGCCTACATGCGTGTGCGTGCCTATCTATGCAGGTCAGAAGGGAGAGTGCCATTCTCCTGGAGCTGTAGTTACACATGGCTGCCAGTGTCACAAGAGGTGGGCGGCTCAGAGCCCGGGTCCTGGCAGCCGCTCACCCTCAGAAGGCCAATCGGCAAAACAACTGTGAAAAGCGGAGAAAGAGCACGGCCAGATTGAAAGAGAAACAAGGAGATCTAGTGACCTCAGCTCTGACTCTGTCTTTGGGGGTCTTGACGTGAGGTGTAGGTTTAAACAGAAGGCAAGAGGTGTGCAACCAAGCGGTCCTGGTCAAGGAGTGGCCCCAGCCTTCATCGCTGTATTGGCTCCAGGCTCTCCTGCAGAGTGGTCTGACGACTTGACAGAACTGTGTGGAATCTCCTTCCAGAATTCCAGTCCCCCTGTGGCTACCATTTCAGCCTTTTCCTGCTCCCAGCATGGGATACCAGGGGAAATTCCAACTTTTGGGTCCATTTGTTTTAGTTGTCTGGTAGCCGGAGGTCGGGGGACAAGCATCCGTTCCCACTGTCATCCTTTCTGCAGGATTCTCACTGGCTTATCGTGCTGTGGATGGAACATGGGGCCTTGCATGGCAGGCAAGCACTCCAACTCTGGGCCAACTCCCCAGCCCTGACAGGGTTGTTCTTTTTTTTTTTTTTTTTTTTTAAATCTTCAAACGAAGCATCTCTGACATTTGTAAGAATCAAAGCATCCAGTGGGGTAGAGTGGCCTATGAGAGCCGCGCTCTAAGCTTCCCGTAACCGCCAATGGGCCCTTCCTGGGGCAGCTCCCTTCCTCCCTTCTTGCCTGGTTGGGGTCTACCCCCTGACCTCCCCTCCCGGGCTCCTCTCGGGCCTAGGGACTTCCATCTGTGCCCAGGCTCTGGCTGTTGGGGCAGATCTAGAAAGATGGGCTTTGACTGAGGCCTTTTAGCATTCATGCCCATGTTGTCCCACAGCCTTGCTTGGTGGATTCCTGAAGTAGCAAAAACAGATGCTGGCAGAGAGAGCTGGGCCCCAGGCCCTGTGAAGGGCAGCCAGCAGATTACCTCTGCGGAAACCTAACCGTTTTGTTTACGGTGTTCTGACAATGCTCAGAGCTGCTCGGAGCAGCTTCGCCACGCGCCAAACCGCTTGACATTCTGCTGAGGTGTCTGCAGCTCTGAAGGATGACTCCGGTGACATTGACAGCTTTCGGGGCCGTGGTTCCCCCGGCTTCGTGGCTCCAAGGCCTAAGCCATCTGTAGCTTCTGACTTGGCACTCCCGGGGCCCAGAATGTCAAAACTGATCAGGGAAAGGAAACTGACTGAAAACTAGACAAGCAGTGCAGAAAGTGTGCGCTGGGGAGCGGGGGTGGGGGGGAGTGTTGTGGGGGGGCAGGGGAAGACAGGGTCCCTCTGTCCTGAGAAGCCCTCAGATCTGAGTCTGCAGCCCGCACTTGTCCATCTTCCGTGCAGCACATGCTCAGAGCAAGAACTGGATGAGAATACTCCACTTACTGGGAGACCCCCCCGCCCAGTGCCTCTCTCTGTCCTCAGCTTAAGTTCTAGAAATCTCTCTGCAGGTTCAGGGGCCCTGCAAAGTTCAGTTCCCACCTTTCTCTCACCACTGCCTCCTTCAGTCTCTGTATACACCAACTGGCATTCCACGCCCTTCTTTAACACCCGCCCCTTCTCCGCACTGGGGGCTTTGCGTATGTATGCCTCCCCTTGGTCCTCTACTGCTTCCCTCTCCTCGATGACAGTCTCAGTGAAACAACACTTCTCCCGTGCCTCCTTTTGGTCCCCAGACCGGCTGGCTACCCGCTGTCGGATCTCACACTTCTGGTACTTTGCCTTTTCTGTAACCATCACAGTTGTCTCAGTCGATTAGGGGGTTAAATTGTACTTCTATCAGTGGACTGGGGTCCCCGTGTATCCTCTCCTGGTTCTTGGAAGACGCTCAGTAAATATTTCAAGAATAATAAACGCCCCCAAAGCCAGGTGACTGGGGAGGAAAAAGCTTACAATTTAAAGTAGAAAATCCATGACATGCTGGAGGAGTGTGAGCTTGAGAGTTAGGAAGTCTTGTCTTTGAGCAGGGATCTCTGGTGAGCCAAGTGACCTTAATTACTTAAAAAACCTGTCTGAGCCTGTTTGTCATTGGTGAGACTGCACAATTACTGAAAAGTTAAGTTATCATAAGAAAAGTGCTTAGCACAGCAAGGTGCACCTTCTGTTGTGTTTTTGTTATCGTCGGTGTTCTGGTTAAAGGTCTGAGTGGCAGGTTGGGTAACTTCCAACTGCAGTTAGTACCCCTGTGAATTTCTTCTCCATGGGCTGGATGAGAGAGCTGCACACATACCCACGTCGTACAACCCTGCAGCTGGCATTTCAGGTGGCTCACGGTTGCTGGGAACTAAACTGGGGTTCTCTGTGTGAGCAGTAAGTGCTCTTAACTGCTGAGCCATCTCTCTGACCCAGGCACAAATAATTTTTGCTGAGCAACATTCTCTTCCATTCCTAAATGCTCCATCCTGCGCCAAGTGGTCTGTGGCAGCCACACTGGCGAAGCGGTGTCATCCGCAGGCACAGTCTTTGAAGGATGAGGTCATTACACACCCAGCAGCACCATGACGTGTCCACGAATATACCCAGGAAAGCAACCAGGCAAGAAGGGAAGGCTTGCCCACAGAGAGGCCTCCTGACTCGGTATAAAGGTATCACTTGCAGGGTGAAGTCTAACATCCTCAAACTGAGCTCAAACAAGGGCAAGTGCACAGTATCACAGTCATTTAGAAAGAAGCTATTGCCTTGAAATGGAGTCCAGTGACAATGTATGTGAGTGCCAATGAAATAACTCACACAATACAGTGTGTGTGTGTGTGTGTGTGTGTGTGTGTGTGTGCATGTGTGCGCGCGCGCATGCGCGTGTGATGTTCAATGAGATTACTCAGAGGTGAGAGAGAGACTTGTTACCAAATCTGATGGCATGACCCCCGTGACAGAAAGGGAGAATCAACTCCTAAACTCCCATGACTCCTCTGGCCTCCACAACCATGATGTGGCATGTAGCATGTGTAACCTTCCACACATAAATGTCATAACCTTTGTAATGTGCCCCTTTGGGAGATCTCCCCCAGGGACCTTTCTCACCCTGCCCCAGTTCCTGTGCCTTTAGTTGCAGTATTGAAACCAGCAACGTAACCCTCACATGTATTTTTGTCTTTATGAATCCATTTATCTGTTCAAAGCATGTTTTATATAAAGTTTGGAGTCAGTATGATGATGTTTATGAGAGGAGCAGGTGGAGTTTCTGTGTTGTGAATACACATCGACCGGGAGAAAATTGCTACTTGAATGACACGGCATCTTCAAATCCATGAACATGGTATAGCCTGTCCATGAACATGGTATGACTACCCCATGAACATGGTATGCCCACCCTATGAACACGGTGCATCCAGTCAGTGAACATGTATACCTCTCCATTGGAAGTCATTTCCCTCCACAGTGCTTTCAGCTTCAAGTGCAGAGCACTTCCATATGTAAATGACAACTCCACACTAGACAATCTCCATGTGGTACACTGCCACCAACTGAACTTTACTCGACCTCTGTTTTCTAACTGGTCCTTGCCACGGGAGCATGGTTGCTTTCTGTCAGTTGACCTGGTTTCCTATGGTCTTTCTGGATTCATCTACCAGTTACAATAGCTTTTTTAAATAATAGATTCTGTGCTGTTTTCAACAAGCAACACTAACTAGAGTTTCACTCCAGTCTTTCCCAATCTAACGACCTTCAGCCCTTCTCCTTACATGCTGATATTCCCAAGCCCTCCACCCAGGCCGGCACTGGAGAGAAGTGCTGAAAGGGGACACGTGGCCATTCCTAGTGTTAGGGAGACGTACAAGAATAGAACACTGGTTATGATCATCAGAGCAGACTTTTAAAATGTTTGTTTAAAGTATGTATGTGTGCATGTGTGGGCACAGACACAGAGACACAGACACACACTATTCACACATACATATACACATATGCACACATATGTGCACACACATCCCACACATACACACACTACCACATACACACACTACACACACACTACACACACACACACACACACACACACACACACACACACACACCCCACAGCATGGTTGTGGAAATCAGAGGAGAGCCACAGGCACCTGTCTTCACCTGACTTCACCTCCCACCTTGTTTGAGACAAGGTCTCTTGTTGTTAACTGCTGTGCACTCCTAGCTGACCGGCCCATGAGCTTCTACAAATTCTCTGTCTTTACCTCCTGAATTGGTTACTTTCATGTTGCTGTGGGAAAACTCCATGACCAAAGCATCTTACGGAAGAAAGAGTTTATTTGGGCCTATGGGTCCAGAGGGATAAGGGTCCATCATGTCCAGGAGACATGGTGACAAAAAGCAGGTCTGTGGCAGCAGCTGAGGGCGAGAGCTCACATCCTCAGTGGCAGTCACAAAGTACCGAGAGTAAAGTGGCAGTGGGACAGGCTGTACACCTTCAAATCCCCCGGCCAGCGATGCACTTCCTCCCTCAAGGCTGCACCTCCTCCACAAACAGCCACAGCAACTGGGCTCTGAGTCTTCAAATAGCTAAGCCTCCTGGTGGCCTGTTCAAATCCCCTGTCATCTCAGGAGCACAGGCTACTGTATCCGGCATCCGGGGATCCAAACTCAGGTGTTCATGCTTGCACAGCAAGAGCCTGGCCCGCTGAGCTCTGTCCAGCCTGAGCCGCCCTTTTTCAGGTCGGAGGATGCCCCCTCTGTGCCTACTCTGCTGAGGGTTTTTTTTTTTAATCATGAATGAATACACAATTATGCCATTTTCTGTAGCTGTTGATAAGATTATATGGTCGATATCCTTTGTTCTCTGAACACAGGCAATTACATTGATTTTTTTCAAATGTTAAATCAATCTCGCACATCCCCAGTTAACCCCATTAATCATGGTGAATTATCCTTTTCACACGTAGCCGCATCTCCTTGGCTAATACTCTGTTAGGGATTTTTCCAATTATGTCCTTGCTGGTTACTGGTCTGTGGCTTTTCCTGTAACGCCTTGGTCTTGACTTTCGATCAAGCCCACTGGCCTTGTGAAGAGAACTTCCTGAGTGAAGTTCTCCACCATCCTCCCTTTTCTGAGCAACGTTCAGTAAGTTGGCGTTATCCTCTCCTTAAACATCTGACAGAAGTTAGCATGAGAGAGTCTTCCTCATAGGAAGATTTATAATTATAAAATCAATTTCTTTAATAAACATGGCTTCATGTAGATTTTCTGTTTCCTTTAGTGCTGACTTTGAAATTTTGTTTCTCTTTAGGAGATTTCCCGCTCCGTCTGTGTTGCCCGACTAGTCACCATAGATTATTTTCTCATCATATGTTTACTGGATATAGTTTCCCGATTGGGGTCACTTTTCATTCATGATA
Source organism: Acomys minous (assembly GCF_964271855.1). NCBI lineage: Eukaryota > Metazoa > Chordata > Mammalia > Rodentia > Muridae > Acomys > Acomys minous. Next base: position 124,956,810 of record NC_140487.1, read on the forward strand.
CTAGTAATTTGTGGGGCTTTTTTTTTCTGTCTTTGTTTCTTGATTACATGAGATCAACTTATTGATCTTTGAAGGGTTTTTATATTTTTCTGGTTTTGAGTGTCTCATCCATCTGTACAATGGGATATGGTCCTATCTAGTTCCTGTTTTCCTCTCCTGTTCCTCCCTATTGCCCACAACACACCCTCCCTCCCAACTTAACCGCTTTTAACTTTAGGGGCATTGTTCATTTTGTTGATGTTTCCCATTGTTGGTTCACTGGATGTGCTGGTTGGTATTTTGTCAACTTGACAGAATCACTGAGAAGGAGGCACATCAACTGATAAAGATGACCTTTTCTTGATAGATAACTGTTGTGGGAAGGCCCATCCCACTGTGGGCGGGGACTGTGGTCCTGTGGGAAGGCCCATCCTACTGTGGGCGGTGTCTCCCCTGGGCTGTGGTCCTGTGGGAGGGCCCATCCCACTGTGGGCAGTGCCCCGCCCCTGGGCTGTGGTCTTGTGGGAGGGCCCATCCTACTGTGGGCGGTGCCCCTGCCCCTGGGCTGTGGTCCCGTGGGAGGGCCCATCCCACTGTGGGCGGTGCCCCCGCCCCTGGGCTGTGGTCTTGTGGGAAGGCCCATCCTACTGTGGGCGGTGCCTCCCCTGGGCTGTGGTCCCTTGGGAGGGCTCATCCCACTGTGAGCGATGCCTCCCCTGGGCTGTGGTCCTGGGTGCTACGAGGAAGCAGGCTGAGGACGCCATGGGGGACCAGACAGTAAGCAGCTCTCCTCCATGGCCTCCAAATCAGCTCCCACCTCCAGGTTCCTGACCTGCCTGCATTTCTGGCCTGATCTCCCTCTATGATGGGCTGTAACTGACACGTGTAAGTCAAATAAACCCTTCCTTCTCAAGCCGTTCTCGCCCGGTGTTCTATCACAGTGATGGGAATCTAAGACAATTGATTGTACGTCATCTTATTCTTCTACTTCGATATTAATCAGCTCTTCTTTTTTCTACTTGCTAAACAGAAAAGCCTATTTAATCTTTTAAACACTTGCTAATACAAATCAAATAGATTGATTTTTATGCACACACAGTATAAGCACTGAAAACCAGATACCCTCCCCCCCCCCACGCCACCTGCCTCGTCCTTTAAGACCAGCTTTCCCTGTAGCCACAGGTTTTTTATGTTGGTTGTGAGTTCTCATTCATTTAAAAAGTGTTAGCTAGTTTACTTTGTGACCCACCCACCACCCTTTTATCACTGTTTAGTCTTCAGGTATCTGGGAGTGTCTTAGATACCTGAACTATCAGTTAATTCTGCTACTGTCAGAAACAGCCTTTTTTCCACCTTCAATGCACAGCTTAGAAAGTCACCTTGGCTTCCTCACTTCTTGGTACAAGGCTCTTCATAGCACCCCTTTTATAGCCCTGCTGTTCCTAAGAGTTCATAGTGATGTCCTCTCTTTTGATCCTGATTTTGGTCATTTGGGTCATTTGCATAGACCGAGGAAGAACTCTAGTTTTAATGTTTTGAGAAACTGTCACTGTCTTCAGCAGCAGAGCCGTTATTTTACACAACCCATAGCATCTTCTCTTCCTGATGCTGCAGGGTATTTGATCACACTGTGAACCCTGAGGCTATGTTATATACTGAAAAAAAAAAAACCCTGTTTTTAGTTGTGATGTGGCTCGGCCTCAGCACACACCTTTAATCCAAGAGCTTTCTGCTTGAGTATTTTAAACAGAATTAAATAAAGTCAACCATAGGTCAAGAGGCTGAGCAAACAACCTCAGTTTGTGAATATAGAATTATTAAGAAAAGACCATAGAGAGGAAGTGAGGAGGGCAGATAGAGAGACTCACAGGAAGTGGAAGGAAGGGACATTCAGTTTGAGGGGTTTTGAGATGGCGTGAGAAAGGGGATTCCTTCTGGGACATCAGCTGAGGAGGAAGGTCAGTTGGGTGCTTCCTCTGCCTCTCTGAGCTCGTGAGCTTTCACCCCAGCATCTGGCTCCTGAATCTTCATTGGCAAAAATTGAACAATTGAGATTTAGTTAAAGACAACACCCCCACCTCAGTCGGTCAGCCTTGTTGGTCTGTTTGCTCCCCCTTGAGACAGCATCTCACTATGTAGCCCTGGATAGCCTGGAACCCACTATGTAGACCAGGCTATCTTCAGACTCACAGAGATCTGCCTCTGGCTCTGGGATTAAAGGCGTGCGCCACTGCACCCAGCCTTGGTCGGATATTCAAAGGAACTAGCTTTTGTTGCGATAGGCTTTCTCTTTGCTTCCTTTAGTCCACACTTTGTTTCAGCTGCTCTGTATCGGTCTGCCTGGCTGCTGCAACATAAAGCCATAGGATTGTATGCCTTAGACTGCAGAAATTGCTTTTCTCACACTTCTGTGGTCACATTGCCAGCAAATCTGATATCTGTTGTGGACTCTCTTCCTGGCCCTCTGAGGGCCGCCTTCTTGTCATGTCTTCCCTTAGCCCTTCCTTTTAGAGAGAGTGTGAGCTTTTGTGATGCTACCTTTCTCCTTTAAAAAAAGATCTCATGTTTAAAAATAAATGCTGTCTTCTTCATGTGTGTATGTGTCTGTGTGTGTGTGTGTGTGTGTGTGTGTGTGTGAGAGAGAGAGAGAGAGAGAGAGAGAGAGAGAGAGAGAGAGAGAGAGAGAGAGAGAGAGTGCACACACGCACGTGCGCTTGCATGTGGGTGCCCACAGAGGTCAGAGCCATCAGACCCCCTGGAGCTGGAGGAGTTACAGGTGGTCGTGAGCTCCTGATATGGGGTGCTGAAAAGCAAACTTGGACGCTCTGGAACACAGTCCACCCACCCTGCACCCCAGAGCCACCTCTCCAGCTGCTGCAATGGATGGGTTCTTTTGAAAAGACAGTAATCCTTTTGGACCAAAGCCTCACCCACCCATCCTTAAGGATGTCTTGAGAGACTCTTCTTGCTCCACAGCATTCTTCAGGGAGGAGGAAGAGGAGGAGGAGGAGGAGGAGGCAGCACGGATCTACTGTGTCCTCCTTTGGCTCTATTTGAGTCTCCTTTGTTTTTATTTATTTTGCTAATTTCTTTGGAGGAGGTTTGGGCAACTGTTTGAGATCAATTTTTGTTTTTCTCTTTTGATGTAGGCATGAGAAATGGTAACTTTCTCATGATTTTGGTCAATTATATGCTTAAGAAAAGCATTAAAAACTTAGATGAGCTCTTCCATCTACCCACAGATTCACCATGCCAAATGCTGTGTTCCTTTGTGTAAAGAGGAACTTTCATTTAGTAACGTTTTCTTTCAACTTGAGAAGTTTCTTTTGATTTCTTAAGGCCTGGTAGCATCAAGTTCTCATTTATTTATTTATTTATTTATTTATTTAAATTTGCTTTGCATCCTCATTGTAGCCCCCTTCCTATCTCCTCCCAGTCCCACCCTCCCCCTTCATCCCCCATTCCCCTCCCCTAGTCCTCAAGAGAGGGGGAGCCCTCTTCCCCTACCAACTGACCCTAGTCTCATCAGGACTGCCTGCATCCTCTTCCTCTGTGGCCTGGCAAGGCTGCCCCACCAGGGAGAATTGAGCAGACAACAGATTTCCTGCTCTCTCCTTACCAGGGGATCCACATGGAGACTGAGCTGCCTATCAGTCACATCTGAGCAGAGGGCTTAGGTCCTCTCCATGCATGGTCCTTGGCTGATGCATCAGTTTCCGCTGCATCCCTCCCCGCGCCCTTCCCCCGCCCCGTCCCAGATTTGCTGTTTTGTTGGTCTTCTTGTGGAGCTCCTGTCCTTTCCTGGTCTCTCTAACCCCCAGTCATTCATAGGGCTCCGTGTGCTCTGCCCAAACTTTGGCTGTGAGTCTCAGCATCTGCTTCAACCCTTGCTGGGAGGAGACTTTCAGAGAACATCCATGGTAGGCTCCCTCCTGTTGCCTCTCCTCAGGGTTTCCAGTGTCTGTTCTGTTTGCCCTTCTGAACAAGAATGAAGCATCCTCCCCAGGGCTCTCCTTGTTACTTAGCTTATTCAGGTCTTTGGATTGTGGTGTGATTATCCTGTATTATAAATCTAATATCCACTTATAAGTGAGTATCAAAAACTCAAGTGCTAGCAAGGGTGTGGAGAAAGGGGAACACTCCTCCATTGCTGGTGAGCATGCAAACTTGCACAACCGCTTTGGAAATCGATCTGACAGTCTCTCAGAAAATTGGGAACAGCTCTACCTTAAGACCCAGCTTTAGCCACACTCCTTTAATCCCAGAACTCGGTGGATCTCTGTGAGTTCGAGGCCAGCCTGGTCTACAAAGCAAGTCTAGGACATCCAGGGCTGTTACACAGAGAAACCTTGTCTCAAAAAACCTAATAAAAAATAAAAAATAAAAAATTTTAAAAGCCCAGCTTTACCACTTCTGGGCATACACCCAAAAGATGCTCCACCACACAACAAGGGCATTTGCTCAACTATGTTCATAGCAAAGTTATTCGTAATAGCCAGAAACTGGAAACAACACAGATGTCCCTCGACTGAAGAATGGATAAAGAAACTGGGGTACATCTACATAATGTAATACTATTCAGCTATTAAAAACAAGGACATCATGAAATTTGCAGGCCAATGAATGGAGCTGGAAAAGATCATCCTGAGTGAGGTGATCCAAACCCAGAAGGACACGCATGGTATATATTCTCTTCCTTTATTTTGAGAGGTTTGTTTTTGTTTTTGGTTGGTTGGTTGGTTGCTTTTGTGTGTATGTGTGTTTCTAAAAATGTCTTTTATTTTCACTCTTGAAAAATACGTTCACTGAGCACAGAGCTGCATGCTGGTGGCACGGTTTCTCTACTTTGCTGCACAGTCTTCTTTTGTGGTGTTTGGAATGAAAAACCAGTAGTATTTATTATTTTTATAATGTGCCTTTCCTCCCCCTAATTAAAAGCTTTGCTCGTCACTGCTGGTGTTCAGGAATTAATTCTATTGCTTGTGTTAACTTCTTTGTATTTATTCTATGATCCGGTTCATGGAGTATCTAGACTCCATTTAATCTTATAATTCCCATCAGTTTTGGAGAAATCTTGACCAGAATTTCTTCAAGACATTTTTGTACTGTTTTTGTTGTCGATGAAGATTGCCTTTGAGAGACAGGGCCTCACTATGTAGCCCAGGCTAGACTGGAACTACCATCATCCTGCCTCTAGCTCCCAGGAGCTGGGTTTGCACCCACATCTCACCACCACATCCCACCCCTATTTTTTTTTTTTTTTTTTTTTTTTTTTTGGTTTTTTGAGACAGGGTTTCTCTATATTATCTTGGCTGTTCTGCACTCACTTTGTAGACCAGGCTGGCCTCAAACTCACAGCAATTCACCTGCCTCTGCCTCCTGAGTGCTGGGATTAAAGGCATGCGCCACCACCACACTCAGCTTCCCACTCCTCTCTAAAGTGCCCTTCCCCCATGGTCTGGTCCCCAAGTGGTACTTACAGTAGATCATGCACTACTGCTCGGTAGCTCATTAAGATTCATCAATTCCCCTCCGCCCTTTCTTCTTTGGGTGGTCTGGGGCCAGCGGCTCTGACTGCTTTAAATGCATGTTCTCTGACCCATCGTATGTGTGTCTAACCTGCCTCAAGGCCTTCTGTGATAGGCAGATGCTCGGATGGACTCCTGTGTCCATCTCCCTGTGTCTCCCAGCCTGTTGACAGTGAGCATGCAGGTGATTTGCCCCTCCCCAATCAGAAGCATTCAACGTATTACAACATGACTGCTATCCATGATTAGGCAATAGAAAGAAATATTACTCTCTGTAGGCAAGAAGCCCTTATGATGAGGTGTGGTGAAGGTGGCCAGTGCCTCATGGCCAGCTGTGAGCTGAAGCCTTTGGTTCAACATCTGGTAAAAACCTGAATTTTCACACCAGCACTCCCTCCTCACCGGGGAGCCCTCAGCCTTTGGCTGGGGCCTTGACTTCAGCCCTGTGAACGGCCCTGACACAGAGGGCTTCTCTAAGCGCTGCGGGGCTTCGGACCCTCAGGAACTGTGGATGTGGATGTGTGTGCTGGGGGCTGCTGCTCAGTGGTGATGCGTGGGGTATCAACAGATAACACACCTGGTGAGATTTCACCATGAACATAACGTTTTCTAATCAGCTCGTGTCCCCGTGTTCATCTTTCCCCGTGAACAATCGAGGGCCGGTGTAGAACACACGCTAACGGCTTTCACACGGGTTATCTCAAAGCCCTTGTCTTTTGAGTTCCACGCCTGTTATTGTTTTCTCTGAACTGGTTTCTTTCTCCCAGATCTAGCTCACATTTTCATGATTCTTTCATGTCTAATAACTTTTATTGAGTTTAGAGTATTGTGAATAATGCATTGTTGATGGGAGCTTTCGTTATGTGATTTTAAAAGATGCCGAATTTTGCTTTGTCAGCCATTGTGCGACTTACAGCTCATCTAAAGTTTGCTTTCTGCTTTTTTTTTTTTTTTAAAGGATGCATCTATTTCAGGGAGAGAGAGAGATTAGCCCTCTTAGTAACATGTGACCATTCTGGGGTCACTATCAGATACCCAGGTGTTAATACAAGCTCATCTGAGCCTCACCATTTCCCAGGGCTTGCATCTCTACACTAGGAACATGTCTTGCTCCTGTAGCGTGACAAGAAGCAATCTAAAAAATAAAAATTAAAAAATTAATAAATTTTTTTAAAAAAATTAAAAAAAAAAAGAAGCAATCTAAGGGAAGAGGACTTATGTGTCCACAGTTGGAGGGTACAGGACATCATAGTGTGGGGGGCAGCAGGGTCATGAGGTCGCCTGCTCATGTCCAGGAGCCAGAAAACAGACATGCAGGACCCGGTTACAACCCTCAAGGCTCAGCCTGCAATGAGCCACTTCCTTTAGTTCTGCCTCTATCTCCTGACGATTCCATAGCCTCCCAAAACAGTGCCATCATCTGGGAACCAAACACTCAAAATCAGGAGCCTGTGGAGGGGATTTTCCCACTCAAACCATCACAGGCTTGCTCCTGAGCAACCTTGTGACATCCCACTTCCTGCCTGTACAAGGTCGCCCTTACCCACAGGCTCTCACCTGCCGTGCAGATTCTGGGATGTGTTTTTCTGTTTGTTCCCTCTCTAGGATTCCCCAGGAGCCTTCCCTATAAACTTCAAAAGTCTCTGCCTTTCCACACTCAATCTCCTCGTCCTCAGCTAGTGCTCTGCTCGCCCATGCACACCCGAGCTGCTGCCTGGAAACCCCTCTGGCTGGATCACAAAAGCCCCCTTTGCCGGCTTCAGATCACACAGCCCCAAGCCGCTATTCAATACCCAACTACTCATGGATTCCAGCTGTTTTGGATGAAATCCTGAGCTCGCTGTCGTTATTGCTACATCTCTTAGCACTTTGCTACATCTTTAACGTTTGACTCCACCCCTTGCATCTCAGGGCAGGGGAGACCTTGAGAACATGGTATCAGCAATACTTTTTAATCAATGGCTCTGTCACGGTTAGCTTTAGCGGTCAACCTGAAGAGCGAGTCTCAGTTGAGGGATCCCTCATGTCAGACTGGCCTATGGGCATTCTTTGGACAGTTAATTATTGTAGGAGGTCCTGTCTACTGTGGGTGGGCGATCTCACTAGGCAGATGGCCCTGGGCTATCTAAGAAGGCTAGCAAACCGTGAGCCTGAGAGACAGCCAGCAGGCAAGTAGCATTCTTTCATGGTTTCTGTTTCAGCTTCCTTCTTGAGTTCCTGCCCTGACTTCCCTCGGTGACAGGCCATGCATGGATGTATAACCCCGACAAATCCTTTCATCCCCAATGTCGTTTTTTAGACTGAGCATTTTCTGACAGTAGCAGAAAGGGAGCCAGGACAGTGACCCAGCCACAAGATCCCCGACCCAGCATTCAAACAGCCCGGCTCTGCCTTCTCCGAAAGAATACACAAGGAAGCACCTCCATCTACAACGACTCGCCTACCCTATAGGGGATGGCTGATGTGCACCGTGCAAAGCCATGTGCTCCTTGTTTTCAGCTGAAACACTGCTCTGATGGCTCCCGGCAGACACCGTGGATCACAAGCACCTGTCTCACTTGCACACGGCCAGCCTCTGGCTAAGGACACACTTTGTGCCCTGAGGCATAAGCATATGAGGTGTTCCAGGGAGGCCACGATGCAGAAGGTCCCATACAGAACCTTCTGAAATATCACATGTGCCTAAGTCACACCCCGAGCCATGGGGGGTGGGGGTGGGGGAGGACCTCTGCTCTGCCCCAGCCAAGGATTGCTCCCGCTCCTATCTTCTGTTGTCAAAGAACGCAGATGCGAAAGTTACAGAAGGCACAGCGATGCTGCCCTACGTCTGTCCTGGCACACACCAAACAGGGTGAGGCTGAGCTCGCTCTGAATTATGAACACTATAAAAGTACCTTTAGAGGGCACCAGGACCCAGCTGCCTTCCCCTCCCTCCCCTCCTCCACTCCATAGATGGGAAACCGACACTCAGAGGGTGTAAGTGCTCTGTGCCACTCAGCCCACGGTGGAGTTACCCAGCTAGAATTCTCAAAGCTGCCTCCCGGACTCCTGCTACAACCCCGTTGGTGGTTTCTCAGGACCTGGGAACAGAATCCAAGCTGTGACCCACAGCTGAGCTCCTGCCTCCTCCAGCCACCTTCCCCACCTCTCCCTTGGCCTTAGTCCCTTTGATGCAGCAGAGCATCCGAGGTGTCTCTGGCCTTACAGCACCCTACGGTCCTGTCCTCTGGAAACAATCCAACCACAACAGGACAATTTTTCTTTCTAGTCACCTAGTCACCGTAGGGCTCCAGTTGACCATCGGTAGCCAGTGCTAGCTAGCACCTGAGCATGGGCCCTGGGTGCCAGCCCTGTCCCTGTTCCTACCTCCACCACTAAGTCCACTATGTAGGGCAGACAGTATGGAAGCCACGGACAGTGCTCTCCCCCCCAGTGCCAGCAAACAGCTGACATGGTGGGTGCAAGTCATGTTCCTTGAACGAATGGACGGAAGGAGTCAATCATCCACTGAGTAATGGCACACAGCTCGGTCTCCATTCTCCCAAGTACTAGGTCAGCAAAACTTCAGGTCCTAGGCTAGACCTAGGTCCTAGGCTAGACCTGGGCACATAGTGGGGTTTCCCAGACAGCCCTGTTAGTCCTGAGTTACATCTGGACCATGCTCATGGCAACCCAGTATGAAGCCTGGTCCAACAAAATCACATCATCATCATAATCATCAATCTCTCTCTCTCTCTCTCTCTCTCTCTCTCTCTCTCTCTCTCTCTCTCTCTCTCACACACACACACACACACACACACACACACACACACACACACCACAGCTTCACAGAGAAGCTTCCAGCAGGCTTGATTGCTTTTTCTATCCTACTGCATCTGCATAAGCCACGAAGCAGAATCTCAGTGTTTCCCCGTTTCCCTCCCAAACATCCTGGGATCTGGGCTCCTCCATCCACCCGCAAAGGCTTTAATATTTTAAGCTGTCGAGGGAAGAGAGCTCAATTTTCTTCTACCCTGTTGTTCTCCCACGCGCCCTTCAAATCTCCAACCAAACCTTATCAGACAAGACGGTCCCTTCTCACCGTGCAGCATCCTAAGTTCCTGATTATGAGGCAGAGCTTGATACGGGGCTGGGGAAGAGAATCCGAACCGGAGGCTAAACTGCCAGCTTCTGAGGAGCCAGCTGGGCCTGCAGCCTCCTCCTTAGCTAGCCAGGTGCATCCCAGTAGAGGATGCAAGCTGTGCTTATAACGTTCTGGTGACAGCAGTGAAAAAAGAAGGCAAGGCTCACTGGGGGGTGGTCTCTGGGAGGTTGCCCATGCCCCGGTGAATGACCCTTCCCCCTTACATGGGCCCCTGAACTCTGGACACGGAGGGACTGGGGGGGGGCTGGAAGGAGAGATGGGGGATGGGTGTGATCAAAATGCATCTTATGTATGTATGAAATTTTCTAAGAATAAAGAACAACAAGGTTTTATTTAGCCTCCAGGTGCATGTGTGCGCAGGTGCATTTGCATGAAGAGGGCAGAAGTCGACCCCTGGTGTCATTCCCCGGGTACCATCCCCCTTGGCTTATTTTGACTTTCTTCATACTAAAATGGATTCTGCATCTACACCGCGTCACAGAGTAGCCGTGGTTCAAATATTTAGAAGCCATGTGTGACTTGTAGTTGCTGGTCTAGATAACTCCAGATGAGAGAGTCCAGTCGTCCATAGCTGACACATGAGAACAGTCGCCACATTGCCTAGCCTCAGCCTACCAAAATTTCCAATGAGCAGCTGGCACAGAAACCCAGGGTGCCACAGACTCTGAGCCCCTTCCTCGGCCTGCGTGTGTGGCAGCCCAGAGAAAGGGTGCCTGACGCTCAAAGCTTCCTTCTCACACTTGCCTTCATCCACTCAGAGTTATTTGGCTTTTTATGAAGGAAAGGTGGGTGCAAAACATCCCATTTGTCCTGAGGAAGGGCGGCCCTGAGGGGTCTGCTGGACAGATGCCCTCTCTGTAAGTAAATAAAACGGTGGCTGCCTGGGACAGAAAAGACGAGATAGAACTGAAATCTGCATACTCTCCCCCCATTTTCCATCCATAAGCCAAAATATTGCTAAGGCTTTTTATAAACAAAGATAATGAGTTGTATAATTTATGTAAATTAACTAATGCTGCTGCATTTTCTAGAAGTAACATAAACTGCATTATTTATTTGATGTGCTTTTTGGAGTAAAAAAAAAACCATAATTATAATTGGATATTGTACCTAACAGTTTCTCCCATTGTTTTCTGATTAGCGTTGGCGGTTTGGAATATCAGATGTGGACTCGCTGAGTGCGCCCCACTCGGGAGGGCTTTTCTTTTGCACACGGAGGTGGCAAGTGTCTGACCTAGGCCCTCGAACATACCTTCCGTGGCAGAATAAAGGTTCACGCACGTGACTGACGCCGTCCCCCTGCGCCCCTCAATGGCATCCCCATCCCCAGTAACAGCAGCATCGCCCAAAGACTTGCCCCACCAACAGCCAACTCAGAGTGCCAGGGGACTTGGCTGCTGGGAGACATTTGAGCAATGCTCCATTGTGTGTATTCTCAGGGAGGGGCCTTGATTTCCCGGTGCTGCTCCCAGCAGAGGCAGCTGGAGCTCCCATCACAAAGACACCAGGCTGGGTCCCCCAGCTCGCCTGCCCCTGCCTGCCAGCAGCAACCTACATTGCTCCACATCTAACAGACGCTATGATGAACAGCGCAGAACCCCACACTGCAGTTCTTAATATTTCCATATTAGGGGCACTAAAAACGCAGAGATGGATAATGAAGGGGTAGAAATTAAAGCAAGTTCCTGAAAACCTTGCAGCCTTGGAAATACTTCTGTCACCTAAATGAGAGCTGACATCTGCTGGCCCCTGTCATACGCCAGCTCCTCCTTGCTCATGGGCAAAGCGCAAGATCCCGGAAACTGCCAAATGCCGAGCACTGGTGCGTCACCTTGTTTAGGCAGCAAAATGCAGACCTTTATTGGAGAGCGATGGATTTCTGGGGATGACCAGCTCACCTGGGGCTGGAGGTCAGGACCTCTGCTTTACCGCCTCCACCCCAGCTGCAAGGCTTATCTCCTCACTACCAGGATGAGCAAACCCAAACATCTCAGATGGAAAAGCAAACGGGGGGGGGGGTGGGGGGTGGGACGTAATTTACAGAATTTATTTCATCTCTTCTCCCTTAATCGTGTAAAAACAACCCCCTCCCAAACATTCCACATTCTGGTTTGTGTCCAACACAATGTGCAAACTAATTGAGTGTAAAAACCGTGGCTCCGCATTATATCCGTTAAAGTGGGTATAACAGTCGTTCCTCCTACCCCCCCAAGCTCTGCTTCATTTCTGTTTTTGTTATAACTCAGTCCGTTCACAATATGTCATTGCAAGCGCTATTTGCAAAAGAAAGTATAAAAAAACAGATTCTTTATTCCTTAGTGCATTTGTTTTCATTTCCCCCTTCTCAGTCTCTCTTCGTTTAGACCCAGCTTCCATCTGGAGGGCTTAAAAAAGTTATAGACGGGATTGCCATACATAACGAAGCACGCACTCATCTGGTATTTAGCCTGGGAATTTTATTGCCAGGTGTTGTGAAAGGGGAGGGGGGGAAATACGGCCAAAATACTATGTTTCATCTCGTTTCCAAACATTACATTGTGTGTCTGGAAATATTCATTAATCTGGGGATGAATCTGCGTCAGTACAGTTACTTAAAAGCCTTCCAGGAAAGAGCAAACGTCATCAGGAAGGAGGCTACAGCAAGTGAGGTCAGGGGTGACTCCCGGAACCCCAACTCTGCTTCTGCATAGGTGAGAGCCAGGAACTCAGAGGTGCCAGCCCTCCAAACTTTTGTTTAGCCACCCAGGGACTGGAAGCCCAGCTCCACCTGATTTGTCCACCTAAGATTCAAATCCTCCCAGCAATTAAAGAGTTAAAGTCAGTAGCAAGGGCTAGGGATGTGCCCCAGTTGCTTTAAATGATTGCCACACTAGCATAAGGACCTGGGCTCAATCCCCCAGAGTTCACGTAAAAATGTTGTGGAGACTGGCACATTTCCCACAATCCCTCTGCTCGGGACATGGAGGCAGGAGTGTCCTTGGGGTTCACTATCCAGCCAGTCTAGCTGAATAGGGGTACCCCAGGTTGAAAGAGAGACCCTGCCACAAAAATGTGGTAACCGAATGAGGAAGATGTTATGTTAACCTCTGGCCTCAAATTGGATGTACACACAAATGTCATGGAGCCTGTATATGCACATACACACACACACACACACACACACACACACACACACACACACACACATCAGCATAAATCCTTTTCACTTATTTATTTACCTATTATGTATTTATTTGCTTATTTAGCTTAGGAGAAGGGCCCATTTCTTTCTTTAATAAAGATGTGCTCATTTTAATTTTGTCTATGGGTGTTTTGCCCACATTTTTATGTGTACCACCTGCATGCCTGGTGTCTACAGAGGTCAGAAAAGAGCACTGGGTCTCCTGGAACCAGTGCCAGAGGGCTGTGACCCCCCGTGTGAGTGCTAGGAACCGAACCTGGGTCCTCTGGAAGAGCAGCCATTGCTCTTAACTCCTAAGCCATCTCTCCAGCCCCAGAAAGTCAAGCAAACTTCTGTTTGTGGGTAGCTAAGTGCTGAGTGGCTCAGGGTGTAGGTCTAATTACATACATAAAGCACATGCCAGGATCAAGGAAGGTGGGGTTAGGTAGAGCATCAACTCCTACAACACGCAAGACCCGGGCAATTGCTAGAGTGGCAGGCCTGGGAGGATGGGGGGGGGGGGGGAAGGGGGAGGGTGGGGAAGGGGAAAGGGGGAGGAATAAGTCTTGCCATTCCTTCCTGTGGCCTCTTACAGCAGAGGTCACAGTGTTCAGCAGTTGCCTGACATTTTGAAAAGAAAAAAGGGAATCATGGAACATTTTTAACCTTAAGTAATCAGACAAGGCAGAACTGTCTGGAATTCCACTGCACTGCTTATGGCTTTGGGATCCATGGCTAAACATCATATCACCTGAGAACACTGTTCCGAGGTGGCGGGCAGGACAGGAGGGCTGTCTTTGGCGGTTGAACCTAACGTCTGCCTGGCCCACTATGGTCTACCTGCGAATGGCTCCTGCACTGATTTGAACCAGCAAGAACCTCCACAGGCTCGGGTATTTGAACACTTGGCGAGCGGTGCAGATTGGGAAGGTTATTGGACCTGTAGGTGGTGTGATCTTCTTGAGAGCATACGTCACCTCTGCTTCCTCCTCCCTGCTGGATGCGATCTCTCAGCTCCCTGCTCCGGCTGCCTGCCGCTGTGCCTCTCTGCCCATCATTTTGGATTCTCCCTCTGGAACCATAAGCCAAAATAAACTCTTTCTCTCATGAGTTGCTTTTGGCCATGGTGTTTTATCACAGGCACAGAAAGTAACAAATGCAGACTCCAAGACAAGTGGGCAGAGGACCCCTCCCTGACCTCACCTGGACTGTGTATATGAGCCCTGTTGCCCTGCTGTCTTCTGGGGCAATGCCCTACAGCCTCCGTTCTATTGGAGTTCCAAGATCAAGAGTGCTCATGGCTCCTCCAAGGATTTAATGAACATTCATGGCACTTCAAGCAAAAGGGACACAGACGCACACGATAACCTGTCACCACGTGCCCCTTGGTAGATAGTCTTCACACTGAAAGTGAAAGGGTGGCTTTGCTGTAAAGGACCCTGCCGCACAGCCGCGAAGACTTAAACTAACAGCTCAGCGGCTCGCGTCTGTAGCTGCAGCACTCCTACAGTAGGATGGGAGGTAAAGACAAGAGAGCTGCCTGAGGTCTGAGGTCCAGCTGAGCTGCGGTATGCAGAAGGCCAAGACCGGCGGCCGAAGCTGCCCTGACTGTGGCAGGGAGCGCCGTGGCACGTGCAAATTCACGGTCCCACGCGCACACGCACACAAGACGCAAAGGCAAAGTTAGAAGCAAACAGCTGCGGAGACCATGTCACTGTGAACTAAATCCACCAGCAAAAGATGAAGAGTCGTCGTCCACGAGTGAAGGATGTGGGGGACTGAAGGGAGGGAAACCCCCACAGCCACTTGCTGTGGAATTTATGTTTCCATAAGCGAAACATTAGGAGCCTTGCGTGGAGAAGAAATTATTGATACATGTGTTCCCCTAAGGAAGCTTCTCGAGAGGCCCATACCAGATTTAATAATAATCTGTATTCTTCTGAAATGGCACGTCCCATCTTTGATTTCCCTATCACCACCGAAGGTTCATGAATCATTAAGCTTCACACCCTCAGAGGCTTGGTTTACTGCGCACCACCTAAAATATTTAATAAAATAAATTCTAAATAATCAATTCGCGAGGAGTCGACATTTCTTATGCTTTTGTAATAAATGTCTACCTCTCGCATCCATCAAAAACTGCACGTAAATTGTGGCGGTGAAGAATAAAAGAGCCTTTGTCATTTTCTCGTGCTGCCGTGTAAGTACTTAAGCAGGGGACAGATTGCATCTGCACCTCTCCACAGTCACTAGTCCATGGAGGGACCGTGCAACATGTCACCCTGCACCTCATGTCCAAGGATGCATCGCTCTATCTCTGGGACAGGACGGTCCTTTAAGCCATGCAGTTCTACAGGGTCACATCCTGGTAGCTCAGATGTCCCAGATGTGCACAGGAAGTGCACATCACATCACAGAGACTTGCCTTGGGCTCCCGTGATACTCTACAGCAGCACCTGGGTTCAAGGAAGAAGCAGGGTGGATTTTTTCCCCCCAAGGTATCTTTTTCAAGAGACCTTTTCCTAATGACTCTCTTAGGCTGGAGACAACGTAGCATGAGCTAAATAAAGCATATGCCATGCAGACCTTTTGCTGCGGGGAAGAAAGAAAATGAAGACGCTCCGACCTCCCCTTGACATCAGTAGTCAAAGTATTCACTGGGGCAGGGGCTCAGAGGTAAAGCACTAACCATGCACTCATGAAGGCTTGGGTTCAAACTCCTAGAACCAAACACATAGGATGCTCCTAGAGTCCCGCTGTAAGTACGGTGAGGTTGAGGTGGGGGAGAGGAGAATCCCAGCACAGTCTCTGGCCAGCTGCTCTGGCACACACGTTAGAGATGGAGAGATATTGTTACCCAGTGAGCAACCGACTACCCTACCTCAAATAAGGCTGAAGGTGAGGAGGCCTCCCCATGTTCTGCACATGCTCACAATGACGTACATGAGCACATCCTCCTTAAAACATGCACACACATCACAGAGAATGCCCGGCTACAAATATGGGTAGGAAAACCGAGCAGGGTCTGGACTTAAATCCTGGAAGGGTTCCTGGAAAGAATTGACAATCCACCACCACCACCCGGCCAAAAAAAAAAAAAGAAAAAGAAAAAGAGAAAAGAAAAGAAAGGAAATTCTTGCCAGCTCTCACAGTACTTTACCCTTTCGAGAAAGTACTGTCACAGTCCAGAAAAAGAGTGAATAGAGGACACTCATGTTCCGAGTCCAGTCCATAGAACATCTGTGTAAATAAAGTGTTAAAACATGGGCCTGGCTATTCCTCGGGCCGTTTACATGAATGGTAGAGTTGAATTGTTGGGACAGACTAACTGATCACAGACCCAAACATCGTGTGCCTAGGGCTAGGATGATGCAAGTGTGAGGACCTGGGCCTGGTCTCCAGAGCCCATGTAAAAAGCCGGTGGCACATGCTTGTAATCCCAACATCATGAGAAAGCAGAGGGCAGGCAGGAGGCCTGGACTCACTGCCCAGCTAGCTCACTCTCAACGAGTAAGGTAGCGAGGGACTAGGGCAGACATCTGACACTGACCCCTGGCCTCCACACATATGGACACATGTATGTGCACACACATGCCTGCACATACCACACACATTAAACACATTAAAAATGTTTTCACTTTGGAGCTTTACAAGGTAACTCATGTCAACTCAAGATTTGTTCAAACAGTATTTTGTATCAAATGTATATAAAGTGTCATGCCGAGAGCTGGGCTAGTGTGCTGAAGAGACACATGGGGCTCCTACTCAGAAGAGTGAAGGACACAGGACAGGGATGTGTCCCCAGAAAGCTATGGTCAGTGCCAGCTGGCTTCTTTCTGCTCCAGAAAATTGGTATTCCTCTCCTGCACTGCCAAGGGCGACTGAGTAATGGCAGGCTCACCCACATCATCAGAGAATTTAGTTAGAGCTTTTTAAAAGGTGCCGGCAGTCAAGTAACGAATTGTCACACTGACTTGTGAAATTTTCCTTTTGACTTTTTCCGTGAGACAGAACAAAACTCATTCAAAAAATTTTTAGGCTGCCTTACTTTTTACTTTATGCATGAGTGTTTTGCCTGCTTGAATACATATGCGTCCTGTGTGTGCGCAGTATCCACAGAGGAGACAAGAGACACTGGCTCCCTTGGAGCTGCAGTTACTGATGGCTGCGAACCACAATACGGACAGAGAACCACGCCTGAGAGAGCCCTTTGCAGGAGCAGTCAGTGTGCCTAACTGCTAAGCCATGACAGAGCTTGGCATGAGACACTCAGACAGGACCTTGCCAGCAGCAAGTTGAAGCACTTGGGGTAATTTGCATATAAAAGAGGGTGTGGGAGTCACATGGGGACCCCATGAACTGAGGCCACTTGGGGCAGGGCAGACAAGCTGTGAGTCTTTCTAGGATGACATGGATTTTGTGGTCTACGGGGGCACCTGCGAGCAGCCAGGCAAGACACAATGTGAGCTCTGCGATTTCTGCACTGCCCCCCAGGTTTAGCCAGAGTAGGATATGAGAGTCCCTGGGTAAAGCTGGGAGGCAGCTACCCTTCCCCAGGACTGGAACAGAGCCATAGAAGTGGAAACGGAAGGCTATCCAACACCCAGAAGACCGCCAAGGCGCACAAAAGCTCTCCTAAGAAGCCATCTACTTCCTACCTACCACTCTGGCTTGGTTTCCAGGGAAACAGATGAGGTGCGATCAATAGTTAAAAGCATGCGACCACCCAGACAGAACATGGAGACCAGCCAATGCCACCCAAGCAACCTCTGCCTTGGCAACAAGAGGAATGGCTACCCCTTGCCGTTGGTCCAGAAGCAGCAGCTCTTTCTTCTTCCTATAGCCACAGGGCACTGCAGCCATGGGGCACTGCAGCCACGGGGCACTGCAGCCATGGGGCACTGTAGCCACGGGGCACCACAGGCACGGGGCACTACAGCCACGGGGCACTACAGCCACGGGGCACCACAGGCACCGGGCACCACAGGCACGGGGCACTACAGCCACGGGGCACTACAGCCACAGGGCACCACAGGCACGGGTACTACAGCCACAGGGCACTGCAGCCATGGGGCACTACAGCCATGGGGCCCTGCAGCCACCGGGCACTGCAGCCACCAGGCACTACAGCCACAGGGCACTACAGCCATGGGACACTGTAGCCATGAGGCACCGCAGGCATAGGGCACTGCAGAGCCATCTCCACCCCTCTGCTCCCCCACATCCTAAGAGCTGTGGCCTGAGCTGTGCAGAGCTTCCATCATCTCTCTCCTGTCTCGAGAGCATTGGTGGCAGCTCCCCTGCAACAGATGAGAGACACAGGCCCACAGGGCATGGGGCTCCCCACAGGGACAGATCCTGAAGGGTGGGGGGTGACTTTGCCAGCCAATTCTAAGAATGGAAAGACACAAGACCATTTTCTGTCAGTCCAGTGAAGGCCAAAGGTATTGAAGCAACTGCACCTGCCTCTGATAATTCCATCAGGAGACAAGTACGCATCACCGTCTCGACGCACGCCCAGTTCTGTATGGGGCCATGATGGGCACGTGGGTAGCCCTCACTTTGAGCTCTGTGTAGCGGTCCAGGCAGAAAAGGGTCCTTGGTGAGTTTGATAGCGGTACTCAAGGGTTTATGTGGTTGCCATTGGATCTGCTGAACTTCCCACTCATGGCCTCATGGGCTAACGTGCGAGGACACTTAGGAACCATTGGGATAAAAATTAAACCATTGGGATAAAAAATAGTTTCTGCAGCTCAAGGCCTGCCGAGCCGCCTCCGCAAGAGAGTGTCCAGTTCACTAAGGCTCAAATTGTATCTACAAAAGGACATTTTTAACTATCACTGTTCAGTAGAAACAAGAGTCACATTTCCTGTAAAGTCTTCCTGGCGCACCTTTATCCACATACCATTGTCCCCAAACCACTGAGGAAGCCCTGAGCTCTATGACAGACGCTGTACCTCCACGCCCAAAGGCCAGTCCTGGGGAGTGAGCGGCTTTTATCACAGATAGCAGAGGACGCTGGCCCTCATGTCCTCCATGACACCCAAACCCCAAGCAGACTAATTTCTGCCTGCAAAGACACAATGGAAACTGGCGGAGGCAGAAGAGTGAGTTGGTAAATAACAGGAGCCGATGGGACAAGAGTTCAGCAGGTGCTGTTTTATCATAAATATACCCCATGAAGTGTTTGAGATGTACTTGGCCTAAAATAGTTACTTATTTTTTATTTTAATTGGGTGTTATGTGAGTGTGTGTGTGTGTGTGTGTGTGTGTGTGTGTGTGTGTGTGTGTGTGTGTTGGGGATGTGGTCCCTCATGTAGAAGCATGTGGAAGCCTGAGGTCAACACCATGTGTCTCTCCTCTCCATCTTAGTTTTGAGACAGACTCTCTCTCTCTCTCTCATTGAGCCTGGAGCTCACGGTTTCAGCTAGACTGGCTGGCCAGTGAGCCTCAGGACCCCGCCCCTCTGGCCATCCCACCTCCCACACGGGGGCTACAGATGCACAATGCTTCCAGCATTTGCATGGGACCCAAACTCAGGTCCTCACATGTGCTCAGCAAGCTCATCACCTCAGCCCCCTTAACTGCCTGCCTTGTAGTCTATCCTCTTCCTCCTCTTTTTCCTTTTTCTTCTCCTCCTCTTCTCTCCTTTCTCTCTATCACCGCCTTCCTCCTCCCTGGACCCAGCCCCAAGTGTCAGCCGTGTAAGCAATGGAGCTTAAATATCTACCACATAGGATACCCAGGGAAAATGAAGCCCAAGCAAGGTGCTAACCACAAGGGTTCTCAGACACACGGTAGATCTCACTCCCAGGCCCTAGGAGGGGAAACGTTAGGCCACTCGGCTCTCTAAAACCTGGATTATAAACTGCTTGAAAGAGGATCCTGCAGTGGAGAGTACTTACTGCTCTTCCAGAAGAGCAGAGTTTGGTTTCCAGCACCCATGTCTAGCACTTTACAGCTGCCTATAACTCCGGCTCTGGGGAATCTAGTGCCCTGGTCTCCAAGGGCTCTGCACTCACACGCACAAACCCACATACAGGTTCCCACACATGCATGTAATTAAAAAATATAAAAATTAATTGTGCAAATAAAATTAGCTGTTGAATTTTTTTTTATTTATTTTTTTTTTTTATTTTTTTTTGCTATACAAGCATGAGGACCCGAGTTCAGAGCTCCAGGACTCACCAAACAAACAAACAAACAAAAACAAAAACAAAAACCAACCCAAAAAATACAGGCATGGCGACACACATCTATAACTCCATGCCTTGGAGAGCAGGAACAGTAAGCTTGCAGGGGCTCACTGGCCATGGCATATTGAAACAACTGGCTTTGTTTCTGCGTGTTACCAAGTGTGGCACTCTCATCTCCCCCCCCCCCACACACATACCTTACACACTGAAGTTACCCAGGGTCTTGACACCTGACAGAAGCTTTCTAGCATAGAAACATAAAATGTCCAACTATCTATGTGCCGGACACACTGACACATCAAAGAGAGCACTCTCCTAAGAGTACAGGTGAGGTCCGAGGGCAACAGGAAGAGGGCACACCCCCTTCCTGATCATGGCTGGACCCCTGAAGACTCAAAAGTCACATGGTTGCAGCACAGTAATAGACACAGTCGGCATGAGGGATGCCGTCGGTACACGGTGAGACTAAAGGAAATAACGTGGACCAAACACAACCCTTTGCTGAGAGCAGGGACTGTGTATCTGCCCAGTTTGCACGGTGGCAGCAGTGGGGCTGCCGGTCGCTCAGAGGTTTTGTGGGTCCCCCGCTTAGCGACCCTGTCTCCTGCCCTATCTATTCACTGCTCTTTCCCAAACTTGCTTTGGGAACCGGGCCTGTTTGAGGCTGGCTACTGCAAGCATTTCCCCTCCTCTGCAAGCAAGACACCTATTTATCTTATGGCAGGGAACAGAGCTGAAGGGATCTGGCTCTGCCACGAGGCAGTTATTTCATGCCCTGTTAATTCCTAATGCAGTAACTACAATATCGTTTCTACTTTCAAAAGAGGTACTTTTCTCTTTTTTTAATATGTGGCCTAAGTGCTCAAATAAAGAACACCATTCTAATGAGGACGAGTGCCCAAACGTAACCTCATTACAGCCGCTGCTGTGCCAATGCCGGCCCTTCTGGAGGAGTGAGAGACACTGGCTCCTTTCCAGGCAGCACAAACAGATCAGCAAAATGTTTGCATCTGAAAATGACAGTCAGAGGAAATGGACTGGCATTTCCACCCGGGGATGGGCCAGGCCGGGGACCTCCTTTCATCACAGAATTATGGGTTCTGTGGGAAGCAGGGCCGGGACCAGCTTAGCACTGCACCAGCAGCCCCAATACCAGACCGTTCACTGCCTCCAAAGGGCAGACTGTCTGCAGCAAGGGACATCTTACGATCAGAGCAGAGGGCCCGGTGGCAGAATGCTATCCTCCGAGCACAGCAACTGTTACAGTCCTCATCAGAGCAGCTGAGACTAGTCATACGTCACCCCTAAGATCGGGCCCCAGCCATAGGACTTGGAGGTGCCACAGACTGTAGGCTGTGGGAGGCTAACTGAAGAGGAGTCTACAGCTGTGCTGTGAGGAAGTCGTCATCCATGACTTTCTGGTGGTGTGGCCACTTTGGGGTGACCTGAACTCGGCTAAGCAGCCCCTCCGCCTTGCTTTGCCAGTAAGCCTAATAAACTCGTTGGCTTCCCCCAAGCTGGGCTCTGGTAGAGCTGCACTTCTGCCTGTCATTCCTATCTGGGGAGAGAAAGCAGCTGGTAAAGCTACCAATGAAATGGCTCGTGTGACAGTCCAGGCTCCAGGAAGCAAGTAACCGGCTTGGCCAGGGCTGGGAAAAATACCGACGTGTGACACGCCACTGACGCAGTCACTTGCTGGACAGTTTCACGGACTGTTTCTCAACAGACTCTCTCATTGCCTGTGTGTTTCCCAACTTTTATCTGTCACCCAAATGGCTCCCTATGCTGTACTGCAGCATCTATGTGGTTGCCCTAAAACTGGGTCTGCCTTCAATGTTGCCTGCATTTTCAACACAGGGCCTTGGAGTTCTCCCAGTGTACCCCAAAACCCGACTTAAGGATCTACTTCCTCATGAGCTAAGGATCATACACCATTCTCTGCACCCCTGCACCCCACAGTCCCTGTCACGACGCCAGTGGGTGACAAGCACCCATGAGTGGCTGGAAGATGAACCATACACCCTGGATGGTGTGGGCTGAGCTGACCTGGAAAGCTAAGATCACACTGAGTTCCAGGAACAACAGTTAAGCTTAAAGCTGAGAACATTCAGGCCTCAGTGCCAGCGCTGGGGCTTCAGAACTCTTTCTCTGAGGCCCAACCCTCTCCATCCATGAGGTAGGTGCAATAATATGTTTCCGGCATGCATGCTTTTGGGAGAACCAGGCAAAGCCAGAATGCCTTGTTCACAGGAGATTTGTAAAGTTGTGAGAGTGCATACACCGAGGGCGTAGCTCTTGTCTCTCTGAGGACCCAGCAGATGAAGTGAGGAACGGAGAGTTGAGAGCTGGTCTGCCTGTGAGAGATGGCAGGGAGTCGGAGGACTAGGAGGACTAAACATAAAGTAGTCTGTCAGCATCTGGGGCCAGAGAAAAGGGCCATAAGCTTGGGAAGGAATCTTCCAGAAAGGCTCTCTGGCTGGCGTCACCTGAGGAGTGTGAATGTGGCTGTGGGACCTGTTAAGGCATGGTGATCTTTAGAACTACCCCTGCCCCTTCCCCAGGCAATGCCAGATCGACAGACAGGTATCAGCCTGGGGTCAGGGCACACTCCCGACCTGCTGGGGTCTCCTCTGTGATGTGCTGACACCTCAACCCCCTTCCCTCTCCTCGGCCGGCTCCCATCATCCCTGGGAGCTTATTGAGTAGGCTTCTCCTTGGCTCCCAGACAAGACAGCTGATTGCAAACTAACAGCTAGCCAGCTTCAAAAGCTGCAGCCCGCACCCTGTGCCCAGCTGAGGGAAATCAATGTGAGGAGGCCCCAGCCCCTGAGAACAAAAGGAGCCAGAACAGAGCTGCCCCTTCAGCTTGCTGGGGGTTTTCCCGGCCTCGGGGAAGGCTTATAGCAAGAGATACCTTAAATGCAGGACCCAGATGTCTTCATCCTGCCTTGAATGGAGGAAACCCACTGGGACAGTTAACAGTTCTCAACTCTAAAGCCTCGGCTGTCCATCCAGCAGGAGGGTAGCTGGAGGGGACTAGGGCTTGGAGGACGCAAGTGCCAGTCACAGGACCTGCCTGGTGAATCCACAGGGAGGAAGCGGACTCTGGGCCGGGAAGCCTAGTACACAGCACAGCACTCCAGCTGGCAGAGACAGACCACTGGGCTTCCCAGCCCCGCTCCAGATCACGGCTAACGTAGGAACACCACTGATGAAGCGTAAAGGGTGATGCTGCCTAATAGTCCTTTTTCTGGCTCATTTAAACTTCTGTAACTGTGGAAAGGCTATTACTTCAACAAGAAGGAAGAGGGTGCCATCTTCTGAGGGCCAGTGTGCTGGAGGGTTGTAGGGGAAGTAGCCTCCCCGGTGCTGGGGGGCATGTAATTAGAACGGTCACTCGAGAGCAGTTTGGCACTGTCTAGCAAAGCTAAACCTCCCACGCCCTGCAATTCCTGGTCCAGACTGCTCATGTGCCCAAGAAAACCTGTGTAAAGATACTTAGCGAAGGTCTGGGAGGCTTCTGAGAGTCGAGGGACCAGCTTCGGTACTTAAACAGAGGAGTACGCTAGAACCATTTAAAATGCAAAGTAACAGATACAGCTTAGTGGGTGACAGTAAGTGATAAACTGGATGTAAAACAACATGTCAACTATTCACAACAGTCCCCGAGTTCCAAGAATTCACTTCACACCCCAGCTCTGGTTACTGAAGCTCATTCCGGACTTCTGGGGACACTTAGCCTAAATGCTCAGCCTTCCACACCTCCCTGCACCACGAATGAGCATTATGTGCCAAAGTGGCCACCTTCTTGCTCTACCTACAAGTCCGTGGGCAGTGAACACGCATCCTTCTTTGTCTGTAGACAGCACACAGGCTTGCCAAAGCAGGTACGCAGCTAGTATCCGTCACCTGGTTCAGTGGGACAGTGCCCCAAGTGCAGTGGGGCAGAGCAGCCACGGAGAGGCACAGCTGTAAGTGGCTTCCCTCTCTAAAACCTAGAAACAAAGGCAGCGGCATTGGCCAGGGCCCTGCCATGGCGGCCCCTCAGCCCCCACTGCTCACAGGTCTGCTCATAGCCAGTGGAGCCTAGAAGGTCCTCTCTGGTCTGTGTGTGTCCTCCTCCTCCTCCAGATTGAAGGGACCGAGCTTTAGTCTGCAAGGCTGAGCACCACAAATAACTCCCAACATAAATATGGCCTAAAAATAGCCATAAATCATTCTCATCCCATCCGGCGACAATTCTAATTTATAACAAGAGGGAAGAGAATGAACACGGTGGCTTTTTTCCCCCCTAGGCTTCCAAGCTACTGCTGAGGACGAATTCCGCCCTGCTGTTACTTACAACCAGGAGTTCCTGATTTACGTATTACTAAAGATGAAATATACCATAGGCCTCCAGGCACGGGGGTGTGGGGGGTGGCGGTGGGGGGGCGGCGGGGGGGGGGGACGGGGGGGGGCGGGGCGCTGCTTGCTGAGGTTTAGTGTGAATTCCTGCAGGCTCTCTATGTCCCTGCATAAGCAACTTCCTTTCTTTTGGTCCCCACCCAAGCGCTCTCTCTCTCTCTCTCTCTCTCTCTCTCTCTCTCTCTCTCTCTCTCTCTCTTTCTCTCTCTTTTTCTCTCCCTCCCTCCCTCCCCCCCTCTCTCCCCCTACCTACTCTTCCATGGTGGTGTGAAAAGAGCCCTCTCCGCAGAGAGTAAGGCCCACCTCTCTGGGCTCCCCCACAAGAAGGGCTAATGCGTATGTATTAGCAGGACTCTGGTCACAATCCTGGAGTTGGCTCTCTTTCCAGCAGCACGTTCGGGTAATCTGCACATTAATGTTCCATGCAGTCAATTAAACCACACTGCGCACGCAGAGAGAGGGCTGGAATTCCTCATACTGCGGCTTTTCTTATTCATCACCATAAAACAATTCTTATTGGTATATTAAAAAAAAAAAAGCACATACACATAAAATGAAAGTTATCTCTCTCCACGGGGTAATATAATAAAAGCCATTTGATGCTATTTTTGGCAGCCATAAAAGCACATAATTAATACAGAAAAAAAATCGTCGTGACAAAGTGTGTCACAAAACCCGTCAGTGCCCAAGGGCGATCCTCAGAACTCAAGAGGGCTCGCAGTCCTGGCTACTCACTGAAACATGCCAGACACTCAACGTGACAGGAGCGAGAATGCCTGTCTTTGACCTCTCAGAAATGCAAACTAGATCCTGGGAAGCTTCTGACATCTTATCCATGGTAGCCCTGGACACAGGCCTTTAGGGGTGGCACAGAAGATCCTTGGTGGGACTAGCAAGGAATGTGGAAGAGCAGGTATTGGCAATTTGGCAAATTAGGAGGTCCTGTGGGACCCCTGGGTGGGGCCCTCTACGGGGAAAGTGCCTCACTAAGGCTTCTCATGACTCAGAGGCAGAAAAGCAAGGCTGCATCCAGAAAACCCAAAGCTGAGTTTGCTCAACATTCTGAGCCATTCCTGCTGAGCCTCTCCACTCCAGCACTGTAGGAACCTCGCTCGCCTGGAGAACCCATCCCATGACCTTTAACCTCCGTTGAAGTTGAAACACTGCAGGGAGATGGGATGTTGGTCAGCACAGGGCATTACCAGCTGGGCGGGGCACCTGGGGAAGGCGCTTCCTCACAATGACACCTGTCTTCCCCAACACCTCCACCCCAGCACACCCCTGCAATGCACCCAGAAACACACCCATGACAAACACAGTTGAGTGACCTGCAGGCCTCTTGCCTCTCCATCCATCCACACACCAGCGACCCCCTCGGTAGAGCCCTTTGGCTACGGTTAGATCCAAAGGGAACGGGAGAGAAAGTTTGGGGTAAGCGAGCAGAAGCCAACGCCAACAGCAGGGACCTGGCAAACGGAACTTCTTTTGAGAGTGCCGCCTGGCATCAGATCGCTTGCAAGCAATTCCAGATTCTCCCGTGGCGGCCCGGAAATGACAT
The DNA here is from genome assembly GCF_964271855.1 of Acomys minous. Taxonomy (NCBI): domain Eukaryota; kingdom Metazoa; phylum Chordata; class Mammalia; order Rodentia; family Muridae; genus Acomys; species Acomys minous. Next base: position 124,982,779 of record NC_140487.1, read on the forward strand.
TTGGGGGACGGGAGAGCCTTTTCGGGCCTTTACCTCGACTCCTTGGACTTTTAGCTTCATGTGGTCTTCTCGGGTCGTTTTCCCATCTTTCCTCTTTTTCCAACAGTACCCGTCTTTCCTGTACTTTACTTTCTTCCTGTTGTAGAGGATCATGGAGCCATTCTGCGGTCTGCAAACAGCGAAAGGGTTAAGTTACTGAGAGAACCGAGCAGAAGGGAAATTTATGAAGAAAGATACCACAGACCAGTAAAAGTCTCTACAGAAAAGCAATAGTCCACATTTGCTGGGACATAATTTTTCACCTTTTATTGCAGCTCCCTGGATTAACCGTGGTTTATGGCCAGCCAAAATTTGCCTGTGGATTTGGTACCTAATGAATTAAATGTGTCAATGATAGGCTTAAAAAACAACCCCTTAGTAATTTCCACAAACTAATCAGGATATATGGGGGCCTGAGCTCTGAGGCAAAAAGTAAGCAAAACAGAGAGAGAGAGAGGAAAAATAAAGCAAAAAGAGCCGGGGGTGTTGTGGCAGCCTGCAATATCTTATCTCTTGTAGAAGGATTTTCTACACATCTTTTAATCCATCACCCAGCATTAGGGAATAAATAAGTTTAATGCAGACACTAGATGACTACGTTAAGAGCAGACCAATGGGATCTCTCGGCGCTGAAGCCGACCAGTCTTGATTCATTGCTTGCGTTTAGATTACCACTGGATGCAGAGGAGCATCACGATCCTCCTCCTCCTCCGGTGAACAGAGCACCTGACTGCCTCCCCCTGCCCCTCCCCCTCTCCCCCCTGCCCCCCCCCCCCCCCGCTTCAGCTCTCTGAGGTCTTAGGTAACCCCAGTCACCCTCATCTAGTCTGTCCACGGCCATGGTAGCTTAGGGAAATGGCAGCCCGTTTTCTGAATGCCAAGAACAGTACGGCTACTCCCTCCCACCCCCACCCCCCCCCCCATGGACATGGCTCAGCGAATAGAGTGCTTGCCGTGTAATATGTCTGGATCCCTAGCAGCATGTAGCAAACTGGGCATAGTGCTGTCCTCAGGAGGTGGGGGCAGAGAGAGCAGATGTTCATGGTCATTCTGGGCTACACAGTGTGTTCAGTGCCAGCCTGGGACATACAGGACCACGGGTCAAAAGACAGAACAAAACAAAACAAAAGACAGTGAAAGTACCAAACACACAGAACCTTACATTTTCCAAAGAAGAGACATGAGAGGCAGAAGTGATGTTGGTGTGTGTGAGGGTGTGGGGGGAGGATGGATGGAGGTGTGTGTTTGAAGCTGCCATGGTCTATATTTTGGATAGGGATCTACAAAGAAAGAAAGAACTAAGGCCCTCCGACAGCAGACAGCAGGTGCGCTATGGTAAGCCATTCCCAGAATAAAGTTGCAGCAGGTGCAGATGTGGGCAGATCTAGCCCTGAAGCCAGCACACTCACCCAGTGGCCGGCTGTGTGCCACCTGCACCTGACCACTGGGCACAGAAAGGCTTGCACATGGTGTGCGTGTGTTGGTGCCAGTGGCACTCCATCCCGCCCTGAGCCAGACTGTCATCTGCTGCGCAGTAGTGGGCTGTTAGAGCAGCTATGGACGCACCTTGGCTTGTCTGCTTCCCCACTACAGTAGAGGTGTGGAGAAGAAACATGCCAATCTATCCTCCTGCCGCGTGAGGAGAGCCTCCCACCTCTAGCTTTGCTTTTATTGTTGAAGAAAAAAAAAATGGGCCATTTCACCATCAGGACTGAACACTGGCTATTGATGGCTTAATCTCCCATTGTCTGGAGGGTAAAAAAAAAAACAACCCAACCCCTCCCGGGTGACTGCCGCTAATTGTGGTCCCCACCCAGCCTGGATGTGTCATCTGGCAGCCACAGGAAGACTAAAGAGCAATTCCATGGGAAATTATAGACTTTGAGCTGTGCACTTCATTGTTCCCTGATCAGGGCGCAATTGGTTTGTCACTGTTGGTTTCCTCCGTCAGCCTGCACCAACTAAAACAATCACAGGAAACAAAACCACGCACTTGTCAAAACGCTATCACCTGACGGTTTCTATCAATGCCTACACGTCTGCACTGGAACCTGCCCTCCCCCCCCCCCCCCCGCCAGCTTGTCCCCATCTCTCCATGGGAGGGGGCTTGCAGAGAGGGGAGGGGCCGTGATGGTCTCCTTTGGCCACAGTAGCCCTAGCCACCTGCACTGCACCCTCAGAACACTGCAAGACCTCCCGGTCCCTCGAACACCAGCCAAAGGTTCCCAGACCCACGCTCCCATCCTTAAGGCTGCTGCCTCAGTGGGAAGAAAAGCAAAGAAATACGCTGGGGCAAACAAATGGACTGTGTCCCTGTCTTCTCACGGGAGGGGTGGGGACACATGTGGGAGTGTAGCAGAGACACCCTAGGTCAGAAAGAAAAAATCTACTTTCTGAAGAAGACCTCAGAGTAAACCACCATTTCTAGGGAGCAAGAAATGACCCGTGACTTGTCCCAGGCCTGCCATTGTTAAGGATTCTCCCCAGACCGGGACACCATGCCCAGTGGGGCTTCAGCGCTCAACTAAAGTGACCTCAGCAAATGGACTCCTCAGCCCAATTCACAGGAACAAGAAACTGGGCTGTGTACAGCCCTCTAAGTCCAATTCCACTTGAGTTTGCTTCTGCCCTGGGTGACATGGAAGCATCACCACATTCCTACACGCTTGTCAGCAATAAAGGGGAACATGGCCCCGCCACAGAAGGAGCCATGTGCCTTACGGGACGGCATCTGAGAGGCTGTGCTGCCATCCCGATGCAAACACAGCAAGTGCCAGCCTGTGAGAAGAGCTCGCGAGGGTCCAGAAGGCAGGCTTTAGGATGAGAAGGCCCCAGGAACAGACACTGAAGGACCTCGATTTGCTACCTGGCCACACTCTGGCCGACCAGGGCCGAACATTGCAAGGAGGCCGGAGATGTGGAGGGAGGACACGAGCTGTGCGCACCGAGCCAGCAGCCTGCCAACACCCAGCCTCCCGTGTCCTGGCCATTCCTGTGTACCTGCTGCTGGCAGAGAATGGCACATCCACACATTGCTAGCATCGCATACCAGTTCTGTGAGGGGCATTGCCAGCAGTGCAGATAGCCAGCCTTTTAGGCTGCAGTGTCTGGCGAGTCCATGGAGGACAGAGATACCGACCGAGGCTGCTCGGCGAGCAGACTGGATCCTGGTCTGCTCTTCCTGGCTGGGATCAGCAGAGTCCTGGAGCACCCTTAGCAGGGCCCCAGGGGTCAGCAGGGAGGAGGCCAGACTTCCTCTCTGTGGCTGAACAAATCCCAGGCTGTCCTATTCTTCTTCTGTAGCATCTGGGTGTAACTCTAGGGCTGTTCCAGGTTCCCGTCCTATGACTGGGGTAACTTTGAGGGTGCCCCAGATGTACATTCTGTGTCTGGGGGAAACTCTGGGGCTGTCGCAGACTTGCCTTCACACAGCTAAGGTACTCTGGGGTGTCCAAGGTTTTTCCTCTGGTTACTACTGGCTAACCCTGGGTGCTCTGTCTGGTCCCTCCACTGTCGCCTTCCTGTCCACTCTCTCCCCCTGTGGCTCCCTGGGTCGGCTGTGGCATAATCTTGGCTTAGATTCTAATCTTCACTTCAGGGTCTCCTTTTGGGACATCGGCGCTGAAGCAGACAGTCTAAGGGAGCCTCGGGGAGGCTCCTGCAGCCTTCACTGCAACTGCACTGGTGCATACACAGGAGCTACAGTGGAGAGGGTGGCCACAGGGAGGCTGCTTTTTAAACAGGAGGCCTCTATCCAAGGAACCCTTTCATCTGGGAAGCTAACAGCTGCGGAAGTCAGCTACACTCCACACACTGGTGAAAGAGTTCTTGGACTAGAGGAGAGCCTCACAAACTATAACAATAGTGTAAAACACACACACACACACACACACACACACACACACACACACATGCACTTATCTATCTATAGGCAGGAGCGCAGATGAACAGAAAGATGATAGAGATTACATGGAGTAATGGAAGTTTTGGCTTCTTTGTAAACTCAGCCATGTTATGTAAACATGTTTTTGTTTTAGTTTGGGCTTGAGTTTGTCCACAGCTGAGAATTGCCTCCTGCGGGTGCGTGGTCACTGCCAGCCAGTAATGCCCTGCCTCGTGCAGCACAGAGAGGGGCGTGGTCTAGGAGTCTGAGGAAGATAAATAGGGGAGCCCAGAGAGAGAAATTGTGGCGTGTGGCATCTGGCCGTTTGGAGGGACCAGAGATGGATGGTGTGGTGGCTTGGAAAGAGAGAGATACATTTCAACGCAGCAGCTAGGAGACTGCTTGCTGCGTTCACTCGCTGTTGACAGAGACTGGTATTGCCCCCCAAAGAACCCAACTGACCCTACACAGCCAAGGGAAGTAAAGGAGTCTGCGTCCCCTCTCTCCAGTGCCCTACTTTTTCTCTTCCCCGGGGTTAAGAGGTTGGTAAAAGGGAGGTAGAGGCGGTAAACACCCCAAATAAATTAGAGTTTAAAAACAAGTGTCAACAAGACAGTAGGATGGTTTGAAGAAGAATATCCCCCAATAGGCCCAGAACTGTTAAGTACTGAGTCACCCAATGGTGGAGCTATCTGTGTAGGCTTTTGGGGTGTGGTCTCTCTGAAAAGAACTGGGGGTGAGCTTTGAGGCTTCAAAGCCATGCAGCGTTCCGAGTTTGCTTTCTTGACTTCTTGCTTATGGTTCAAGATGTGAGGCCTCGGCTTCTGCTTCAGCCACTGTTCCTGCTGCCCAGGGCCATGTTTCCCTGCATGGCTGACTCTAGCCCTCTAACAAACCCCTTTTTTTAATAAGTTGTTTTGGTCCTGGATTTTTATCACATCAGAAAACTAACTAATATAGATAGATAGATAGATAGATACATACATACATACATACATACATAGATACATACATACATACATACATACATTATGTCTTGCAAATGACATAAACATCAAGACAAGCCAGATACACCCTACTGAGGAAGCCTAGAGACAGGCCTGGCAGCACAGCCTATCACCCATCCCTGCTATAACAGGAGGCTGAGGTAGGAAGATTGAAAGTTGAAGATTTGCCTAAGCTACAAGCCAATGAGGGAAGGGGCCAGCATTTTAATATGCAATATTAAGATATCTGGAGAGGAACTAGAAAAAGATGCCATCGAGGCCATCCCTCACCCACTGACACATCACCTCTGAGCAGAGCAGCAACTCTCCACATCATAAGTAAAGCCATCATACTGGAGAAGAAAATATAGGTGGATTCTTCTATTACCAAGGTAAACGATACTTTTCTAACTGTGATCCAAAACTCAGTAATAATGAGTGTGAGCTGGCTCCATAAGATTGCATAAGGCAACGGCGTTAGATCGCTTCCCACAGGGGGCCGGTCCGTTCACACCCTGCCAGCGATGCACGGGTGGCCTGGCACCCTCCCCAGCACTGTCTTTTGGACTGACACTACCCTAGTGGGTGTGTGGTCGTTTTAATCTGCATTTCCCTAATGACTACTGATGCCAACCATCTTTTTCATGTCCTTATTAGCTATTCATATAATTTCTTTGGTAAATGTCTGTTTGAATCTTCAGGCCCGCTTTCAATTAAATTGCTAGACTTTGAGTTGTCGGAACTCCTTACGTAAAGTCCTAACAGAAGTACTTTACCGTCACACACTTTCTCCAAGACCATGATTTGAGTTTTGTCTTAGTTTGTTTTTTATTTATTTATTATTATTTATTTATTTATTTGGTTTTTTGAGACAAGGTTTCTCTGTGTAGCCTTGACTGTCCTGGACTCACTTTGTAGACCAGGCTGGCCTCGAACTCACAGTGATCCGCCTGCCTCTGTCTCCCCGAGTGCTGGGATTAAAGTCATGTGCTGCCACCACCACCTGGCCTGAGTTTTCTTTTTCTTAATGGCTTCTTCAAAAACTTTTGCTAAAATCCAGGTTGTCCATTTTCTCCTTTTAACTAGAGACAAAGGAAGTTATCTAATCCAAGGTCGTAACAAGCTCATGCTTTCTTCTTGGAGTTTTATATTTTCAGTTCTTTCCTTTAGGCCTGGGATACATTTTGTGGTTGGTTTTTTTTTGTTTGTTTGTTTGTTTGTTTTTGTTTTTTGTTTGTTTTTGTTTTTGTTTTTTTGGGGGGGGGTGCTGCGAGGGTCTGAGCCAATGTTTGCTACGCAGATATCAGATTGTCGCACAGCCATCTGAGGGACGGAAAACGGTCCCACAGATCCACCGAACGTCTCTTGTGTTTTGTTGGAAGTGAACTTCAAGTCTTGTCCTAGTCTCTATCCGTATGCCAATTGCCTTGAGTGCTGCAGTTTTGACATCAGGGGTTCCAAGTCTTCCAACTCCGCCCCATTTCACAGTTGTTTTGGGCTATCCTAAGACTTTCGCATTTCTAGACACATTTTATGATTAACTTGACAATTTTAGGGTGGAGGAGATGAACTGAAGGTTTTTTTTTTCTTTGTTACAGGTCGCTTTCATTTTTAAAATGTGTACATGTGAGGGTCTCCACATAACGTGTGTTGGTGCAGTGGCTGCAGAGGCCAGAAGAGGGCACTGAATCCCCCAAAACTGGAGTTACCCTCTGTGCCACCTGGTGTGGGTACTGGGAACCGACCCCGATCCTCTCTGCAAGAGCAGCAAGTGTTCTTAACCTCAGAACCATCTCTCCACCCCCCCCACCCCCACCCTCCCCCCCCACCCCAGGGGCTTGGATAGGATTGAATCAAGAAGTCAATTTGGAGACAATTGCTGTCTGATAGTATTGAGTGTTTCAGCCATGTCCAATGACGTGGTTTTTAATTCCATTAACATGGAATGTTCTCTCCAACTATGTAAAAAACTGGGCTCTCCCTGAATAAAGCTTTAGAGCTGGCAATGTACAGGTATTGAACTCCTAAAGCAAACCCATGCTAATTAATTTATTCTATTTAATGTTCTTTGTGAATGGAGTTGTTTCCTTAATTTCGCTTTAAGGTTGTTCATTTCTACCTCATAGCTGTCTAATTGACATCTCCGTATTGATCTTTGTGATGGTGACAGTTGGCGGCTAACCTGATAGGATTTGGGGGTCACCTAGGAGGCAAGCCTACAGGCACACCAGTGAGCAACCACCTCCATTAGGTTAGCCTTGAGCGTGCCCGAGAGGGATTATTCAGATTAGTTTAACTGAAGTGGGAAGGCTGTTCCCTGGCCTTGGGAACCAGAGAGAATGAAAGGCAGAAAAGGAGCTGTATGGCTCCACAAGTAAGAATTCTGGGAAAGCTGGTGACCTCAGTGCCGCTCCCATGTAAGCACGGAAGGCGCAAGCTGACTCAAGCTGTCCTCTGATCGCCACGTGCTCACATGTCATGAGTCACAATCGGGCGTGCACACCTTTGTAATACACAATGATAATTAGAAATTAAATCACGTCTGGTTTTAAAAAACGAGATAGAGATAGAGAGAGGGGGGAGGGAGGGAGAGAGGGAGGGAGGGAGAGAGAGAGAGGTGAGCACCAGCATTCATTGCTCCGCCTCCTGACTGTGGAGTCCATGCAAGCAGCAGCTACCTTGAGCGCCTGCCTCTTCAAGTTCACACCTGCTGGACCACACGCATGAGCTGTGAGTCAAAGGGAACCGTTTCCTTCTTAAAATGCTTTCATCAGGGTATTTTATCTGAGCAACAGGAAAGCTGACCATGATAGCCTTGTATTATTATGACCTTCTAAATTTAGTTCTTTTCTTAGTTCCTATAAAGTTTTTTATATACTATATAGACATTCTACATGTGAAGTCAAGATACACACACGAATAAAATTGTTTCATTTCTTACTTTCTGCTGTGGCTGCCTTTTATCTTATTTTCTTGCTTTATTGACCTGACTAGGTCATCCTAGGTTCATTGGATAGAAGTGTTGGGAACCAACACTTTGCATTGCTCCCAGTTTTAGGGGAAACAGATTCCAGTTTTTGTTTGTTTTTGTTTTGTTTTGTTTGCCTTTCAGGACAGTATTAGCTGCATCAAAGACTTAAAATGCCGTGAAAAGGGCTCAGGGAGCGACTTGGAGATGCTCCCGCCGACCAGCCACAGGGCGAAGGAGCATGAGTTCATCTGTGGTTCCCTGTGACCCTAAAGTAAACAAACAACAGCTCACTGCTGGAGAACGCCCAGGAGGCAGGGGGAACACCACGTGCCTCCCACCTTCCCTGTCACACAGTGCTTCTGAACTACCAAATGGAGAACGAACTCTCTCCACAGAATCCCTCCAGCCGATAAAAGAGAAGGAGGAAGGGAGCAAGAGAACGCCATGCCAGTATCGCTACATCAAGTGAGCTGGCGGAACTGGGCAGGAGGGCACGACAGGTGCCTCACCGGAAAGACAGCTTGGCAGTGCGTGCCCCTTGATGGGCGCACATCCTGCTACTGAACAAACGAAGGGCCTTGAAGAGAGAACATAACATTGGGCGGGGTACGTGTTGGGAGGAGGGGGATCTGGGAGGAGTGTGGGGTACGTGTTGGGAGGAGGGGGATCTGGGAGGAGTTGGGGTACATGTTGGGAGGAGGGGGATCTGGGAGGAGTGTGGGGTACATGTTGGGAGGAGGGGGATCTGGGAGGAGTGTGGGGTACGTGTTGGGAGGAGGGGGATCTGCAAAGAGCTGGAGACATGGAAGATGGGTATGTATGATCAAAATATGTTTTACGTATGTATGACATTCTCAAAGAGAAAACAAAAGTGTTATTAAAATAAAAGACTGTGACTTAGCCTCCATTTTACCAATCCCCCAGAGGGGACAGGAACATCCTGAATGACACCATGTGGCAGCTGTCAGCAAATGCAGACCAGAGGAAACACCAGAGGACAAATGGCCTGGCTTCTCGAGCCAGTTCTTTGAAAAAGAGTAAGGGAGAAATGGAGTGGGCACGTGCTGGAGTCAGGATGTACACATTACCTCAGACAGAAGCACATCCGTCGATCGCAGTGGGCATCCCTACGGTGAGTACTGACGAGGCCACAGACTGTGTGTACACACGTACATATGTGTGTGTGTGCACATGCATGGATGGCAGTGTATGCCTGTGTGTGTGCACACACATGCATAGGTGGCAGTGTGTGTCTGTGTGTGTGCACACACATGCATAGGTGGCAGTGTGTGCCTGTGTGTGTGTATGTACATGCATGGGTGGCAGTGTGTGCCTGTGTGTGTGTGCACACACACACATGGGCACAGAGGCCAGGGGTCTATGTGCCTCTTTTTTTCCTCTTCACTAATCCATCACCCTTTTGAGGTAAGATGCCCTCCATTTTTGTTTTTTTGTTTGTTTGTTTGTTTGTTTGTTGTTTGTTTTTTTTAGGTTGAACTCAGTGTTGGATTCAATTTCTGATTGTTCCATAATTCTCCACCTTACATGTATGTACAAAAACTCCCACAAACACAGCCTCTCTCTGGTTAGCAGCTGTCATCAATATTCTGCCTCTCTAAGGTGATAGCCTCATTGTTTAAGGATGGCTCTTCCCACAATGGGTGCCCTAGCTGTAGCCCCATGGTGCATCACTGCCTTATTTGTTCATTCTTCCTGTCATTGTTGCTGAGGGGAACCCATGAAAAAGGACCAATTCTGCAACTAGGAACAGTCATGGGCATGTATGTGATAGGCTGGGTAGGTCCCAGGCAGGTCCCAGGCAGGTGCCGGGCAGGTGCTGGGCAGGTGCTGGGCAGGTGCCGGGCAGGTCCCAGGCAGGTGTTGGGCAGGTGTTGGGCAGGTGCTGGGCAGGTGTTGGGCAGGTGCTGGGCAGGTGCTGGGCATATGATGGGCAGGTGCTGGGCAGATGCTGAGCAAGTGCCAGGCAGGTCCCAGGCAGGTGTTGGGAAGGTGCCAGGCAGGTGTTGGGCAGGTGCTGAGCAGGTGCTGGGCATATGATGGGCAGGTGCTGGGCAGGTGCCATGCAGGTGCTGGACACCTTGCTCATGTCAGGTTCTTTGCACAGGGGAGCCAAAGGGCTTGTTCAAAGTGTGTAAGGAAAGAACCACCGAGGTGATTCCCATGTTAGCCACCTTCCTTGTGGGACATTGCAAACATTTACAAGTGTAGACAGACTAGCTACAGGCTCCCACTTCCTTGGGCCTGCCTTCGGCTGTGGTCAGTGCTTGGCCAGCCTTGTCTCCTCACATCCCCCAGCCCTCCCACTTGCTGGCGTTACTGTGAAATACACTTTAGATGTAAGAGTTTCATCAGAAAATACATTAATCTGTGTCTTTAAATGATAAGGCCCCTTTACAAATACTTCTGCACCACAGTAATCATGGCAAGTTAGTAATAATTCTAAAGAGTCAGAGTTCAAGATTCATATTGTCTCACAAATTCCACATATATGTGTGTGATGCATATACACCATACCTAGGTCATATAGAGACATGCATATAAACTGTACATAAGCAGCACACATATATATTTACATTGTAAACACACACACACACACACACATATATATATATACACACATGGACACATGGACATATACAAATATGTATGCACACACAAATACTCACAAAAATGTACTTTTATACACGTGTGTATACAAGTATCTACATATAGACACATAGACACATACCTGCACTTAGTCACATAGACATATATACCTATACACAGTCACAGACATATATATATATATATATATATATATATATATGTATACACATACACAAACACGTATGTATGTGCGTACACACAGTCTGTGGCCTCATCAGTACTCGCTGTAGGGATGCCCACTGTGATTGACAGGTGTGTCTCTGTCTGAGGTAATGTGTACACACATATGTATATCCAGTGTATCCAGACACCCTTTCCGACCTCCAACCCTGGACAGAACTCAATGCACTGACACAGCTCTGGCTCACGGCCCTCTCCTAAAACTCTCATTTTCTCTGTGATTATTTGCAGAATCTCAAAAAGCCATCCATATCGTCTAGGCAGACCGTGAGACCCAGTTGCTGCTGAAAGAAGTGTTCTCTTGGCCAGCCTGCAGGACCCAGCCCTTGCTGCAGCCTGCTGCAGTGCTCAGGAGTGCAACCAGTCAGTTCCTACTCCGCCACACTCACAAGGTCTGTCTCTGGTACCTTCCCCTGCAGCATGCATGCTCTTGCACATAGTAGGACTCTGGCCAACACCCAAGTGGCAAACATTCCCCTTTCTCCAGCTAAATTCCAGACACAGCGTGTCTTTGCTTTTGGTCCTGTCCCTCCTACCACAGGCATGGAGGTGGGCCCGGTACGGGAAAATGCCGCGTGTGCATTTCCAAGTGCCTGGAAGCCGTGACCCCCACGAGCAAAGCCGATCCCCCATGACAGGGCCCAGACTGCAATACCATTCTCAAGGCCGGTGCTAAATCTCCACTCCAGAGGGCAGTTAGGAAATGGAAAGTGCCACCCTTAATTGAAGCAGACGTACTTTATGTACCTGGGCCTCGCCTGATCTTTTCACCATGAAGAGCTTGATTTACATGCACCATTACAAGCAGGTGGCCTGGACCAAAATGTCAATGAGAACACTGACAATACGGAGGAGCTGTCACTGACTAAGCATTTGTCTGGCCCTAGAGGCCAGTAATGCCGTCACACCAACTCCCCCCATTTCAAGCTCATGGAAACTTCAGGTTGGCGTCAGTCTCCAGGGGTGAGAAGACATGGAGCCCACAGAGGGACAGAAGCCGTCCCAAAGTCACACGGCAGATAAGGTGAGGGCCAGGGCCTCGTGGCGTTCCACCCCTTTGTGGGGCCTGGCTACTAACCCCCAGGGACCCACTCTTCTTTTTCCACCAAGGCGTTCTCTGGTTTGTGCCTTGGAGAAGCGCTTCACACACAGGAAAGGCTGTCTGGGCTGACGTAAGCTGGCCCTGTGGCTCTTCTCTTTGTTGCACAGGGAGGTTGGGCGAGGGTGGGGGGAGGCCTGGTAAAGGACTTCTCCTCAGCTTATCTCCCTTGCACACAGACCCGGGGAGAGCCATGATGGATGACTAGCGTGCACAGCAAGGTTGATAGAGCACCAGACGGAACCCCAAGGAACCATGGCAACAGCCCAGATCTCACAGGACATGGGGCTGGTTTATTAGCCTGCAGCTAGGCATCTTCTCCCTGGCTTGTTTATAGGGTCCTCACGATTTGGGGGGGGGGGGTCGGGCAACCCTTTACAAACAGGCTGGTCACGAACATTCAATGTCACCCCTGCTCCCAAGTCATGGTCACTTCCAGGATATTTGTAGAATGGTAGGGAAAGGGACCATGAAGCCTGGCCCAGGCTGCAATCCACCAGATATGAAAACCAATTGCTTTCTATAATAAATTCTAACTGGGGCCATAGAAATAACAAGGCTGAGGAGAAGGGAACGCCAATTTGCTTGATTTCATTAGCTCCTTCTTGGGCGGTCCAGCCCCAGCTCCTTTTCATTAAAATAAGGGCAAATTGAAAATCGTAAAAGAGCCTTTCTTATCAGAGAATGAACGACCTGGTAGATTCGTAATCTCGGAAGCCCGCCAAGGAGCCAGGAGCACCTCATTGCACTGGCTCTTGACGGCTGAGCTGGGTAGGTCCCAGGAAGAAGCTACGTCCCCAAACAGCGTCATCTGGGAAACGTTCTTCATTTTTCTGAACTGAAGAAGAGGCCGCCGACAGCATCACCCAGCAGCAAGCGGTCTGTGCTGTCCATCCTGTCTAATCGCTGTGGATGCCCGCAGAGACCGACACCGAACAGCCTTGGAAGAGGGGGGCCTTCCAGGCAGGGGTACCAGGTGCCCCTCTTTAAGGCCCAGATGGCTTGCTAGAGAGAGTAAGCCAGAACAGCCGGCGCTTCCAGGACTCTACAGTGTAAGTCCATGTGCGTGTACCCCAAGGACCTTTAAATACAGAGGTCCTGGGACGAAAGGGCTATGGGGTCTTGGGGACAGAAAAGACCGGAAGTCCGTCCAGAATGGGTCTATGAGAATTCACTGGCACCTCACACCTAGAGCTCCCACAAGCTCCCCTCAAAATTCTATTACAACACCTGGTGATTTATTTGGTTAATATTTATTGAGTAGCTACTACAGACCGGGCACCCACGCGGGGTATTATGGGTGCTGCTGCCTTATCTCTGCACAGTTTGCAGACTTGGGGCCTCTGAGGCCCACCCTGTGTACCCCAGGGACTAAAGTGGGAAGGCATTCCACAGCAGGTAGCATGAACTGGCATGCTTGCCCGCTGCTGGAAATGGGCAGAGGGACAGGCAGCCTCGGGACTCAACCCATGGCCCAACATCTGGGCAGAAGCGACGTCAAGGTGCCTGGGCCGGGGCTTCTCACTGAGACGGCGGCAAGCCTGAGAGGCCTGCGGTGAGCTGCAGGCAGGAAGGATGGAGGCTAAAGTGGACAACGGAGCCATGGAGCCAGCCAGGCCCGAGCGGGTGGGGTTAGTTCCAGCTGATAAAAGACTCAAATCAAACCACAAACTGCAGGGAGGAAACAGCCAGGACTCTGAATTTTAATATGAGCATGACACAATCCAGGTGACCTAAATTAACCTAACCGAGGCAGTTGTGGGTAGAGTAGGGGCTATGCCATCCCCCACACTGTGTGTGGCACACAGAGACCAGGAGGTTAGCGAGGGGAAGGGGCTGGGAGCCCTTCCTCACGCTGGCATCGCTGTGCAACAGAGCACGTGCAAAGCTAAGACTGAAGTTTGGGCTTTCTGCCTGCTCACTAGCATACTTCTTGGGGTGCTTTCTCTCTTTGCTGTCCACTTTATCCAGTGCCTAACTTAGGAAGTGTGATTTTCCATCTCCTCCTGACAACTTCAGGGATCTGCCACAGACCCTATTATTATTATTATTTTTCTTAAATTGTCCTTGGGCATCTTTTGGTCCCTTCCTGGATTCTTTTATTAATGAGGCTTATGAATGCCAAAAGGGGTCCTCAGTTTCCCTGACAACAACACTCTGAAAAGATTCTGTGTAGGCAGAGAGGTAGGAAAGGAAGAGCATGCACCCTCCAGACCACAGGGGTAGCACCTCAGTGGGGCAGGCGGAGAGCTCTGGGTGGCCAGGCTGCTGTCCATCCCTAAGGTTGACACAGGAAAGAGTTGAGAAGTGGAACAGACGCTGGACTCGGCTCATGAAGAGCTTGAAGGCGGAGGCCTGCCTCGGGGGTGGCTGCAGTTGCATCACGGGCAGTCCTGGGGATTGAACTGAGGCCCTCCGTTTTTCTCTTTGGGCTACGCCCCCCGCATGGAGCTCACCCGCCTCACCCATCTGTGCTCAGTTCTTCAGCCCCATCTGACTTGTAAACAGCACGCACTCCATAAATGCTTGCCAAATGGGAAAGTAACCAAGAAAGGAGAGGAACAGGAAGGATCACTCCGTGTTTGGAGTGTCTGGTCAAACAAAAGGAGCAGGGGTGGAGACGGATGAAAAGAGACATCAGCTTTGTAACTCCAGATTCAAACAGTTACAGAGGAAAAGAACCGTCTATTCCCGATGCCTGGTGCAGCCCAGACTTGGGCGACCCAGCCCCACAGAGTCACAGGAACATTAAAAAGTGCCACCCAGGGTTCATGCCACGTTCTACCCCAATGCATCTCACCCGGCCACGTCCGTGCCTCCTCGGTGGAGCCCGGTGCTCCCACGGCCCCTCACCTGTCACATCCCACCACCGATATTTTATTAATAATCCAATGTAAATCTGGGAGAAAATTAATGTGTCATCTCCTCGCAGGAAGGACTAAACATCTCAATGTGAGGGTCTGTTGAAGTTGTCATTTATCATTAGCACGCAATTCAAGGCAAAGCCTCCCACACTCTGGTGGGAGCTCTCGAGACAATGAATCTCGGGGAATTAGCCTGTGGTCCAATTATTCCTGCTTCCCCCACCTACCTAAGAGATAAATTCTGTCTCCGTGGGAGGAAAAAAAAATTAAAAAGAGAAGAAGAGAAGGAGGAGGAGGGAGTTTGCTATTCTCCTTCCTGGTTGAAATCAATTTCTCTCAAGGAGACAAGGCAATATTCATTGTGCGAGAAGGGACTGAGGCAGTCCGCTAAAGGCCAATAAATGGAGCCGTTCCGATGAAAACTTCCTCAAATCAAATGTAGGGGAACCTCTTAATGGGCTTTGTTCTTCTTTTCCATAATCCATAACTATTAAGGGAAAGATGGGCAAGGAGAGGGTACTGTAAGGGGATTGCTGTGTAAACATTAGGCGAACTCTCTTGTAGAGAGAACCAGGGACCACTGTAAGCACTGGGCCCCTTTCACCCTAAACACCAGGCACCCATGTAAACCAGGACAGCGGAGTCACATCAGCAAGCCCATCCTAATCCCCAGGAAGTTTATACTCCAGGGAGGAACAGGGACCACACACAAACAGATAAAAGCCAGTGCTCGCACCACAAGGAAGAAGGGCCACAGCAGGAATTCTGTGCATGAAAGCAGAGATTGTTTTATCTTGTAATTTTTTTTTTTTTTTTTTTTTTAGCTTTAATGCAGACCATAAAAAGTCATTCTGGCAAAAAAAAAAAAAAAGTCACATTCTGGTTGCAAAGTGACCAGGACAGGTGGATGACAGCTTCTTCTGGCAGTGGGAAGGGGCCTTGAGCATAGGAGCCCCAGCCCTGTGCTGGCGACCTCACAGCATAGTATAACACCATACCCACAGCTGCCCGGCCTCAGTCAGTCACCGGTCTTACAGCCTTAGATCGATGAGCCTCGCTCAGATCTCTGAGTTCCAGGTGACCATGGTGCTACCTCCTCCAGTCCTGCAGGTGAGGTAACAAAGAGCTTAGGATCCTCGGGCAGAAATGTGGGCTCAGAACTGGAGGCCCTCTGGGCCCTGCCCTCCATGGGCTCACCTCATCTGAGAGCCAAACATGACTCAGTACTGAGGGTGCCTCTGTATGACAGGGGGCCTGACAAGTCCAGGCGGCAGGTGTGTGTCTCCACCGCCATGCTTGGCAAGCAGGGTTGCTCCTGGCCCTGGAATCACCATGGAGAGAGAGAGAGAGAGAGAGAGAGAGAGAGAGAGAGAGAGAGAGAGAGAGAGAGAGAGAGAGAGAGAGAGAGAGAGAGTACCTTTACTCTGAGCCCAAGGAAGCTGCCAGCTTCATCTGCCACCATGCTCCACATAAGAGGAGCCATAACAAAGGCTGGGGACCCAGTGTCTCTAGGTGAGATATGGGGCTGCGGTGTGCAGCTAGACCCTCACAAGTCAGCCTGGGGCATCCGAGACTCCCGCCTGCCTCACCTCTTCACTGGGGTTCATACCTGGGCCCAAGCCAATGCCTCTGTGTCTACCATCCTGCCCCTTCTGTCTCCAGGACCTGTTTCCTAACCTCATGCTCACCCCAGAGGGAAGATACTGCCTAGATCTGCCCATGAAAGAGGCACGCCTATTGGCTTCACTATGTGTACTTGACTGCACCCCCAAGTTGGGAGGACCTGGCTGTGTGAGACTGGATCTGCCTCCTTTCTTTATACTTTCAACCATGGCCCTGTCTCTGCCTCCCTAGCCTCACACCTAAGGGATCCGTTTCCTTCCTTGTACCACCCTGCACTCAATTTGTTTTCAAAGATTTATTTTTGTTATTTTTATTCATATGCACGTGTATGTGTATCTGTGTGAGTATATGCTACCTGCATGTGGGTAGCCAGAAGAGGGCATCGGGTCCCCCTGGAGATGGTGTTGAGTTACAGATGATTTTGAGCCATCTGACATTGGTGCTGGGATCATGGGTCCTCTGCAGAAGCAGCAAGTGCTCCTAACCTCTGTGCTACTCCTCCAGCCCCAGCGCTTCTGTGATGGACGTAGACTGTTCCGCTTTATAATAAGAGAAAGCAGAGGATGCACTGTAATTGAAAGGCTGCCTCTTTAAGTGGGGCTCAGCTGAGCCTTGCCTCCAAGTCTGGTCTGTTCCCGTTAGGCCTGCCCCTATTTCTCCTTTCCTCTTCTCCTTTCCTCAGCCACCACTAAGTACCACATGACCCCATCAGGGCCGTCGGTTCCCGTCTCAAGCTTTAGATCTTGGCTATGGTCTCATACTGTGCTTTCTCTGACCGCCCCCCTCCCCGAACACAGGGCCCTGTACGACAGCCCACGAACCAACAAGGGGGAGCCACACAATGTTGGGGAGCTGTCGGTGCTTGGCAGATTTAGGGTTTGGTAGCAGAAAGCATCCATTGCTCCCACCTGCTCCCCCTCTACCATGTCTTCACTGTTCTGGGGCCAGCTTCATACCCCCTCCTGAAATCCACATGGCCTGCTTTCTAGGTCCCCTCCACGTGTCCCCTCTGGGGTGACCTTCCTTGCAACACACACATACACACACACACACACACACACACACACACACACACACACACACACACACTCATGTTTAATGGTTCTGTGAAGGGGGCATCTTTGGACTGATGGGTCCAGCCTCCCCCAGCTGGCCTTAGCTTACAGTCCCACCCTTGCCGTGCACGTTCTGAAGCCCCATCACACACCCGACCCTTGTCACCAGCAGAACAGGTACTTAGGTCTTGGTGTCCCTGTGTACACTGTCATACAAGTCCCCAAAAAGCCCCAAGAGTGCAACCGTGATTTGTCCAGTTGTTATTTCAACCCCTGGGCCGAAGCCCCAAATCCTGCTTGGTTAGTTCTTCGAGGCCTGTCTCCAGTAATTGCTGCCTCCCCCCCCCCCCCACAATCACTTCTCTGACCCTCCTTCACCCACCCTGTGGCATGACCTGGCAAGCCAGCCCAGCCCTCTCTTCTTTGTCTCTCTATGTCACAGTCAGCACTGTGCCTGCCCAGAAGGCGGGAACACCTGATTGTGGTTTCCTCCCTTTATCTCCACGTTTGTGACTTCAAAAGCATCTCCACTGTGTCTGGAGGTGAACTGTATCCCAAAAGGGCTAGCAGGTGCTAGTCAGAGTATGTCAGGAACTGTATGGACTCTTGCAAAGCCTCATGGGTAGGTGGCACTATGCTCTCTTTCCTCTCAGAGATGGATCCAGAGAGACAGGCGGCCTCCAGCGTTTGTTCACACAGCTGGCAGAGTGGCCCTAGCATTACACTGCACTGGGAGGTCTGGCCATAGGCACCATCCTCACCACATGGCCTTCTCCAAAAGCTAAGAGGTGCAGAGCCTCAGAAACCCACCCCAAATTCAGAGCTCCCGGAAAAAGCATTACCCAGCCTGTGCCCTTTGAGAAGAGCGTTTCTGGGTAGCTGAAATGCCCTGGGTATCTCATTCCTATGGCCAGTCCCTGTGCACGGACACTCATGGCCCTGCCCTGTGTAGTCCTGGACACCACACCCAGCATCCTCAGGGTCCGCCTCTCACTTTTATTAGTTATGTCGAGAATTGAGCTGCAGGTGTTTGCTCCACAGAGACCTCTGCACCTCCTCTCTCCAGAGCTCATAAATCAGGGCCTCATGGTCTAACAGCCATGATGTTCCCCTAATCATGTTACTGCAATATTAATAAGGCTGTTTAATGCAACCGGATCCTTCTAAATTGTCACATAAAAATTTGGTAAATGTCAGACACATCATTTAATAGAAGGCGATGCTTTACTGCCAGGGGATCTGGGTGGCTGGAAGGATGAATAAGAAGCCCAAGATGAGGACCTCAGGCAGGCGGCAGGAACAAAGCGATGCCAGCAGGGGCTCACCTCAGGCCTTTCTTCCCCGGCAGCCAGCAGTCTCCCTTAGAATCCACTGTAAGCAAGACACGGGGTAAGGGCTGCCGGACAAGGGCTGGGGTCAGGCTTGGAGGCGATGGGAGTTCTGATCCTCAGAACTCCCCAGTCCCTGCCCACTCCTCACGATGTCCCTGTCATAGTGAACTATTCCTCCCACTTGAAGAGATGAAGACGGGTGTGCAGGAATGTTGTTGCACATAAGCAATTTAGCATGTATCTGCTGGGCTCACATAGCCAAGCCAGTACAGTCACTTCTGGAAGGATGGTGGCTGCTGTACCCGTGTGGGAGCGTGGGGGGACATCAAGAGACAAACACTGAGCACAGCCTAATGTCTGGCAGGGGACACTGGAAAGCTGCTCCCACTGGGAATGGGGAGACAGCCTGAAGCGACTTCCGCGTCCATAGGCTGGAAGGATGCTGCTCAGTCACAAGCTTCCGGGAAGGATGCTCAGAGCTGTCGCCAGGGAGAATGAATGCCAGACTTCCAGACCGAGTGCGATGCTCTGGGAGCTCATACGTGAGCAGAAGTCTGCCGTCATGTGCTCGTAACCACTTTCAGAGCAAAGACGGAGGAACCGAGGGGGCATCCTGCCCTTAGTCCTGTGACAGACCCTGTTTCTGTGGATTCTTTAGAACCCTAGGACGCTGGGACAGTTTCTGCTCCCCTCTGGCCATTAGAGTATGGATGCTTCTAACCTCTCTGGGTTCATTGGCCTTGCCTGGGGTGCCCACCTCACTGCTACTTATGGTTGGCCAGACACTTCCAAGTATTCTTGAGACCGCTCTCCTAGGACAGACAAGTCTAAGCTCCAGAAATCCAATGCCTTCAAATAGATGTTGCATGCACATGTCCGTCTGTCTGTCTGTCTGTCTGTCTGTCTGTCTCTGTGTGTGTGTGTGTGTGTGTGTGTGTGTGTGTGTGTGTGTGTGTGTGTGTGTGTATACTGCATTACCTGAGTACACATGTGGAGGTCAGAGGTCAATGTCAGGCATATTTCTCGATTGCTCTCCACCTTAGCGTTTTTAGACAGCCTCTCACTGAACCGGAAGCTTACCACTTCATCTGGACTGCCTGGTCTCGGGGATCCCCCTGTCTCCACCTCCCCAGAACTGGGGTTTCATATACACAACTGTCACGCCGGGCTTTTGTGTGGACACTGGTGAGCAAACGCATATCCTCAGGCTTTACATCAGACACTTCACCCAGGGACCTAACAGCCCAGGCCTGTTCAGTCCTCTGATGCTGTAATATAATGTCATGTGTGAATGCACTGGGCTCCGCTCATAGCTATCCTAGGCCACAGACTGGACACACCCTTCTCTGCTGCTAGTGTCAGAGAAGTCCCCCAGGGCACTGGTGTGGGAAAAAAGTGGCAGAGGAGGAGTCCTATGGGGGAACAGGAGAGATGTGAGCTCAGGTCTGCCTCAGTGTCCTGCCCCATCTGCCAGGCTCTCCGTGGCTCCTATGGTTCAGGAGACTTGCCTCCAAGCACCCTGTCTCAGACAAGGAGACTCCGGGTAGATCATGATGCTTCCTGCCTTTTGGAGGCTGGGGCAGGGACAATGTGCCTGCCTCCCCGTGAAGCAAGTCTCAGCACAGCGACCGTGCAGAACGGCAGGAAAATGGCACTGCAATAACCGGTGGGTAGGGTGCCACTGGTCCATCCAGGAGGCACAACGAGGCTGTCATACAGGGCCCTGGCAAAGTGCTGGGCAAGGACACCTGCCAAACACCTCCCATTATGAGAGGATGTCCCAATCCCCCAGCCTCGCCCTTGACAGCCAGCGGACCCCAGGAGAGAAGCTCAGCCCCCACCCCATGCTGCCAGCCCACAGGCACAGAAGAGTCTTGGATCTGGCACACCTCTCCAAAATGATGACGGTGTTTAAAAATAAAGCCGGCACGCGGCAGATTTCCTGTTAAAAAAAAAAATCCTTAATTTTAGCAAGTGAAAATAGTTTTAGAAATCTGTTTCTATCTTGGATTTCAGTCTTGTGTGTGAAGACAGCCCACTCTGCTTTTGCCTCCGCCTTTTGAGTAGAAGCTGAGCCATCCCACGATGGTGGTGCTGGCTGGGACCCTGCAGGGCGCACGCATCCTGCCTAGCCAGTCCAGGCTTGCCAAGTCCCTTGGCTGCTTGTTTGCAGCCTGACCTTGAACAGCTGCTCTATTTCCAGCTAAGCTTACAGACTCTCCTATAGTAAAACCAGGTCAAGAAGAGCTGGAATCTCCCTGTTACAGGCACCAGCCTCCCGTTTCCAGCGAGGTGAGAGGAGGTCCCTGCAGCGGTGCAGTGGCGCACACACGGCCATGCGGCCATGCGTCTGTCTCGTGTGACAACGGTTTGAGGGAGTGGCTGTGGTTATAACTGCTTTGTAATCACCAAAGGCCCAGAAGCTCCCAGAAGCTCCCCGACCCTCCGGGGATGACCAAGCCATTGGGCACTCTTCCACCCAACTCTTTAACGCGGCCCAGATGATGGGATGGCGCCTTCATTAAATCTCCCACAGATGCGAGCGCAAAGCTGCGATCTAATAAAGTTAAATGCATCTAATAAAATAAAATTTGAGATTAAAAGGAAGTTGTCTTGCATATTCATGAGCTACGTGAATGCCGAGAGGAGCGCTTCTAATCTCCTTAGTCTTGGGGAGGCGAGAGTCACTGCCGCGCCAGGAAAGGTTCTTAGCAGCCCTCAGCCCCACAGAGGCTCAGGCACCCAGGCCTCCACAGGCAGAGTACTTACCACTGTCACTTTTCATTACCGTTTATTTTGCATATTCCTTTCTCTGTAACCCCAGCAACCTCCTCTGCATTGTGCCATAATCCTTGCCTGATATCCTATAAGCCCAACTTATGGGCCACAAATCATTTATATCAGGCCACGAAGGTAAAGGTCACTTCCTCCATGAAGTCCTCATGACCCCTTGATGACCTGGTGCGCATTTCTCAAGCAGCCCTTGCTCTCCCTAACTAGCATTCACACACAGGCACGGGCACATGTGTGTACATGTGTGCGTGAACACATGTGCATGAGCACATACAGCATCACATGCATGAATAGGCACAAGCAAGCACGCATGTACACCTACACCTACACACACACACACACACACACACACACACACACACACACATTCCCTTGCAATTTCTTTCCTCTTTGGTCTGTAAGCCTAGCAAGGTCAGAGACTGTCTCTGCTTTACCATTATAGCCTGACATATACATGAAGGAAATATTCAGGTCACTAAACAACAAATTAAGGGGGCTGCAGAGGCCCAAGTTGAGGTTGAGGTTGGATTGCCTGCAGCACTGGGGATAAGGAGGCGCCCTCCCCAGCAAGAGAAGGAGATTCAGAGAGAAAGAGTTCCAGATGTTGCAAAGAGTGCTGTAGAGTGCTGGGTGTGTCACACGATTGTGACAGGTCACAGCACTGTGCTGGGTCTTCATGGCTGCACCCAGGGCAGGTGACACACCAAACAGAGGAAGAAGCTGAGCTTAGGGGCATGAGAGCCAGCACATGGGACACCAGGACTGAAGACCCAGCCAGCCTGTTTGCAAGCTCCTCCGGGAGGCGGGAAAATCGTCACACGGATGGGATACCACCAAAGGCAAGGAGGAGGTGCTGTGTAAGGTGTGATGAGGCGCCCCGTGTAGCAGCTTGGCCCTTTGGAACACAGGAGAAGGCTCTTCTGGGAGCAACAGCACCAACAACCCCCTTAGCTCAAAGGATAAAAGTTCGCCCCCACCCAGGCCCCACTATTTCAAGGTGGGGACATGAAGTGGGAACACTGTCCTAAAAGGGACCTTACCCTGTGGTTGACAGGCCGAAGGAAAAGAAAGCAGCGAGAAGAGAAGACAGTGAGAGGCAGGAAGGGATTAGGTGTCCCCTCACAATCAAGTCTCCCCCCCCCCCCCGCAAGCACATTCAGACATAAAGCTCAGATCCTCATAGCCAGAGGGTCCAAGGATCTGAGCCAGGCGATGAATCATCACCCTGACGGGGACAGAAAACATCAGCGTTGCCGATCCTGTGGCCTGTCTGACACAACACGCAAGGGATTTTCCCGACAGTATCATCCGTTTGGCTGATGGCCCTGAAGTATTTCATTTAGCTGGAAATCACGCCTGGTCCATTTCCCAGAGCTAGCTGACATTATGAGACGCCCGTGTGACATGTCTACAGTAAAGCGGCTCAATAACCCATCACCTGCAGTAAGGGTCCCACCACCCTTACATAGGAGCCCAGGGCTCAGGTGGCTTCTAGGGTGGGATCATGGCGAGCGTGAATGTATGTGTGTGTGTGTGTGTGTGTGTGTGTGTGTGTGCATGTGCATGCGTGTGTGTGCATGTCATGTGTGTATGCATGTGTGTGTGTGCATGTGCATGCATGTGTGTGCATGTGTGTGTATGTGTGTATGTACGTGTGTGTGCATGTGCATGTGTGTGTATGTGTGTATGCGCACATGTGTGCATGTATGTGCATGTCATGTGTGTATGCATGTGTGCGCGTGCATGTGCATGCATGTGTGTGCATGCGTGTGTATGTGTATGTACGTGTGTGTGCATGTGCATGTGTGTGTATGTGTGTGTGTGTGTATGTGTGTGTGCAAGCTCACATGCCCATGTTTGGAAAACAATTTGTCACATGGCACCAAACTGTCACTGGTCTTCCTGAACATTCTGTCAGATTCTCCCATTCTCTTCCTGGATTTACTCCTCACTGGGCCAGGACTCATCTTCCCGGTAACCCTAATGCAAGATCCTCGGCCCCTCAGAGGACAGCTCTGCTAGGCTCCTGTCTGCAATCACAGAAGAGCATCGTTGACAGTGTCAGGGGTTGGCTCTCTCCCGTGGGATGTTGGGTTGGGCCAGGCATCGGCTGGACAGTCTCCCAATCTCAGCTCTGTCTGCTTTTCTATTTATCCCTGCACACCTTGCAGGTAGGGTGAGTTTTGGGTTGAAGTTTTTGTGGGTGGGCTGGTGCTTTCTCTTCCGTCTACTAGGAGACTCGTCTAGTTAGAGGGTGTCCTCGTCAGTCTCTACGGCCCCCGCTGGTAGAGTCTCTGCTAGAGTCTCCCTCATATCCTCCCAGGATCCTGCCCTGACTTAGGCCTGCAGCTTGTCACAGAGACGCTCCTGCCCACGGCTTCTCTTTTCTTTGGCAGGACTTCTGTCCTCTGCCCCGTGCTCTCCCCAGGTCTGGTCTCCGTGCTCCCTCATAGCTCTCCGTGCTCCCTCTCCTCCCTTGTTCCCTCTCTTCAGCCACTCCCTCTGTCTATACTATTTCCCCTTCTGGGTGAGACTTGCGCATCCTCCCTCGGATCCTCTTTGCTACTTATCTTCTTTGGGTCTGTGCATTGTAGTAGGTTTATCCTGTACTGTTGTCCTCTGAGGGGCTCCACCCTGCAGCGCTACGAAACAGATGCTGAGACTCACAGCCAAACACTGGGCGGTGCATAGAGAGTGTTGTGAAAAGGGGTGGGGTGGGGGGCGGGGTGGGGGCGGGGAAGGACCTGGAGGAGACAGAAGCTCCACAAGAAAACCGATAGAGTCAACTAACTGAGATCGAAACATCACCCAAGGACCATGCGTGCGCTGGACAAAGATGTAGCCAATGAGCAGCCAGGGCTTCATGGGGGTCCTCTAGTAAGGGGAACAGGGCCTTTCTCAGACGTTAGCTCTGTTGCCAGCTTTTTGGTCACTCCCCCCCTGGCGGGGCTGCTTTGCCAGGCCACAGGGGAGGAGAAGGAGCTCAGTCCTGCTGCAATTTGATGAGCCGGGGTGGATTGGAAGTGGGGCTCCCCTTTTCTGAGGAATAGGGGAGGGGAAGAGGGAGGGAGGGTGGGACTGGGATGTGAGCAGGGATGGGGCTGTGGCCAGGATGTAGAACGAATAAGTAAGATATACATATATTACCCCTAATTCCACAGGCAGTGAGCAGCAAAACCAAGGGATCCCAACTTGATCTATGAACTCAGAGGCCACGCCCTCCACTGTGGTCCATGTCCCCACCCCCTGGAACCTGATGGAGGGCTTTATGGTCTGTCACTTTGCCTGGGGAAGGTGTCAGGAAGGCGCCAGCAGAGTGGTCCATGAGATTGGGCCATACGGGCTCAGTTCTGGAGGAACATGCTTCCCAAGACCAAAGCGATCTGTTGCTCCTGAGCCCATCTCTGACTTGTGTGTCAGCATCCTTGTGACAGGGCATTCATTGAACATGCAAACGGACGAGTGAGTGAATGAACGAACAAGTAAATAAATGTCACGCCTGAGTGAACACTGTCACCTAGGTCTCTAGAACGTTGCCGTGTCTCCCCCCCCCCCGCCCTCCCGTGCCACAGGGTGTTTCCCATCTCTGCAGCTTCCCTTACAGAATTCAATCCTTTCTGGGCTGCCTCTAATGTTCCGCATGGCGGCTTCCGAGAAAGCCATGCCATCAGTTTGTGCTGGAGCCATGCAGACGTCCAGCACTTCCTGTCTCTGGCCTTGCTGCCTGGCGGGCTCCTTGGGGAATCCCCCACCAGACACAATCGGATGCTAAGGGACCACAAGACCAGACGAAAGGGAGGCGGCCCCAGATGGTCAGAGGGGTTCAAGGGGCCTGGAGGGTGGAAAACAGGAGGTGGCACGGCTCCCATGGATACAAGGGTCTCCTCAGATACCATCCCTGCCTGCCCTCCTGTTCTTGCACAGCTCCTGACTGTATCTGGGGCTTGAAGGGAGTTAAAAGCCAAAGTCGGGCCATGGCATTTGGGCTGAGACAGTTAGAAACTGTGCCTGGCTCCCGGAACATAGGGTTTTTTTAAACCTAAGATTTATATCTTTATGTGTAGGTGTATTTTGTCTGAGTGTATGTCTGTGCATCACATGTGTACAGGGCACACAGAAGCCAGTAGGGGGCATCATATCCCCCTCGAATTGGAGCTGCAGATGGTTGTGAACCACCATGCCGGTGCTGGGTACCAAACCTACGCCCAAGCCATATCTCCAACCCTGCTGACTCAGGCACGTGAGTTCTGGAAGCACTCCAGTAGGGTAATAGCTATTGGTAGATGTGCTGGGCTAGTGGCAACAAAAGAATTCCTTTCTCTCTACACAGCCCCTGTGCAACTATTTGAACGGCAAGATTTCCCCTAGGAGAGAAGTTCACGAGCCTCAGGAAGTTCATAAAACCCACAAGATTCAGGGGGCAGTCAACTATTGTTGTAGAAAAGAAGTTATCCAGAGGAGTTGTCTACAGTATGGGCAGGGAACTCCAGAGGTTTTGTGAGTCACTGCCCATGCTGGGGTGGGTTTTTAGTAACATAGTTGCCAGACACCCCCCATGCTCCTGTAAGATGCCCAAATAAATCCACTTGATTCACCACCCTAGACTTGAGTAGAGCCATTTCTTTGGTCGGCTGTCAGTGCCCTACCTGGGTGGTTTTTCACATCTTCTCAGGGTAAGTCACACAGCGCAGCCGCGGCCATCAAAGGTCATCTGGGAAGAGGAGCTGCATGGCACCTCCTGTGGTTCACTGTGAGACATGCAAATGAGGCTGGTCTGCCTGAGAATGCAGCGCCATCACGGACAATCCTGAAGTGGATCCTGCTCCCGTCCGGTACATGCCGTGCTCGATGTTGTGGGTGATAAGGCTGAGAAGGCTAAGGGTGGCATGTTCTTAGGGGACATCCCAGAGTGGCCACCTTCCTCTGGGTGTCATGCTTCCTTAAAGAAAGGGGCCGCCAAGAGAGTAAGGAGCCCCTCCACCAGGTGGCTGGAGATGTAGAGGTCATTGGCATTTAGAGATAAGGGGCAGGTTCTGGTAACAGTTGTATGATGCTTGCTGTGGGCACTAAGACGTGTACTGAGGCTCAGCTGTCTGCCCAGGAAGGGCTTCCCCACAGAGCCACAGAGGGACGAATCGTGAGAAGGCAGCTTGTGGACATTGGCTCCACGTTAGCCTCTGAGGGTCCTGGCTTGCCGTTTTCCTACAGCTGAGAGGAAAGGCGTTTAAGAGGCATCGATATTAACGATCTCTTCCTGGGATTCAAACTTGCAGCCCGTGAGAGAAACAGGACTGTGATGGGGAAGAGCAGGAGCTGTCTCGAAGACTTGACCTTTAACACAGGAAGGACAACCTGTGTTTCAGCATGTGTGAGGGAGCCTTGACAAGGAAAGCACAGCAAGTGGAAACTGCTCTTCTGCATCTGAACTGCTTGACTTGAGGAAGACCTTTTAGAGAGAGGTGAGAGATCTGGAGAGATGGCTCAGTCTTTAAAGGTTCACAGCCAAAATGAAGTGAGAGCCTTTCACAGTCTGGCCTGTGAGTCTGCCGGACAGGGAGGCATGGAGGGCGTGGGGCCCTGAGTGCTGTGGGAGTGGAAAGTCTGAGAATTATATCACCACTCCTTCAGACAACACCTGGGGAATCTGAGGTAGTACAAAGAAACTCGGTCCTTGATTGGCAGGTTCGTGGGAGCCATTAGGGACACTCGGGTATCACCAATTGAGGTTCCCATGGGAACCTATTTGAGTTCCTACCTAGGACTGGATGAGAGAGGAAGGGAAGATATTACTGAGGGCACTGAGGGGTCAGGGGACAGTGCTCTGGATAGGGCCATGTTCGTGGGAAAGTCAACAAAGGCGTGAATGGCACAGAAAGGGAGGGCGGAAAGACTGGGAGCCTGAGGCTAGGGGAGCAGAAGGAAGAGGTGTCCTTGGGGTGTGTTAAGACCCTGCACCCATGGACTCACAGCAGCTGGGGTTATGACCACAAGACCGCACAAGATCAAGCCAGCATGGCATGGAGGGGCACATGAGCCTCCACCTAGGCCAGGTGCTCATGGACACCATGTGCATATGGGAACCCTGGAAAGACACGGTGGGATTTTTTTTTTATTTAAAGAAAGTGGAGGAAGGACATGAAGTTGATGGTAACATGGAGTCATGCTGAAGGGGTTTAGAAGGAGGGGGTGAAATAGCTAAGATGTATTGCATATATGTATGAAATGCCAGAAGAGTAAATCAAAATACTATATTAGAAACGAAAATGTTATTTTATTGGGAGCCCTGTGAATGTTCTGAGCTTTAGTGGCTGAGCCCCACAGTAGATCCTTATGACACGGGCAGGTCCCAGACACACCAGCATGTAACTGATGCCAAGGCAATAAAGGGGGAAACGAAGATGGGCAAACCAGGCACAGGAGTCACCTGGGTCACTCACAGATTTGTGTCAAGCCCAAGTTCCCAGAGGAGAAAAAATGACAGAGTCAAATGTGCCACTAGGCCCCTGGAAGATGCTAAAGCCCAAGTCAAAGTAGCCAAAGAGTCAGTGGGGCTGCACGAGTCAGAGGTGGAAAGCTATTTTCTCCAAGTGTACTGGGCGCCATTTTTATGAGTGTTGATTTTTTTTTTTTCCCAGCTCAGGACCCTGTCAGGAGCCAACTACGGCCAACAGAAAGGCAACAGCTATGACCAGGGTGTCTGCCCAGAGACTCTCCTCAGAGCTGGGAAGCTTGCTTGAGTGGCAGGCATGGCAGACAAGAGTGTGGCCCTACTACTCCCCTTTAGTCCCAAGCCAGGCTGAGCAATGTGGGTTCCTCAGGAATAGGGGTACAGTGACCCCACAACAGTGTTCCCTGTGTGCTACGCTACCAACACGTCAGGCAAGATGTACCTGCCGGTGCAGTAGTGGCCTGACCATTGCAGATGGATCCAACGGTTTTCAAACTGAATTTACAGTTCATATCCATGGAGGGAACTTACTTGTGGTACTTTAAATCAAAGCAGGTAGCTGTGGCTACAGAGATCACAGGCCTAGTGAGGAGGCCACTGCTACTGTTTTGTTGAAGGGATGCTATGTGCCTCAAACAACCTTCTGACATGTGTATTCACACCTACCGACTGCTGCTGCTGCTGCTGCTGCTGCTGCTGTCAGCCTCAGTTGTGGAAGAAAACTTATTTTCTTCGGTGGGCAATGGTTACTGTTGAGATCCGTAACCAGTTGCTAAGAATAAATGACCGTTGCTGTGACATAGAGGGCTAATTCTCAGCCATTAGTGGAAGAACTAGTCAGACATCAATAGCACCTCCTCCAAGGCTGAGGGGGCCCTGCAGAGGAAATGTGGGCGGGGAGAGTGTGTCAGGCAGAAGAGGTGGGGTGCTGTACGGCTATGTCCTCTCAGGAAGATGACGACTCACAAGACTCAGGAATCTTACAAACCCTACCGAGCTAAGCCAGCTAATGAAACTCACAAGGCTCGTCCTGACCTTACAGAAGCAATAAACAGAGAAATATCCTCTCGGGTGGAGGGGCCTGCAAATTGTGCAGTGAGCTCCGGGAATGGAGCTTTCATGAGCTGTCACTTGCCTGCAGTGCTTTTAGGTGATGCTGCTCTCCAAGTCAGGCATGTTCATATAAGTAACCCTGGTTCCTGTTCCCTTAAGGGACCCCCCAATAAAGTCACTGGTTCAACAAGCCAGACTTGGCTGGGAGGGCCACAGGTTAGACACGCATTCACAGGTCTGGAGGATAGACACCAGAGAGCAAGGAGGGGAAGGAGCTGGTAGGTCCTCCCTCTCTTCTCCTCTCCCTCCTCCCCTCCCTCTCCCCCTCCTCCCCCTCCTCCTCCCTCTCCTTTTCTAAGATTATAAACACATGTATGAGCCTCTGTATGGGCATGGGCACATGTGTGCATGCCAGTAGATTTCCTGGATCTGGCCCTGCAGGTGGTTATGAGCTGCCCAGTGTGAGTGAGAGGAACTGACCTTGGATCGTCTGCAAGAACAGCACCTGCTACTAACCTCCGATCCATCTCTCTGGACCCTGATACATTTTTTCCTGATGAGGATTCTGGTTTGTAGATGGTCACTTCACTTCACCGTGTCCTCACAAAGTGGGAGGAAGAGTAGCAGAGAGACACAAAGACTCACAAATACATAGACAAATTCACACACATAGACACTTACACAGAGACTCACACAGACTTACAAACACACGCATAGACATATTCACACACTTACACACACGGACTTTCACATGGACTCATGTACAGACTCACAAGTTCACAAACATATACATATACACACACAGATTCACACACACACACACACACACACACACACACACACAGCTCACTAGGAGGTCACACTCATGTCCCTCAACTGAACCACAATCCTCTCTCCCCAAAATGCTACCACACCACTCGCCTCCTCAAACAACCTTACAAACACAGACACTGGAAATGGCGTGACATTCAGCTGAGTGTCCACGAGAAAGGGCAGCTAACAGAGCTGCATCACAGTGTCAAGCAGCTCTTGGGGAGACACTCAACCTGTGTGAGAGAGCATCTCTTTCAAGCACGTCCTTACGATTCGTCTGTGTACAATTAGCACAAAGGGCCTTGTTAATAACAGGCCTGTATTACTGTTGTATTAGAAACTGATGGCGCTGTAGGAAGTCTCTCAAAAGGCTTGAAGAGGCTCTTGAATAGCCAAGGTAATGATGGTCACAAGACCCTCACTGGTTAGCTCACTCTCCAGAGCCACACAGGCCAATGGGAAGAGACCAAACCACACTAACCTCATGCCGTTAGTGTGATTCCGAGACAGAGACACTGCAATGGCAAGCTTTCTGTAAGAAACTATGTAGTAGTTTGCAAGAAAGCTACTTATTTTTCCTTAAAATCTATTTTATTTTCAATTGTGTTTGAACATGAGTGCAGTGCTTCTGGAGGCCAGTAGAGGGCATCCTAGGAACAAGAGCAGAACCGCAGATGGAAGGCACCATGATCGTGAAGGAGCTGAAAAGAACTGTGGGGGCTAACTACAGCATTCTGCACCCTGCTGGGGTTTCAGTTACTCAGGAGCACACACTAACCTAAGCCTACCAACAGCTTACACAATACCTGCACCTCTCGTCGTATTTAAAGGCTGCTAAAGAAAGAACTGCAAACAACACTTGAACTCCAGACAGTTGTGACAGCCAATGTGTTTAAGGATGAAACATGTATTTGGCTCACTTTGAGATGCAGCTTTAAAACAAGATGGGTGGATGTGGATGGATGGATGGGTGGGTGGATGGGTGGATGGGTGGGTGGGTGGATGGATGGATGGATGGATGGATGGGTGGATGGGTGGGTGGGTGGGTGGATGGATGGATGGATGGATGGGTGGATGGGTGGATGGGTGGATGGGTGGATGGATGGGTGGATGGATGGATGGGTGGATGGGTGGATGGGTGGGTGGGTGGGTGGGTGGATGGGTGGGTGGATGGATGGATGGGTGGGTGGGTGGGTGGATGGGTGGATGGATGGGTGGATGGATGGATGGGTGGATGGGTGGATGGGTGGGTGGGTGGGTGGGTGGATGGGTGGGTGGATGGATGGATGGGTGGGTGGGTGGGTGGATGGATGGGTAGACGGGTGGATGGATGGATGAGTGGATGGATGGATGGATGGGTGGGTGGGTGGGTGGGTGGATGGATGGATAGATGGATGGGTGGGTGGGTGGGTGGATGGATGGATGGGTGGATGGGTGGGTGGGTGGATGGATGGGTGGATGGATGGGTGGATGGATGGATGGATGGGTGGATGGATGGATGGGTGGATGGGTGGATGGGTGGGTGGGTGGGTGGATGGGTGGGTGGATGGATGGATGGGTGGGTGGGTGGGTGGATGGATGGGTGGGTGGGTGGATGGATGGATGAGTGGATGGATGGATGGATGGATGGGTGGGTGGGTGGGTGGATGGATGGGTGGATGGATGGATAGATGGATGGGTGGGTGGGTGGGTGGGTGGATGGGTGGATAGGCCTGCATTAAAGCAAGCAAGACCTCTTAACATTCCAAATGTTTAAAGATCTTTAAAATAAAATGTTGTGGAGGAGTCTGGAGAGATGGCTCAACAGTTAAAAAAACTTGTTGCTCTTGTAGGAGAACT
The DNA here is from genome assembly GCF_964271855.1 of Acomys minous. Lineage (NCBI taxonomy): Eukaryota > Metazoa > Chordata > Mammalia > Rodentia > Muridae > Acomys > Acomys minous. The sequence goes on from NC_140487.1 coordinate 125,014,423, forward strand.
GCATTCAGTGCCAAGAAATCATGTTGGGCAGCTTACAGACGCCTATAACTTCAGCTCTGTGGGACCTGGGGCCCTCTTCTAGACTATACAGGCACTGTACTCATGTGCATGAGCATGCATGTGTGTGCACACATACACATGAGCATGTGCACACACACACATGAGCATGTGCACACACAGGTGTATAAACAAAAAGATATTTTAAAAGAGCATGTAAAAATGTTGCAAGAAAAATTGCAGATTTATCAAAATGGGCGAAGCAGCCAAAATTGACTGAAATAGGGATCCAGGCGTCCAGATGGACATAAATAAACAAGTGGATAAATAAATAATGCAAGGCGGCACAAGCCCTTCAATATGGCAGGGCACACTAAACAACAAGCAAATTTAGCAAAATCACCATCTGGCAGACATTAGAATAATTGATTCAATAAGAATCATCAATGGAAGCTAAGATAAGTGGGCAAAAGTTTAATGAAAAATAAGGTGTTTATGTAGAGCCAAACTGTCCACCCATGAAATGTGAATTAATTACGAGGGGGGGGGGATGAGTTTACACTGAAGAAATGAGCAGACACCATCTTAACCAGGTTGCAGAGTGGACACTACACTCGGCCACTTTGAGCCCGATACATGAAGAGGAACTCTGAGTCACTTTTGTGGGTCCTACTACAGAGGCATGCCCTGGATGTAAGTGTGCAGAAGCCCTTGGCGACCAACAGCAAGGTGGGCGCTACAGAGAAAAACACATTAAAAAATGGCAGCTCTGGTACCTGGAGAGATGGTTCAGTGGTTAAAAACACTTGTTGTTCATTCTTTCACAGGACCCAGGTTCAGTTCTCACTGGACAGCACTGTAGCTCACAGCTACCTGTAACTCCAGCCCCAGGGGATCCGGTGCCTTCGTGTGGCCTCTTCAGACACTAGGTACATGTGGTGCACAGGCATATCTGCCGGCAAACATTTGTACACATGAAATAGAAGTAAAAGGCACGGGACCTTTTCCAGATTAATGAACATTACGGGAAAATATTGGGTTGGGCCCTGGACCAGGCGATAAGCTTTGGTAAATATTGTAATTATTGCATTTAGCTGTAAGGACACAGCAGTGAAGCTGCTGGTGGGGGTAACTGCATCACCTTGGGCCTACTTTCCTAATTTTGACCATTGCAGTGGGTTGTGCTCAACTGTTCCTTAGGATGTACACACTGAAGCCTTTGGATTACTGGATGTCACGCCTGAAACCTTTCTTACCATTGTTCAGGTGCATTCACACACACACGCACACACATGCACATGCACACACACACATGCACACACACACGCGCGCGCACACACACACACATACGAGAGAGACAGACAGACAGACAGAATTATACACTCAAATACATGTAATACACACACACAAATACATGAAAAGGTTGAAACAGCTGAGGAAACAGCTCTGTATGTAACATGTTTGCCATGTACACCCAAGGATCTGTGTGTGATACCTAGTTATCATGGAAAGAAGAAAATCTAGGTGTGGTGGTGTAGGCTTGTAGTTAAGCTCTGGGGAGGCCAACAGGTGGATCCTTGGGGCTTGCTAGCCAAGTGCAATTAATAAACTCCATGTCCCAGTGGGCATGTCTAAAGATCAGCTCCTGAGGATGGCACCCTCATGGGCAGACACACCCAGACATGCAACTTGGTATCCACACATGCACCTGCACACACACATACACCATACACACACACATCTTCATGTGCATAAACATACACACACACCCATATACATCTGTACACATACAAACATAGCCCCATATCCTCATACACATAAACACACACACATACCTGCACACACACACACACACACACACACACACACACACACACACACACAGACATATGTATGTACACATGCAGACACACAGCTATACACACATGGGTAGGGAATTTAGTGAAGTACATATAAGAATTGTTTGCTTTGTTTCTAGGATTTTTCTAAAAATTTAAAATTTTTAAATTTATTTGTTTATTTTATACCTCAATCGCAATCCCACCCCCTCCTCCCAGTGCCACCCTCTGCCCATTTCCACCACACCCCAACCCTGGTACCAACCCACCCTGGCACACCACGTGGCATCAGGACTAAGTGCCTCCTCTCTCACCGAGACAAGACAAGGCAGCCATGCTAGGAAAACGGGATCCAGAGGGAGGCAACAGAGTCCAAGTCAGAGTCAGCCCCCACCCCAATTGTTAGGGGACCCACTTGCGGACCACGCAGCCCATCAGCTTCACATGTGCAGCCAAAGTTTCTAAAATATCAAAAGGCCACAGACTGTCAGGATTCTCCTATTTGGACCAATTTTTCCTGGTCTAAAACAGGGAGGCACCTCTGATTAAGAAATCCCAGAGGACTACGAACTTCTGGGACCACGTGACTGAGGCGAGTTAACAGTCACAGCAGGAGTTGGTGAGCTGTGCAGCCGACAGGAGGCGCTGTTGAGCCGGAGCCCGTGGTTTCCGTTACACTTCACTCCAGCTAACAGATTGTCGCTGACAGAAGATGGGCTTTTCTCAGAGAGCGCCAAGGAATGGACCTGACAGCTGCCTCCCCCCACACCGCTCCGGAACCACCATCAAAGACGCAATTAATAAGCCAAGGGCGAGACTCCTCTTTCTCACACAGCCTCAGATATGGATCAACCCCAAAGTGTTAACAGATCACCCGCTATCTCTAGGACCAAATACAATTTGCATTTGAGATGACATCTGCAATATTTTAAAAGCTCAAGTCTAAAACAACAAACTTGGCAGCTTTTCTGAGTAGCAATTAACACAGTGACTAATCCCATCAAGGAGACAGTAATTGGCGTGGAGATCTCTCTCCCTCACACCAGCAGCAGGTTGAGAAACTTAATCCTAACCCCTTTTCAACAGTGTAGACTCCGGAGCCTCTCTGCTCATCAAGGAAACAAACGCAGTTGTTAAGGACAAGGGTAATTACCCTCCTGCCACAACAAAACAACAAACAACAACAAAGGCGTGCGTAAACGGCAGGCATGTACAAGAGGGCTTGGAGCACAGGGAAAGCCGGACCTGGGAGGCTACGTAACCTCTGCCTCCATGACCTCACTGTGGAGGATCGGCTCCAGCCCTCCCCCATGCAGCGTCCTCTTGCAAAGACCCCAAGGGCTGATGCACTCAGGGAAGAGGACACGTGTGAGACAGCCCACGGATGGCTGAAAGTGTGGCTGGACCCGGCCTGCTTACTCTCAGCATACTTAATCCAGTTACTTCCTCCAAAGAGATGCTCTCCCAGATCTGCCGGCATCCCTTCTATGCTGCAAGCCCCGCGCGCTCTTCCCCCTCCGGATCACAACGGGGCGCATGCAGATCCTGCCTCCCGCTGGCTGGCACCCCCCCACCCCACCCCCCGTGGAACAACGCGTTCTAAGCCGCTAAATGTCATGACCAAAGCTTGGGACTTCATCTCGCAAGGTGCAATCCATGGCTGAGGGAACTCAGGGCAGAAACCAGGAGGCAGGGCTGAAGCAGAGGCCACACTGGCTTGCTTACTGGCTTACTGGCTTGCTCCTCGTGGCTTGCCCAGCCTGCTTTCTTCAATGACTAACGCTGACCACCAGCCCAGGGGTGGCATCACTCACAATGCGCCGGGCCCCCTCCACATCAATCATTAAGCAAGAAAATGCCTCATAGACTTGCTTACAGGCCAGTCAGCTGAGGTCCCGCTTCCTAAGTGACCCTCGTATGTGTCAACTTAGAAAAAAAAACAAACCAACAAGGACGCAGTGGCTCTTGGGATTCTTGCCTGTCACAGCCAGTGCCACCTAATATGTGAAGATACAGACAGGAAAGCTCTAGTAACAACTTCCTAAGCTCTTGGGTGCTCAGTGTAAACTGCAAATGGTGTTGTAAAGGGAGGGGGCGGGGCTTCTCACTGTGCACCTCTCAGCCGACCAGGTAACTACAGTACTCCCAGGGAAGCCTGGGGTGTATCTTTGCTAACAATTGAATGGATGGATGGTGAATAAATGCATGTACACACGAACAAACACAAAAACAAACCAACTGTGACACGCCCGGGCTAGTGTGCTTGTTAGAAAAACAAGTGGAGCTAGAAAAGTAGAGGCAAAGTGGATGTCTTCAGTACCCAGAGCATCACCCGCGGCTCATGCTATTGGCCACAGAAGGACCAAGTGGGAGAGAGGCGGCTTCCGTCTCTGAAGGGCCATTGACCCTGTGTACGATGGATGAGGCGGCACTTAATTGATCATGAAGGCATCTCACTCATGCCAACCCGTGGTGGTAGGACCCTGGTGTTTGGCCAAGAGCAGAATATGGCGGCTGCTACTGAGGGGGTGCCTGGGGCAGGGAAGGTGGGAGGGTCACGCCGAGAAGTCCTTCACCGAAGGGTGGGAGGTGTTCAAGCCTCACGAAGATGGGAGAATGGGGAGCAGATCTCAAATCCTGAGGGAGAACGAGAGAGAGAGAGACAGAGAGAGAGAGAGACAGAGAGAGAGAGAGAGAACACATGGGCCAGGAGTCGGGCCAAGGGAGGGAGTGAAGGCGGGCATTGTAGAAGTCGCGGCCCCTGGCTGGTTCTCAGTCCACTCACTAGGAATGGAGCTCATCTCAAACGTGGGCATTCGGTTGTTGGTGGCAGTGCAGGGTGAAAATGGGGTGGCGCTTTTAGATGGTGCGTGGATCTGGGTTGGCGTGAAACCCACCTGTTGAAGGCAGGAAGGAGTGCGGAGTGGTCAGTGCTCCCTCGCAAGTCTGTGACAGCTACGACGGGAGAGTGGCGTGCCTGTCCCTTCTTGCATCTGACAATGGCCATGGAAACTCATGGCCGTTGGCGTCAGTCACGTGACACCTTGGGCGTTTGCTGGGCAGCCAGGGTGTCACCCAAAGGCATCTTCAGCAACAAACATGTCTCCTCTCCAATCACAGTGAAAGGCCCGTGGGGAGGGGGGGGACTGGGAACTGTCCACCCCTACACTCTGTACAGAGCCCAGCAAGGCGCCAAGTGCAACTTTATGCAGCGAGCGCTAGTGTGGATTCGAACACTGCGGTTACAAATCAACCCACATCAGCCCAGAGCCCCCCGAGTCCTGTCCTGAGGCTGACACTGCTCACCTCACACAGGGTGCACTTAGGTTTTGCAGAACTGCCTGCCGGGGCCGTGGAGGAGCCAGTTTCCATCCAAGTGGCAGGAACGGCCGAAGAGTCGTGTTATGGAAGTGTGCAGCCCTCGGAAACCACATCCACAGGAGGCTATTTGAGCTGGAATTTAGAACTCAAGAAAAGTCTTTGAAAAAAAAAATGCTTCTCCACCATCTGCTACCCTTCAGACTGACAGAATTTGAAGACCGAAAGCAGTTAATGTTGGGGGGAAATGCCAAGAAACCCCATGTTCAGATATCAAACCAGAACAGTCTCACTAAGTAGGGGGACATAGAAACCAACATCCAGAAGTTCAAACAAAAACAATCTCAATAGTAGAGGGCACATAGAAACTGACACCCAGAAGTTCCAACAGGAACAATCTCAGTAAGTAGGGAAGTGGACAAAGAAACTGACATCCAGAAGTTCAAACAGGAACAAGCTCAGTAAGTAGGGGGGACATAGAAACTGACATCCAGAAGTTCAAACAAGAACAGTTTCAATAAGTAGGGGGACATAGAAACTGACATCCAGAAGTTGACATTATGCAGAAATCCCACGTACGGTACCAACAAAGATAAATTATGCAGGAATAAACTTACTGTGGTATGTGTAAGACTTCTAAGAAAAGAAGAAAACTTACAAACTAACACAACGTGTGGGTGGGCAGCCGCTGCTCTTGGACAAGTGACTCGGTGTCAGAAGGAAGCCACTTGTCCCTGAGCTGACTTACAAACTGAATTCCGTACCGCAGAGCCACACAAATCAACACTAACGGTTCATGCTGGAAAATAGCGTTTAAGAACATCTTGGAAGACAGCGAGGCTCAGCGAGGCTCAGGAGTGTCACTGGTGTCTCAGAGGCACAGCTCCTCCCAGACATCCCACAAGGCAGCCACTCCCCTGCCTGAGATACATATGGGGCCAGAAAACAAGGTGTGGGTAGTCACCTAGCTGCAGGTGCTGATTTGAGGTGGGATAAGCATACTCTCGGGCCACTGCGGAAAGGAGTGGTGGGTGTTTGTTGCTGGGACAACTGGTAAACAGTGTAGAAAAAGATAAACTTAGACCCATGCCTCACACCAAGCCCCAGCTTACAAACCCCAAGTGGGTCAGAGATACACACATTAAAAAGAGGAAACTGCAGAAATAATAGAAAAGGTATCGATGTCAACGATTTTGGTGTAGACCAAGGTTTTCTTACCAAAATGTAAGATGATGAACTCAGCGACAGTAAGACACGGTAGCAGTAAGTATAGATCAGTGAGATATAGCCATGTAAAAAATTAAGATAACAGATCTGTGCAATAATTAAAGATACGAAAAGAATGAGAATAAAATAATCGAAAAGGCGTCAGCACAGACAGACAGAAGGACCCTGGAGTGGCTGCATCAGTGTGAGACAAAGTAGACTTTAAAACAAAGGAGGTTACCAGACAGGAAGGGAGGCACTTCACAGAGCTGAGGTGCCCCACCCTGCTCTCTGGGAAGCAGCAATCATAGACACACAGGCGGGAGACAGCAGCAACAAACACACAAGGAAGGAAGCTGACTGAGTTGGGTAATTCAGCTGCAGTCCTTGGAGATTTCAAAGCTCTGATTTCAATAATGGATAGAAGAAAATAAAATGCTGACCAGGAAATGAGGGAAGGGCCCAAAGCATACTGTTAACACCAGTAAAGCCTGCTGTGCGACTTTGGGATGCTGAAGGAACTACTTTGAGTATGGCCGCCATTTCAAGCCCGGAGTGGGGGCAGGGGGTTGTCTCTAAAGGGTGTTGACACAGCATCTAACGACCTTCCTCCTGGACACACACTCCAGGGAGATTAAATCAGCAGTTCACAAAGACACTGCAGCGCTGTGTTCACAGACGCAGTAACCACACCACCAGCGTATGACGTGCCCTGAGCACCTGTTAGGGCATAAACAGAGCACGGTAACTCACGTGCACACACATGTGGTAGAATACTCGCCAGCCCTAAACATAGAACGAGGCTTTCCAATTTCCCCAACCTTCACGGGGTATGTGTTGGGGGACAGTGTGCTAACTTTAAGAGGCCATTGAAAGAAGTGAGGGTGGTCTATCATGTCACTTTCGCGTGCAGCCTAAAACCTCCAAATATCCAGAGCTGGAGAACCAAACAGTGACTGACAGTGGGAGGAAGGACCCGGGGTGGGGGTCGCTGGGTGCAGAGTGGGGGGTGTGGGGTGCAGAGTGGGGGGTGCTGGGTGCAGAGTGGGGGGTGCTGGGTGCAGAGTGGGGGGTGCTGGGTGCAGAGTGGGGGGTGCTGGGTGCAGAGTGGGGGGTGTGGGTGCGGAGTGGGGAGTGTGCGGTGGAGAAGGGGGAGAGGAGGGGGGGTGTGGGTGGGGGTACAGGGTGCAGAGTAAGGGTGCGGGGTGAGGGTGCAGGGTGCAGAATGGGGGTGCGGGATGCAGGGTGAGGTGTGGTGGATGGGGGTTGAGGGGGAGTGCAGAGTGTGGGGTGCAGAGTAGGGGGTGGGGGTTGCTGAGTGAGAGGTGTGAGGTGTGGAGTTGAGGTGCAAGGTGGAGAAGGGGGTGAGGAATGCGGGTAGGGGTGCATGGAGCAGGGTGGGGTACAGGGTGTGGGGTGGGGAGTATGGGGTGTAGAGTGGAGGGTGCGGGGTGGAGAAGGGGGTGAGAAGTGGGGGTGAGGTGTGTGGGGCAGGGTGGGGGTGCGGGGTGTGGAGTGGAGGGTGTGGGGTAGGAGGTGGGGGTGTGGGGTGGAGGGTACAGGGTGCAAAGTGGGGGTGTGGGTGAGGGTGGGGGTGCAGAATGGGGGTACGGGGTGCAAAGTGGGGGTGGGGGTGCAGAATGGGGGTGTGGGGTGCAGGGTGAGGTGTGGTGGAGGAGGAGTACGGAGTGCAGGGTGTGGAGTGGGGTTGCAGGATGGGGGTGCAGGGTGAGGCATGGGGAGTGAGGGGTGGAGAGGGGGTACAGAGTGGGGGTTGGGGTGTGGGGTGGAGATGTGGGGTGCAGGGTGTAGGGTATGGAGTCGGGGTGGGAATCTGAGGCCACAGAGGTAGAGCATGAACATAAGTCCAGAGATCTCTGTGCGCTCCATGAGTATCATAGGTAATAAAGTTGTGTCGCATGTGGATTCACATATAAGGAGTGGATTTTTAGCTGTTCTTTATTGTGTATGTATGCTCTCCACCTCCCCTTTCTCATACACACACACACACACACACACACACACACACAGAGAGAGAGAGAGAGAGAGAGAGAGAGAGAGAGAGAGAGAGAGAGATGGGGAGGGGAGAAAGAGAAAGTATAATCATGAGTAAGTAATTTATGTTTGGCTTAGCACCTAAACATTGACTTAAGTCATATACCACATCAACAATAGACTAAACACCGGAAGGTGCGTGACAATCTGAGCAGGCACAGAAGAAGCATTTGAGAAATTTTTTCATGAGAAAAAGCTTCCAGTAGAAAATCGCTTCCTCGGCCCTAAAAGGGCGACAGTGCCATATTCTGTAGGTCTCTGAGGCTTTTGAAGACCTTATTTAACTATTTTACCTTATGTATCTATAGACTCATAACTATCTATAACTATCTGTTAGATCTAGCATATATATTCTTGTGATAAAATTAGACTAGTTTTTGACATGACCATGATTTGCATCAATGTACAAAATTCTATACCAGTGAATTAAAAATAACCTTATTTGTGAGGAACAATTAGGGCCTTGAGTTGAGGAGTAGATTCAATCATCTACATTTTGTTCTATCTTCCCTCAATATTTCTATATTCCCCCTTTCTTTCTTTTCCACTCCTATATCCTTATCTGTGAAAGAAAGATAAAGGAAAAGAGACATGTGTCCCTGAGTCCAACCTACTTTTCTCTCTAAGACCAATAATAACGTATAACCACCTCCCAATGAAAATAAGCATCTGGAGCCCAACAGAGCAAACAGAAACCTACCCAACCCCCATAGAGGGAATGGGACATCATTCTCTTTAAGATGTTTTTTATTATTCTGAAGATTCTTTGACAACAAACAAGTTAACTCCTGGCAACACCCAGCCGACCTCAAAGAAGATGATGCGCATCAAAGAACCTCCTTATGGAGATGGCTTCAAATGCGGCAACCCAGCCACTGGGCAAAGTGTCCTCATTTCTGCCACAGACAGAATTCTGCCTAAAAATGGGCAAGCTTAGATGCAGGCAGAGTTGACGGCTGAACTCTGCCAAGACAGGGTAAGCAAGTCCTCAATAGTTCCTGCCTTGCAAATATGTCTGTCAGAGATACTGGGCTAGAAGGCCGAAGGTGATGCTCCAATGTTATAGAGAGTGTTGGGTGACTGTTCGTGAAGTAAACTGTCTCAGTCATTTTTTCATTTCGCTAACTTGCACTTCTGGTTCACTTGGGTATTTAAATTGTATCCCTTCTCAAGTCTCTGATGGGGTTGAAGACCAGATAGTTTAATCTTAGTTGGTTAGGGGTTAAGACATTTTTAGATCAAGATAGATGTTTTAGGTTAATAGTGATGAGATATGATAGATATTGATTTTCATTCAGAAATTTAGACCCGACAAGCAGGAAAGATGCTTTCTTCAAGTTTGACAAATACAAATAGCCAAATCACTATGAATGTAACACTTATATAATTCCTGATTGTCTCATGGTTCTTCCTGCTGTATGTGGTTTATTTTATTCATGTGTAATAATATAAATGTGTATGTTAAAATTAATGTTTTTAAAAAAGGGTGACAAACAAAACCTCCATGGTTCATGTTGTCCTAAGTAGTGAGACAAGGGTTTCCCTCTGGGGCAGGAACAAGATAAAGATGTCCACTTTCGCCACCTCTACTCAGCAAGGCCCTGGGGCCCCCTGCCAGAGAAGCAGTGAACACGCATAGCGTTAAGACAAAACGTACAACTGTGCCTACTCACAGACAACACGATCTCTTAGAGAGAAAAATCCTAAGAAATCTAGTAAAAACTATTAAAGCTACCAAATGAATTCCTCAAGGTGCAGGCTGCAAGGCCAACACAGTGGACTCAGGTGAGTTTTCATAACCTCCGAGAGTGATTTGCAAGTGAGAATCAAAAACCAAAAAAAAAAAAAAAAAAAAAAAAAAAAAAAAACCCACTCCCATTCACAAATGCATCAAATACCCAGTATACGGCCGGTTCTTGAGGAAGGGTTACTAAACTGTGGCCACTATGAAACACTGTTGCAAGAAACTAAATAAGTGAGCAAATGGGGGAGGTCCTAGTGTTTGTGAGCCAGCAGGCTCACACTGACAGGGTAGCGCTCCCCAGACTGCGCGAGACGCCATGCAATCCCAGCTGAATGCCTTCCGACTTCTCTGTAGCCAGTGTTAAGCTCATTCCGAATTCACATGTAATTGCCAGAGATTCAGAAACGCAAAAGCGATATTTAAAAAGAATGTGCTGGGAGATGGCTCAGTTGTTAAGCTGTGTACCATGCAAGTATGGGGACCTTAGTCCAGATCTCCATGTAAAAGGCTGGACAAAGCCAGCGCTGAGTAGACGGGAGGACCCCTGGGGCTGCCTGGCCACCCAGTCCAGGCAATCTGCCAGCTTCAGGCTCAGTGAGAGACCCTGTCTCAAAAAGTGATGAGTAACTGAGGAAGACCCCCGACATCAACCTCTGGCCTCCATACACAGGTCAACTGCACACTGCACACATATGTACAGGGAGGGAGAAAGGGAAAGGGAGGGGGAGGGAGGGAGAGAAAGATTAGGAAGATTTGACTTCCCAAGTTCAAACTTGACTACAGAACATGCAAAACTCACACCAGGACAGACACAGAAACAACCCCCTCCCCCATCTCTGCCAACTTGACTTTCAACAAGGTGCCAACACCAACCTGTTCACAGTGAAAAGCTTTTTCTCTTCAGAGTGGACCTGGGACAGACACCTGCAGGTGAAAAGCCTTAGATGCTGACTTCATCCTATACGCCAAAGCCGACTGCACTGGTGGCTCCGTGCACCTGTGGGTCAGTGACTCCATGTACCTGTGGGTCTGTAGCTCACTGCACCAGTGGGTCTGTGGTTCCCTGCACCAGTGGGCTAGTGGATCCCTGCAAGGTGGTCAGTGGCTCCCTGTACCTGTGGGTCAGTGGTTACCTGCACCTGTGGATCAGTGGCTCCCTGCACCTGTGGGTCAGTGGCTCCCTGCACCTGTGGACCAGTGGTTACCTGCACATGTGGGTCAGTGGCTACCTGCACCTGTGGATCAATGTCTACCTGCACCTGTGGATCAATGGCTACCTGCACCTGTGGATCAGTGGCTACTTGCACCTGTGAGTCAGTGGCTTCCTGCACTTGTGGGTATGTGGCTCCCTGCCCCAGTGGGTCAGTGGTTCCCTGCACCAGTGGCTAGTGGATCCCTGCATGGTGGTCAGTGGCTACCTGCACCAGTGGGTCAGTGGCTACCTGCACCTGTGGATCAGTGGCTACCTGCACCTGTGGGTCTGTGGCTACCTGCACCTGTGGATCAGTGGCTACCTGCACCTGTGGGTCTGTGGCTCCCTGCACCTGTGGACCAGTGGCTACTTGCACCTGTGGGTCAGTGGCTACCTGCACCTGTGGATCAGTGGCTCCCTGCACTGACTGAGGCAACATTCTCAGAAGGTGCTGGTATAGCTCTTCATGGCCCTGTTTTCAGCAAAGCATTTTAAAACCCCAAACATTTGACATTAGTAATATCAAAGCACAGGAAACAAAAATTAAAAATAAATACAGCTGGACTCATCAAGAGAACTTCTGTGCTTTGAAGGAAACCCCAAAGAAGGAAGAGGAGGAGGAGGAAGAGGAGAAGGAGAAGGAGGAGGAGGAGGAGAAAAAAGCAAGCCAGGAGGCAAGGGAAACAGTCTGAAATCCTAGTATGGAATTTATATATCTTGACTTCACAAAAAGCCCCAACAACTTAATCATAAAAAGCCTAGAAAAAAGGCAGAATTGACAAAGGATCAGAACAAGCATTTCTCTAAGGAAAATACACAAATATTCACAAACGGCACTCAAAGTCAACGGCCCCCAAGGACGGGCTGTCAAACCCGCAGTGGGATGTCTCAGTCAGCAGCTCCGGCTGAAGAATGGGACCTTCAGCGGCCCTGCTGGATGTGGGAGTGCGGGGCCTCATGGGAATGGTCCTAGCCTGGCCATGTCACCCCAGAGACAGGGGAGAACCACCAAGGAGCAGACAATGACACTTCTGGGTCTGTACCGTCAGATTTTAGCTGACCGTGTTAATGAATTAATGGGCTGGGTAGGGAGATGACTCCCCTGGTGACGTGCCTGCCACAGACGCGTGAGGCCCTGACACTCACACGAGGAGCCAGGCACGTGGCTCGTGCTTGTAACCCCAGAGCTTGGGAGGCTGAGGTGAGTTCATCCCTGGGGCTCACTGGCCACCAGCCTGCCCCTAGTCAGTTAATGTCAGGTCCCGGTGAGAAACTCTGTATCAGAAAAATATGGTAGAAAGTGCTTAGAGGATGACATCTGAGCCTGGCTTCTGGCCTGCACACACACATGCACACACACGAGCACATGCACACACACATGCACGCACATGTACGCACAGGCATGCATGCGTGTACACAAACGCATTATAACAAAATAAAGCTCTGATGAATGCTACAAGCTTCATGGACCTTAGAAAATATTCTGCTAGGGTCAACAAGATGGTTCTGTGGGTTAGGGTGCCTGTGGCCAAGACTGACAACCTAAGTTTGAACCCCAGGTTCCACGTGGCAGAGAACTGACTCCAAAAAGTCAGTACCTGACTTCTCCACGTGTGTCACAGCAGTTGTGGACATACGCATAACTTGTATGTGTGATACATATAATAAATACAATGTCATAAAAATGGTGCCCAAAAAGGAAGCAGCCGCCTGTTACGTAGTTTAATTTGTATTAGGCTTCACAAGAGGGAGCTGGAATGTGGCTCCGTGGGTTAAGTGCCTGCCGTGAGATTAGTTCAGATCCCTAGTGTCATGTAAAATCCAGAGCTGGGGTGACAGCGATAGGCAGACACTTGGAGCTCACAGGCCAGCTAGCCTAGCAAGCCAGTGAACTCTGGGCTCAGCAAAACCCCTATTTTAAAGGGGAAGGTAGGGAGTGACCGAGGAAGACTATCAACATCTCCTTCTGACCCGCACAGGAACACACAGGTGCGCGCGCGCACACACACACACACACACACACACACACACACACACACACACACACACTTCTGTGAATTTACACTGAATATTGAAGGTAGATTAATAGTTGACACGGTTGGGGCACGACTGAGGATGGGGAGAGTAGTGCAGGAGGACAGCGAGATGACACAGGCATCTCTCGGGGTGACAAAATGCTAGTAGCACGCATTATCTGTGATTTTACTAAAACCCATTTGATGTATGGACTTTAAATGGGTGGTCCAGGGGATTGAGAGCACTGGCTTCAGAGGATGCAGGTTCGATTCCCAGCACCCACATGGCAGCTCACAGCCATCTGTCACTCCAGTTCCCGCGCATCTGACACCCTCTTCTGGCCTCTGCCGGAGCCCAGGCACACATATGGTGCACATACATACATACAGGCAAAGCAGCCATACACGTTAAAACAAAATAAATAATCTAAATGGGTGGATTATACAGTAGATAAGTTATATTACAATAAAGTTGCTCATAAAACTGCTCTCGGTTTGACAAGAAACATGATAATCATAAAGTCCCCGAGTGTCACTTCATAAGATATTTATCGGTTATTTTTTTTTTTAATGCCAGAAAATATGGAAAGTACAGAGGCTGTCAGGCCACCTCAACTAAGCCATCAGTTAACACCAATCAGGGAGACGGACCTCCAGACAAGATGGACTCAAAATGGCTTACGTCACCTCTGTGGTACTCTGAGCAACCTTATGTGACCAGATCCAACCACGAGGCAACATCAAACAAGCCAGAGACTATAGGCCATCCTACAAATACCATCACTCGCCAAAGGTTGGACCGGAGGCCGAGAATCTGGCTTACAAGATCAACGAAATGCAAAGACTCAGGGAAGCTGCAGCCGTGGTTGGCCTCCTGGAGCAAAATCCAAACAGCAGCCACCTTCGTCTGCCATTGAGAACACTAGTGGGACGGTTGTGGGAATTTCCGTGAGGCATGAGGAGCCAATGACAATAACATGTCAGTGATAACGCCCCAGTTTTGTTAGTTGCCATGTGCTGTGCACAAGAGCAGCGTGGGCCCTCCTGAAATACCGGGAGGGAGGCCCCCGGCTGCTGCGTAGAGACCAGGCTGAGAGAAGCCGTTCCCACCGCCCCCTCGCTCGCAACACTGTGTGGTGAGAACCTTGAGTGAAGGGGTGAAGCAGTGAGGTGAGCTTGTACTCAGCTTGGAAAAGGGGGGAAGACAAACGGAGACCTCTCCCTGCAGGGGGAGGTGCGGTGGGAAGTCAATAAGGAAGATTAGCAAGTGGGGCTGTTTGGTGACAGGACCTCAACCCCTCGGAGGAAGGAAGAAAGTGAGGTGAAATGGGGCAGTCGGGGAGGGAGGCTGGGAAGCAGGGAGGCGGTGGGTGTTGGGACAGATGGCACAAGACAGAGACAACGTCACAGAGGTGGCTGGGGAAAATTCTGCCAACTGAACCCTGGAAGGTCCTGGAAGAAACCAGCTTGGCCAGGGAGCTAGGAGTGACAAGTGACAGTCACTTTAGAAGTGAGACCAAAGAAGTGAAGGGACTCCAAGGTGGTGTAGGAGCACCCTACGCTCTTGACAAAGGAATGACAATAAAGGAACAGGTCCCGGAGTCTTCTCCAGAGTGACAGCCACAGAGTAAAGTGCACCGGCTGGCTGGCTCCGCTGCTCCCACTGCGAGGTGTGATTCTTGGGAGAGCCCGGGTCAGCCCCGAGAGCAGGTGGCACACTTGGTTCCGCTTAGACACTGGGCTGCTGGGTCTGGGGCACACTACTGTCCCGGGGACTTCCTGAGTAGGAAGAGAGCCTTTCTCTGCTGCTGGCTTCAGTGCCATCAGTGCTGCAAGAATGCCTTTGAAGGGCACGGGGCTGCCCTGCAGATCTCTGCTAAGGTAGACAGAGCACGGGGCTGCCCTGCAGATCTCTGCTTAGGTAGACAGAGCACGGGGCTGCCCTGCGGATCTCTGCTAAGGTAGACAGAGCACGGGGCTGCCCTGCGGATCTCTGCTAAGGTAGACAGAGCAAGATTGCTGCCTTCCCAACTAAGGAAATGGTGTTACTGAGACAGTCAGGGGACAAGCTGACCACAGGGGCCAGCCCTGCAAAGCCTTTCCTTCTCTCTGTCCTCACCTCCTGCAAGGTCACACTGAGCGCTCGCACACCGGGGGAAGCCTAGTCATGTGAGAGGGAAGCGTGACTGACAGATCAGGAAGGGACACTGGTCCTCAGTGTCATCCAGGTCCACAGAGTCCTCAGACAGGACTCTGCCTGTTAGTCCCTGGCCAGATCCTATCAAATCTTCTGTTACTGCCAACCCACTGTGTCTCACTACACATAGTAAGCTTCGTTTCTTTCTGGTTTGGTCAAGTGGGTAGATCTTATCACAGGCCATACCAGCCAGGAGGAACATTTGCATCCATGAAGCAGGCTTCCCTCAAGTGCTCATAGCTGGGTCCTTGTCTCTGGGAACCTCAATGATGCCTTTCAGGGCCCACTTTCAGCCAGTCCCTACCTACAGAAAAAACAAAAGACTTCCCTTCCCGTCGCTGTAGCCTCATCTAGTGCACCATCAAACATGGCGTCATGCTTAACCCACCAGGAAATGGACATTTCTGCAGTCCAGGGTGGGTGGATAGATAAATGGAAATACAGACAGAAATAGATGATTGCAGAGAGATAGATGACAGACAGACAGATAAACAGACAGACAGACAATTCATCCTATTTCCTTTCTATCTCCAAGGCTTGTAACACAATGCCCGGCAGCCTGCTTGTGTTTAGCACTTGTGAACTTCAAGATAATAAAATATTCACTGAGATGCCATTAGGGAAAAAAATGACTGAAATGAGATTTAAAAAAAAAAAAAAAGGTCTGCCTATGTACCAAGTTTGAACTTTCTTTAGAAACTTTTTGGACAGACTTTGTAATTAATGCCTTTTCATCACGACTCAGAACCGGAATCAAAATATTAACATTGCAGCTTGGCGGTCTGTGCGCAATGCTGAATGCATCCTGGTAAATAATTCCTGCTTATAATGGCATGCTGTAGGTTTAAATCTTACCCTAGACGTGAAAAAGGACAGTTAAATCAACTTTGTCCATTTAAATATCATTTTCCGATATCTAGAACCCATCTCTTTATTGCTCAACAACCCTTAGCAATTTCTTTTGCCCTCATTTATTTCTGGTTCCCAGGGGGATCCTGTCTGATTTATTGGAAATTAGTTCTCACAGCTAGTAAATGCTTTAAACTGTTTCCATATAAATCACTCTAAAGTCTGTGAGAGCACTGCAGTCGGCCTAGAGTGATCTCATCCAGTGACTGTGAGCTCGGCCACACCCTCTGCACTGCTCACAGGTGTGGTGTTCCCTGTGGGAGTGCCCTGGGGGGCAAAGCACACCAGATCCCACCCCCTTCCCACTTTACCTTCTATTGGTGGGGATAGTCATCACCTACAGACTAGATATTGGCAAACCAGCTTGTCCTGAGGCCCGCTGTCCCTGGGAGCATCGGGGCACCCAGGACATTGTGAATGAGCCATCTATGGTGGGAGAATGTCGCATTTCCTGTGCCTACCAGCCCGTGTCCGCCTCCATCTGTCAGGACAGGCTGAGCTCTGTTGTGGTGACGAAGAAGGTTTATTTACTGTTCATACTGTATGGTTCTTGGAGTTCTGCTGGGGAGCCTGGGCTTGCTATCTTCTCTCAGAGAACGGTGATGGGAGCTGGGCTGCACATACGCTCCCAAAATGGCTAGGGCAGGAAGAAAACTATAGGGAGTGGAGAGCAAGACTCCAACTTTGAGAGTCTGAAAAGTGCCCGTGTCATTAACTAAACCAAGAGATACCCAGTCACCCAAACATCACAGGGTTGGGAGGAGTGGAAATCTCCCCAGGTTCAGAAGGTGGACAAGACTGAGCCCTTCTCTCCTGCGGTGGGTCAGGTGGCTGGTTGTGTGTGTGTGTGTGTGTGTGTGTGTGTGTGTGTGCTTGTGTTTGTTCCACCATACGTCCAGAACCTTCCTCCAGGCCAGCACACAGGACCCTTCTCTGAGAGGTGCGGCGGCCCCCACACAGCTATGGATAAGATGCCTAACGCTCTTCATAGGAATCAATCTAGAAAACAAACGGTTGTTATGAGGATAACTCCCGTGAATAGACAGAGCTCCTCAAATTGACAAAGAAAAGAAGCCTCACAGGCACAAGCGGAAACTAAAGATCACAGAACTCCAACACCCTCAGCAGAAGAGAAGAGCCAAGTATTAATCTTAGCCCCCGAGCCCCTTCAGGGGCTCAGAGAAGGTGGGGTCAGACCAGGGATAGCTGGACCCCCAGGCACTCTGTACCAAGCTAGCGGCTTTTCTTCCTTCTTCTTTCCTCTCCCAGACTCCTGCAGATAGTCCTGTTTTCAGAAGAAACCCTCCAAGCATCCCTGCGATATGGCAGAATAAAATGCTAGGCACGGTAACGAGTTGCGTAAAGGATGGTGTGTGGAGATCATGTTTAAGCTGAGAACACCCTTCATGGACCAAAATGATCTATATGCAGACAGACAGGGCTCATG
Source organism: Acomys minous (assembly GCF_964271855.1). Taxonomy (NCBI): domain Eukaryota; kingdom Metazoa; phylum Chordata; class Mammalia; order Rodentia; family Muridae; genus Acomys; species Acomys minous. The sequence goes on from NC_140487.1 coordinate 125,032,341, forward strand.
TATCTTTTGGAGAAATGATAGGACCTTATTCAATGATTTAAGGAACAGCACCATAAAAAAAATAATTCCACATATAAATATTTAAATATAGTTTATTATATTCAATACCTGTCCAAACATAGCCTCTCTATAGATCTTTCTCCAACCGCACTCAAAGCCCTGGACTCCGAGCATACTAGGAAGAATTTTTAAAACCGACAAGAAAACTTCAGCATGCTTTTGGGAAGACAGAGCTGGTTTTTTTTTTTTTTTTTTTTTTTTGAAACTAACTTACAAGAACTAGAAGCAGTTATGTGTTGAGCAGAGATATTGACAGGAGAACAGGAGTGTGGAGGAAAGGACTTTAGTGGAAGTGTTTATTACTTGTTTTTACGTTCTGCTCCTAAAGACATCGCTCCACGAGCCGGAAATATCTCGCGTTATTAGATACGGTTTTGTTTTTAAAAAACGTGTCCTTTAGGGGCGGCGGAGGCACCTCAGTTACTATACTACTTGCCTAGCATGCTCCGAACTATGGGTACGCCTTGTAAACTCAGAGTGGCGGCAAGAAGTTCAAGGCCAGCCTCAGCTACATATCGACTTCCAGGGCAGCCTGGGCCATGGGAGACACTGTCATAGTTAGCTTCCGTTGTCAACTTGACACACCTGAGAAGAGGAGACCAAGCTTGAGAAGCTGCCTCCGTCAGACTGTGCTGTGGGCCCCGGGCCACTGGTGTGGCACTATCCCTAGGCAGGTGGGCCTGGCTGTGTGAGAGAGGCGGCTGGGCTGGGCGTGAGCCTGGGAGCAGGCCAGTAAGCAGCACTCCTCTGGGCTCCGGCCTCCAGTTCTTGCCTCCAGGTTCACGCCTTGGCTTTCTCTCAGTGATGGGCTGTGATCTGAAAGCCAATCAAGGCCTCTCCTCCCCAAGTTATTTGTGGTCACTGTGAGTACCACAGCAACAGAAAACAAATTGGGCACATCCTGCCTTAAAACAAAAATAAAAACTCCAAATATTCGCTCAGTTCGTGCCCCTGTGGGCTTGTGTTTGTGGTTATAGGCTTCCATGGGTGTGGGCCTCTGTATACATCAAAGAGAAGGTCACAGGGGAGATGAAGGACATTAAAGTAGATGCCGTGGACCACCTTGCCGGGCTTCCTCAGATGCCCTGTCCTCCTGGCCTCAGAGACTATGGGTGACATTAAGAGGAACCTGCAGCTGGTGACAGCTCTGGGCTGTTGGCCTCTCCCATAAAAATCTTCTTTCACACGCCATGGGCACACAGAGATTTTCTTTTCCGAACATCTGTCCTGCTCTCCTCCAGCCAGCAGCTCCCAGGGGGCTCGGGACACCTGCTGGGCTCCCAGCGTGTCCGCTTCTGTCATAAAGCGGAGAACTGCCTGCCACCTAGATGCTGCATTTGGGACCAGCCATCACGTGTGTGCGACCCCTGCTCGTCCTTTCTTCCCTCGGGCGGGTTCGTCCCTGTAGGTGATTCTGTCTCCCGGGTCTGTCTGTTACTGCTCCTGAAGTCCTGGTTCCACCGCCTTGTCTCCTCCTAAAGCCACAGAAGCTGCTGGAACTCACCTGGAGTCGGGAGCACCAGCAGGTTTGCGGCCGCAGCGACTCACGTGAGGGCCATAAATTCCAGGCTGCACTTGGCTCTCCGGGGAGATGTGTGACTTGAAAAATGGCACGCTCTCTGGAGAGCTAAGGCCTCTCTTCAGAGGACAAGAGAAGGGGATTGTTCAGGGAAGGAATTTAATAGAAAAAGTGTTTATTACACAAGATGCCAGAGCCCTCAGATGCTCTGATGTGCGTGGAGAGTCTAAAGCAGAGCGCCAAGTCCCTGGCTGCTACCTGACTCCAAGCTCTCTGCAGAAGGTCAAGGAGAAACTGGTAAAGAATAGTCTCCCCGGAGACCCCCGTGTGTGTGTGTGTGTGTGTGTGTGTGTGTGTGTGTGTGTGTGTGTGTACATATGTGTGCACACATGTATGAAAGCCAGAAGACTACCTCAGGCACCATTCATCAGAAATGACCCACTTTGATTTTTTAGTTGGGAGCCTTTAGCAGCTGAGCCATCTCTCCAGCCCCCTCCCACCCTTGTTTTTTTTTGTTTGTTTGTTTTTGTTCTTGTTTTTGTTTTGTTTTTTTGAGGCAAGGTCTGTCACTGATCCAGAACATGCCAACTAGGACAATATGGCGGTCCAGTGAGCTCCAGGGGCCTGCCTGGCTCTGTGTCTCCATTGCTGAGGTACATGCACGTCCCACTATGCTTTGCTTTTTGAATATAATTTCCAGGGATGGAACTCAGGTCTGCGTGTGAGTAAGGGCAGCATTTTGCTGAGTGAACAGTCTCTCTCTGGCCCTTACCCCATCCCTGCCTCTTCCTCTCTCTCCCTCAGGAATGTCTTTGGTTCTGTACCTCTGGGTTCAGAGCATAAGGATGTCTTTGGGCAAGTACTGCAACCGTGCTAAGCCCACGTCTTCATCTCAAAAGTGGGAGGCACAGGGCTCACTCAGAGGGCTGTGAAAATGGCTGACAGCTTGGAGTATCATACCCAAGAGGAGACAGTTCCGTAGCGTCTGGTCCTCACAGCCATGGCCACTGCCCTGGCATGTGCCTCTTGGCTTAGTGGCTAGCTGTGGCCAAGAACGCAGATAGGACCTACTGTCTAGGTCTCCGCTAGCCCTAAGCTGTAGCTCTCACTCAACAGCTTACACAGTTGAGACCCCAAGTGTTCCTCCCATCGTGCCCGAGCATCCCTTGCTGCAAGGGTGTGCAGCTTTGTCCCTCTCACCTTGGAGCTTGCCTACAAAAGCTTGGCAAGTTCCATGGAGAGAAAACACGAAGGCATCACAGTACTGGCAGAAATCATGTGGTAGTGTCCCAGGTAAGGCCAACGGCCCAAAAGACATCAGACAACTGCACCGCCCAGCGGCAGCGGAAAAGGGGCTGGCTGCGAACAACCTCCTAACATGGGTACAGATGCCGCAGAGGTCCAAGCCTGGATTCTGGCTCCTTCCCTTGTTGCTGTGACAACGGGAACCTAAGGAAGGAAGGGTTGATTTGGGCTCAGGGTTAATTGGGAAGGCATGGTGTTAGGATCACACACATCCACCGTCAGAGGTAGAGAGAGGTGAACGCTAGCTCTCTGTTCACTCTCCATTTTAGTCAGTCCAGGAACCCAACGCACAGAATGGTGTTGCCTGCATGGATGTGAGGGGGAAACTTCCCTCCTCAGTTAAGTCAGTCTAGAAAGGACCTCACAGACGCCCCCAGAGGCTTGTCTCTACACCCTGTCAAACTGACAACCAATATTAACCTTCAGAAGCTCCAGCTATGTCACCAGTAAGCCACAAACAGCTGAGGCAAGCTGAGGATGGTCACACGTCCTTCCCACACAGGCTTTCCAAGTAGCACACCCGACATCTTCCAGATAGGACCTAGCAAGACACAGCTTCCCCGTCCCGGCCCATGCTCCAGCAAACTGAAGGACAAGGACACAGCTGTGTCATAGATGGAGGTATCAGAGCTCAGAGGCAGTGACTATGCTCAGGTAAAATCAGCAAGTCCCCAGACTCCCAGGACGGGACCCCAGCTTGCAGGACCCCAACTGTTCTGTCCCTTCCTGCACACTGCAGGGAGAGAATGCTTTTTGCCTGGAGAAATAGCAAGGCCAGAGAATACATTACTGAGACCCGCATTCCTGGCGGTGCTGGCCAGTGGTGCAGAAACCGTCGATGACAGACGGATCCAAGACATCCCTCCCATCCGTCACCCTCTACTTCAGTCCTCGTCCTTTGTGCCTTGCAGCTGTGCCAGATGTAGAGAAAATTACATGTTCCCTGAAACTTAATGACCAAATTTAAAGCAATTTCCAACTAATCAGGGTTCTGTTAAGTTGCTTTTATTAATTTAACGCTTTTAAGGGCTTCACAAAGTGATGCGGCTGGAAATCTTTGTGGTGGAATCTGTTCACTTGGCTGCAGAAGGGATGAGGTGCCACCTGAAGGGTCCACCTCTGAGCCAAGGACTCTGTGAAGACGCAGAGCAGCGCTTCTGAAAACACACTGGGATAAGCTAGCATCCTCCCCCTTTTTCCACTCGGTCCAGGACAGCTGACACCTACTTCTGAGGCAGAGGGTAAATGAATGACACTTCCAGGCAGAAGTGGAGCATCCCAATACTGGAATCTGCCAGACCTCCATCCACAGCTGAGTCCCAGAGCATTGCTACCCAGTGTCCTACCTGGACCTCCATCCACAGCTAGGTCCTAGAGCATCGCTACCCAGTGTCCTACCTGGACCTCCATCTACTGCTAGGTTCCAGAGCATCACTTCCCAGTGTCCTACCTGGGCCTCCATCCACAGCTAGGTCCCAGAGCATCACTGCCCAGTGTCCTATCTGGGCCTCCATCCACAACTAGGTCCCAGAGCATCGCTACCCAGTGTCCGACCTGGGCCTCCATCTACAGCTAGGTCCCAGAGCATCGCTACCCAGTGTCCTATCTGGGCCTCCATCCACAGCTAGGTCCTAGAGCATCGCTACCCAGTGTCCTACCTAGGCCTCCATCCACAGCTGAGTCCCAGAGCATCGCTACCCAGTGTCCTACCTGGACCTCCATCCACAGCTAGGTCCCAGAGCATCACTACCCAGTGTCCTACCTGGGCCTCCATCCACAGCTGAGTCCCAGAGCATCGCTACCCAGTGTCCTACCTGGGCCTCCATCTACAGCTAGGTCCTAGAGCATCGCTACCCAGTGTCCTACCTGGGCCTCCATCCATAGCTAGGTCCTAGAGCATCGCTACCCAGTGTCCTACCTGGACCTCCATCCACAGCTGAGTCCCAGAGCATCGCTACCCAGTGTCCTACCTGGGCCTCCATCCACAGCTAGGTCCTAGAGCATCGCTACCCAGTGTCCTACCTGGGCCTCCATCCATAGCTAGGTCCTAGAGCATCGCTACCCAGTGTCCTACCTGGGCCTCCATCCACAGCTGAGTCCCAGAGCATCGCTACCCAGTGTCCTACCTGGGCCTCCATCCACAGCTAGGTCCTAGAGCATCGCTATCCAGTGTCCTACCTGGACCTCCATCCACAGCTGAGTCCTAGAGCATCGCTACCCAGTGTCCTACCTGGACCTCCATCCACAGCTGAGTCCCAGAGCATCGCTACCCATTGTCCTACCTGGACCTCCATCCACAGCTAGGTCCTAGAGCATCACTGCCCAGTGTCCTACCTGGGCCTCCATCCACAGCTAGGTCCCAGAGCATCGCTACCCAGTGTCCTACCTGGCGATTCTTACTTCAAACAGACACAAAACTGTTTATTTCAGATCAAGACTGCTGGCAAGCCTGGCCCCCCTCCCATGTCCAAGAGCTCCTCAAGTCACAGTTGCATTAAAATGAAGGCAAGCAAGCAGAAGGCTGTGCATCTACTAATGATCTCTGAATCTTGCAAGCACAGTGCATAGTGCCCCATCATTTCTAAAGCTGAGTCAGAATTTAAAATCCATACTTTAAACATGCCCAGTGTTCCTAACTACAAAAATGTTAGGTCATTACAGAAATGCACACTCTCTACCCACAAGCTGTGTGACTTTAAGGCAATGACTTCGCCCCTCTGAGCTGCTTTCCCCGCGTGTAAAACACAGATAGCTTCCCTCACAGTGTGATTTGCGGGGGTAAATGAGTTGTTTAAAATGCTTACGGCAGAGTCTGCCTCCCAGTGAGCGTACGGACAATATTAACTACTGCCATTATGTGTATTCAGAATGAATGTGGTGCTGTGGCTGGGAGCTTGTGTTTTATGGCTTGCTCATAAGGCTTACTGTAGCTCTGGTTTTGAATTGCAAAACAAAACACTTGTTTATTTTCCCGGAACAAAACCCACTCAAACAATTGGAAGCCTAAGGAGTAAAACGTGAGCTCCTCCCTTCCCAACTAACTTCAACCCCTCAGAAACAGTCGCACAGCCAACAGAGCACTCTGTGTACGTGGTGTGTTTGTTTTGTTAACTTGTAAAAATGTTTAATTGTGTGTGTGTTTGCATGTGTCTGTACATGTCAGTGCAGTGTCCAAAGAGACCAGAAGAAGGTGCCAGGTCCCGTGCAGCTGAAGGGACATATGGTTTGAACCACCACGCGGGTGCTGGGAGCCAAACTCAGGTCCTTCCCAAGAGCAGCAACAGATGGCTTAACTACTGAGCCATCTCTCCAGCTCTGTCTACATGGTTTTAAAAGGTGTAAAGATAGTGACAGAGAGATGGCTCCGTCATTACGAGCACTGGCTGCTCTTGTGGAGAGCCTGAGTTTAGTTTCCAGCACCTACGCAGTGGCTCACAATTGTCTGTAACTCAAGTTCCTGGTGATCCAAGATCTTCTTCCGGTTTCTTTTGCGTCAGGCACAAGCATGATACACGGATACACACACACAGGCAAAACACTCATACACATAAAATAGAACAAATACGTGTAAAAATAAAGGCATAAATAGGTATGTGGGGTCATATAACTGAGTGCTGGGGTCCTGAAAAGTCAGCAACAATAAAAGATTCCTGAACATACAATGACCAAAACTGAATTCCAAATAAACACACAATTACTTCGAGGGCTTTCTGGGAACACTCACCCATGTTGCATCATGGGACTTCACACCCATACAATGCCAACAGACACTAAAACACCCTGGCTCAGATTCAAGACTGCTGTTATGTCATGAAGCACCATGTTTATAGCTTTCTGTTCTTAGAAAAACAAGTTGATAATCTAGCACTATGACTCGGTAGCTAAGAGCAGGTGCCACTCTCGCAGAGGACCCAAATTTGGTGGCCCACAACCACTTTTTAATTCCCTCCAGAGAATCTAACACTGCTAGCCTCAGCAGGCACTACACACACACACACACACACACACACACACACACACACACACACACATGTGCCCACGCACACACAATTTAAAATAAATCTTAACAAGTGACTTAACTACAACAGACAAAAAGCTTTCAACATTCTTTCCCATCATTCTCAGCATATAAGTATCAAATTAGAATATCCCTGGTTTGGGTTATGTTAAAATGTTTGGATGTTAAAAGTGCTGCTTGAGTTGTTGGTTTGAGATTCATAAAACCACTAAGTGAATTTTGGCTCAGGGTTAGGATGAAATTTTCAACAGTTTCTAAAATAGTCCTAAATGTCCTTCTGCCATGTTGTATTACATGTTTATGCAAAGCAGTATTTTCATCACTGAGAACTATAAAATCAAAATATCAGTCCACTCTGAAGAACACAGAAGACGGCCTACATCCTGCAGCAGCAAGCATCCAGCCAAGATTTAGTGCTTTATAGAAAACTAAACAATCACATCCATCTAGGTATGCAAATTGGCTTCCGTACTAGTTTTAAAATAAAGTTCATAAAAATAACTTAAAAAAAAAAAAGAAGCTTTTAAAGAAGCTGGAGAGATGGCTCAGTGGTTAAAAGCACTGACTGCTCTTGGAGAGGACCCAGGTTTGGTTCCCAGCGCCCATGTCAGACGACCCACAATGCCCTGTAAGACCAGCCCTAGGGGGTCCAACACCCTCTTCTGGCCCCGATTGGACGACTCTCACATGCACATACCCTGATACACACACACACTCTCACACACACATACACAATGCACACACATACACATATGCTCACACACAATTAACATGTTTTCAACTATAATAAAGTTTATTATGTTTTATTATCAGTACGTATTTGTTCATATAACTTCATACTTGGGCCCAGGGAAATACGCTAAAAACATCTCTGTTGAAAAGGGGCCATGAACAAAAGGTTACATAGCTCTGCTTGCCTTACATTTAGGATACACACAAGTATACTCATGTATAATTCTATTTTTTTTTTCACTTATTAACCTGTCGAGTTCTCACTCGGCGTTAACACTTCTTGTCTTATTCTTTTCGGTTTTTCATTACGCCTTCACTATCTTTTGTGCACGTGGGGTGTGGGGTGGCAGAGGCACACCTGTGGAGATCAGAGTTCAGCATAAGGGAGTGGCCACCACGTGGGCCCAGGGATTGAACTCAGGTTGTCTGGCTTGGGGGGCAGGTGCCTTTACCAGTAGAGCTATCCGGCTGCTTCCTCATGTTTATTCCTTCCCATGGTTCTGTGCCAGTTCGGGGGTCCATGTGGCCCATGTGACCTAACCCCCTCCCCCTCCATGATAAACACTTAGGTTTTCCTTAGTGGACCCTATTGAAAACCACACAGAAAGGAGTCTTCGTGTGGCTTTGTGTCCCAGACAACAGCAAATGACTGCGGTAGAGCAAGGGTGACACACAGAAGGAGAAATGTGGGTTAGGAAGCAGATGTCTCTTTCCACGTTACTGGGGGGGATGAAACAACGCGGAAGTGTAAGGCCTGAAAGCACTTCCCATTTCCTGGAAGGCTTATTGTTTTAGGAGGAAGCAGGGTTTTCATTGTGGCTAGCCACGTGATAGGGCCTAGGGGGAAACCTGCAGCGCTCTCCCGCTAAGTGGACATATTAAGCTGGCTCCTGGTTAAGCAGCCAGCACTACACTAGAGTCTACGTCACACCCCTCCCCCTAAGGCTGAGGGGGTCCTTGTGGATGAGGCAATGAGATAAATAGTGCAAGAGCCGGAGGTGGAATATGACCACAAGGACACGTCCTCAACACAGCCACACACACACACACACACACACACACACACACACACACACACACGCGCGCGCGCGCACACACACGCACGCACACACACACACACACACACACACACACACACACACACACGCTCACAGAGGTTGTGACAACGTGCGCAAGACCCATGCCTGCTCAAGCCAGACAGAACCCTAGCACGGAGCAGGGAGGTCACAGAGGGAAGGCCGCAGTCAGCCAGGGAGCTGCAGGCAACTGATAAGCCCTGGGGGTGGGAAGCGGCAGTTTTTATTTATTTTTTCTTTATGCACCACTAATGTAGCCCTGAATGTGCTGGAACCCACTTTGTAGATCAGGCTTGCCCCCAGGCTCACAGGGATCTGCCTGCCTCGGCTTCCAAATGCTGAAATTAAAGGCACAGGCCACCATATCAAACAGAAAGTCAGCTTTAAAAGTGTGGCTCCCGGTCAACCAACCAAGACCCAGTGGGTAGCCATACATTCAAAAGTATACGGGCAGCAAAAATTGTACTTGATAGGTTTAAAAAAATTTTTTAAAGACGCAAAGCTGGGTGGGTGGGTAAAGACACAAATGTAGGGGGAGGGGGAAGGGGGTCAAGGAGGAATGAGGGGAGGGAAATGTGATCAGAATACCACAAACATTTTCAAAGAAGAAATAAAGAGAAAAAAATAAACATGGGAGCACTGGGGTGATGGCTCATTTGTGGAGCCTGGCAGCATGGGACCCGAATCCCATCCATGTAAAATTCGGGATGTGCTACCATTCACTTGTAATCCTGACACTGCGGAAGTGAAGAAAGATCCTGGGGTCTCAGTGCCAGCCGACCTCGCCTAACTGGTGAGCTCCAGGTTAGTGAGAGACCCTGTCCCCCCAAAAAAAGGTACACAGCACCCGAGGAATGCCAGCTGAGGTTGAATTATGGTCCCCACACACATGTGCACCCCTCTCCCCCAATATACACACAGAGATAAGTGTTGGCAAAGGCGTAGAGGAATGGGGCGGGGCCTTCCCTGGGGCGGGATAGAAGATGGTACCTATGAAAATTACCGTGACAGTTCCTGAGAAAACCAGTTATGGAGTTGCTATTGGCCCAGCAGTCCTTCCTTGGAACATGCACCAAAAAGAGAAATGAAAATGGGGCCCGAATACCAGTGTCCACGGCAGAACTGTTCTCACGGCCAGGAGATGAAAACACCCCAGATGCTCATCAAGATGAATCAATAAACAAGAGATGGGATGTGTCAGAACATTACTCGCCCTCTAAAAGGAAGATGGAAGGACAGCACACCTGCAGGAGGAACTAAAGCCAAAGACGCAGGGATAGAAGGCCTGACGGTGGCCAACAAGGCGGGTGTCTGATGCTCACAAGAGGCTCATCTTGGGAAACCACCACAGTTCTTCTGGTGGATACTGGAGGTGTCTGCACACAATGTGGCTGCGGCTATAACTGCACACAATGTGGCTGCGGCTAACACCTCCAATCCGTTTCTGCTTTGTTTTCTTGGTTTGGTTTTGGATTTTTTTTTTCTTTTTTAGAGACAAGGTTTCTCTGTGTAGTCCTGGCTGTCCTGAAACTCACACACGATAGGTCAGGTTAGCCTTGAACTCAGAGATCCGCCTACCTCTGCCTCCAGAGTGCTGGAACTAAAGGCACGCGGCCATCACTGCCTGGCAGATGCCACCAACCTGGACATCTGGAGATGTGTATAGAAAGTGGTGTGTATTTTGTCATAATTTTCTTTCTAAAATGTATTTGTTTTAAGCCCTTTCCCAAGCCTACCTGAGAGAAGCAGCCATTTCAGAGTTCTGGGTGGTGGCTGGAAAGATGGTCTAGTGGTTAAGAGCACTGGCTGCCCTTGCAGAGGATCTGAGTTCAGTTCCCTGCCCCCACCTTGCAGCTCACAAGTGTCTGACACTCAGCTCTAGGCGACGAGATGTGCTCTTTGGCCTTCTCAGCTACTGCACATATATACACAGAAAAAACTCACAGGTGTACACATACACAAATACACACACACACACACACACACACACACACACACACACACACAGCCATACATCTGCCAGAAGATACAGACCCCATTCACTGCCCAAGACTGGAGGGGAAGACCCCCACCCCAGAAACACCTTACCCTCAAGGGTTACAATGAAATGTAAAGCGAAGTGGGGGAGGGAATGCTGGGTCCTAAAACCCCTGGACGGGCACATGGGTGTTTCTCTTCTCGTGTCATTTTCTGTTTGTTTAAAATGATGTCATTGTTTTAAGAACACATCTTTTAAATGAGAAAGTGCCATCAGATGCTCTTCAGGAAATCTCTAAGGCCTGGGTCCCCAGCTGCATAGATTTTATGATCTAGTTTTTAAAACTTTAATGGAGAGACAAACAGAGGATTGACAACTTTTTATTTCTCTAAGTAAGGATGTTTTTAAAAAGCCATCTGCTTTCAAAATTGTTCATAAAAGGAGGTATGTTTTGCACTGAAACAGCAACTGGGGCATAAAAGTGTCTTTCCCCAACATGGAACAGCGGCAGTCCCTCAAACTGAGAGGCCACGGTGGTAGTGTTCTCGCTCCCATGTTCGGTCACACGCTGGCAGGCCAAGGCCATGGAACATGGCATCACACCCCACACCCCAGCCCACCACCCTCACCTGCAAGCATGCTACCTTCACTGCCTCAGATGCCATAGCCCCTCCTGCCCTGAGCCCTGTGTTTGGGCCAGTGGTCCAGAGAGCATCACCTCTCGCCGTTTGACCATCCCAGCCCTCCTCCCAGACCACGGGAGCCAGGAGATGGGATCACAAGCCAGGGAAGAGTCTGAAGAACACCTCACCCACAGAGCCACGTTTCACCAGAAGATGCCTGGACTATCCCAGCCAGGAGACTCAAGAAAGAGTCCAGGGACACGCCGCTAGGGGGGCCTTGAATTACACCTTCCGGAAACTACACATAGGACCTACCAGGAGCACTGATTGCACCCACCAGAATGCCTCCTGCATCCCACCCATCAGCCAAATCACACCCCCAGGAAGGATATTGAATTGCGCCCCCAAGGAACCTGTGAATTACACCCACCAGTGAGACCCTAAAGGACACTATTTCTTTCCACAGAGACTTCAGTGCACTCCCTGTGAAGCCTGTGCTAACCCCACCACAGAGGCTCCGGGATGCTTCTCCACGGAGCCCCATATTGAAACCCCCCTCCAGGGAAGTGCTGAATGGAGCCCCCAGGAGCTGTGTGCCTGGCTGTACATGCCTCTCCACTCCCTTCTCGCCCACATTTCTCTCCCATAATGCTCACCCTTCAAGGCACAGGCTTCGTGCAAGGCCTGGCACCTGACACATCGCTTCTATGACATCATGCTAATGGGTAAATAAATTTAACATGAATGAAGGAAACTCCGGAAAGGATGTCTGTCAGGAAGCTCTCCCAGATGACTACCGATCTGCACTAACCCAGCAGGTAGGATAAGAGAGACGAGAACCCGGGTCCCCTGACTCCCAGAGCAGTGTCCCTGCTCTATACAAGGCTGCCACCCGCACCCCAACAACAGAGGCTACCCCTCAGAGCCAAAGTCACAAGTGACCTTAAACTATGACAGGGAAGGTAATCAGTGTGACACTGCCCTCGTGGCTGCAGTGTCCAGGCACTAGTCAAGCCGGATGAGTCCTTATTTAAGGCCTGACTCTACTAGGAAGAGATGACCCTGCTCCTCTTAGAGAGGTTTTTAGTTTGAAACATTGCAAGGCATGGAAAATTTGCAAGAACAGCATAAACAGGCCCTGTATGCCCTTCCCCGGACCCCCTAGTGGTAATGTACGTCTTCTCTCCCTTTCTTTCTGTGTCTCCTTTCCTCCGTCAGGACACACACACATACACACATACACACACACAGACACACACACACACATACACACACAGATATGTACACACACACAGACGCACAGACACACAGAGAGACATGCACAAACACACACGCAGGGACACACAGACACAGATAAACAGAGACACACATATACAAACACACACACACACACACACACACACACCATGTGTTGTTTCTGAACTGTCTGAGCATCAGCAAAGTCCCAAGGCCCCTGTGCCTCCTCTCTGCATATTCCCTGTAACCCAGTACATCAGCGCATACAGGACTGTCATCACATCCTCGGCCCTCACAATGGTCCTGCAAAGCCCTTCAGAACAAAAGGAAAGTCAGGACGTGTGTGGTGCAGGATCCATCTGATATCACACGGCCCTTAAGTGCATGCGTCTCTTAGTGTCCTTTATCCCGAACAGTTCTTTGGGGTTCCCACCCATGACGTTGCTGCCTTTCTTTGCATGCGGGCCAGTCATTTTTGCACAATTCCTTCTGTGTGGGTTTGCCTGGTGTTTGCTTGTCATTAGTGCCAGGAAGCACACCTTGGGCAGGACTACCACGGAGGCGAAGTGTGTCCCGCCCGGTGCTTCAGAGAGATGTGGCATGGAACTGGACCACTCAACTCCAGTAGGGTTTGCATTACAAATTAAAACTTCTCACTTGAAATTGCTATGGGTTTTGTGGGGACCTCTCTGTAAATCCTCTCTGCATCCTCATCAGTCTCTCGGAAAGACAGCTTCTCTTATATTTTCATGTGTGGCCACCCCACGTTTCAGCAGTGGGGCCTGGCTCTGGCAATTTATACCACATCGCTACCAATCCTGGATCAAACTGCCAGGATTGATTGTGCAGCCATCAAAGAGTCGTCTTTCCAAAATCACTGCTTCCCTTAAATGAGGACGTTGTTTAGAAAGTGACACTGAGGCTTGCTGAGGCTTGCTACGCGGGGGAGTGGGGGGTGCTGGTGCTTGTGCTTCCAGCACATCAGTATGTGTTCATACGCTTTTAGCTCACTCTGTCTCTGTCTCTGTCTCCCTCTGTGTCTGTCTTTTTCTGTCTCTCTCTGCGTGTTTGTCTCTGTCTCTCTGTGTGTGTCTGTGTCTGTCTGTCTCTGCCTCTCTCTCTGTCTGTCTCTGTCTCTGTCTCTCTGTGTGTGTGTGTGCATTTCTGTCTCTGTCTGTCTCTGTCTCTCTCTGTGTGTCTGTCTCTGTCTCTGTGTGTGTGTGTCTGTGTCTGTCTGTCTCTGTCTCTGTGTGTGTGTCTGTGTCTGTCTGTCTCTGTCTCTCTGTGTGTGTGTGTCTGTCTCTATCTGTGTGTGTGTGAATATCTCTGTGTCTGTCTGACTGTCTGTCTGTCTCTCTCTCTGTGTCTCTGTCTCTGTGTGTGTGTCTGTCTCTGTCTCTGTCTGTCTCTGTCTCTGTCTGTCTCTGTCTCTGTCTCTGTCTGTGTGTGTCTGTCTCTGTCTCTCTCTGTGTGTCTGTCTGTCTCTGTCTCTCTGTGTGTGTGTCTGTCTCTGTCTCTCTCTGTGTGTCTGTCTGTCTCTGTGTGTGTGTGTCTGTCTCTGTGTGTGTGTGTCTGTCTCTGTCTCTGTGTGTGTGTGTCTGTCTCTGTCTCTGTCTCTGTGTGTATGTCTGTCTCTGTCTCTCTGTGTGTGTGTCTGTCTCTGTCTCTCTGTGTGTGTCTGTCTCTGTGTGTGTGTCTGTCTCTGTCTCTGTCTGTCTCTGTCTCTGTGTGTGTGTGTCTCTGTCTGTTTCTGTCTCTGTGTGTGGGTGTCTGTGTCTGTCTGTCTCTCTCTCTCTCTGTCTTTCCCATCCCTTCTCTCCTTCTTCATATTCTGAGCTGAAATTGAAATTCTAGTCCAACACCCAGGATCCATTCCAGCCTTCCACCTGAGTGCATGTAGAGTTCCCTTCACTGACTCCCAAGATATCTACCTATTTCTTCATTCTCGACTATAAATAAAGTAGCTGCAGAATTGCTAGTCCAGGGGCTAGAGAAACAGCGAGAGCTCGATTCCATGAGGTGTTCGCCTTGTGTGCTAGGAAGCCTTAATATCATCTTGCCACGCCTGGGATCACTTGGGAAGTCAGCTTCAACTGAAGAACTATCTGGGTCAAGCTGTCCTGTGGGTGTGTCCATGGGCGTGTCCATGGGGGTCCTCTTACTGTTACTGATGTAGGAGGACCCAGCCTACTGTGGGCAGCACCATTCCCTAGGTAGATGATCATGAGCTATGTGAGCTGGGAGAATGCCTAGTGAAGTCAAGCAGCGAGCAGGCAGCATGGGTACATGCATTCCCTTCTCCTCCTGGCTGTGACGTGATGTGACCAGCTGCCTCAAGGCCCTGCCTCTGTGACTGACCTGCAACGACGGACTAAAACCTTTACTCCTCTGTACTGCTTTTGCTCAGAGTGTTTAGTCGCGGCAACAGAAATGAAACTAGAACACCTTGCAAGCATGAGGACCCAAGTTCAATTCCCAGGACGGACATAGAGAAGCCAGGAAGGTATGGTCATGTAGCCACAGAACTGGGGAGGTGAAAACAGGCAGATCCCCGGGATTCATTGGCCGGCCGGCCTAAACTAGTTAGTCTCCAAATAGTGAGAGAGCTCATCTCAAACAAAACAGAACAATAAGGTGGATGGCGATTAGGAAGAAATCACTTCTGTCCTATGGCTCGTGGATGTGTGCGTGTGTGTGTGTGTGTGTGTGTGTGTGTGTGTGTGTGTGTGTGTATCTGTGTGTACGTGTTCATAGGAGCACCCAATCGTGTACACACACACACACACACACACACACACACACACACACACACACATTTGTGGATCCATGTCTCTTTAGAAAGAGGCACACTAACCCTGGCAAACATGCTAGTGTTTTACAGTGATGTTTTGATACCAGCCTTGAGGCCTATGGTGGAAATATCGCGTGCGTCTCCGTGACTCGGAGAGATCCCCCCCACTTCTCAGTGTGGTTTATTACCTTGCTTCTGTCTTTATCCCACGTGGGGCTTTGCCTTGAGCTCAGTGCTTTCTTAGAGTTATGAAATATCGACATAATTATTAATGTCAAAAGTATACAGGAAGGTAATCTCAGAGAAATTTCCGTTTGTCCCTTCCAGGCTTTCCCATGGCCTCTCCCTCCCTCTCTGGTCCCCAGCACCCAGCAGTCATCAGTCTCACTCAGCTCTGCTCCCCCCTTCCTGGGAACTTTCTCACTAAACTACAGAAATGTACACACCTGTGTCTTACTTTTTTTTTTTTTTTATTACACAACGGTGGGAGCTTCAAATTCTCCCTCATCTTTAACTCTCTCATTTTGGATGGAACCCAGGGTGGCCTCCAACTTACTGTGTGACGAAGAACAACCTTGAACTTCTGATCTTCTTGTCCCCACCCCCTAGTGCTGGGGACTGCAGGTTGGGAGAGTCTTGACGATAGGACCGAGGGCCCTGTGCATGCTTTGGCAAGCGTTCTACATCCCTGGTGTGCTTGTTTGCTTTTTAAGACAGGGTCTCACTCTGTAGTCCAGGCTAATGTCCAAACTCACAGAATCCTCCTGCCTCCGCCTCTGAAGTACTGGGAATGTGAGCATATGTCATTAAGCCTGGCCCCTAAAGAATTTCTTCTAGCAGTTTCATTTATGTACAATTTTCTTGTGCATATTGGAAAATGTGGTGTGTGTGTGTGTGTGTGTGTGTGTGTGTGAGTGTGTCTTCATGACTGTGCATGAGCGAGGACATGTTCCTCAGGGATCATCCCCCTTGTTTCTTTGAGGCAGGGTCTCTCACTAGCCTGGAGCTCTGGGACTCATAGAGTAGGCCAGACAGTGAGCCCAGGGATCTGCCTGTCTCCATCCCTCTCACTCTGGAATTCCAGTAACATGCCACCACACCTGGCTTGTTTCTCGAGGGACCCATTGATTGAACTAGGGTCCCTGTGCTTGTGACTCTACCAACCGAGCCATCTCTCTAGTCCCTTTAGGGACCATTTTCAACCATGAAGTTCATGCACTGTGAGGGCATAGTCCACTGAGCTTTAATAAGAGCAGCCACCGTCCAACCATCACATTCATCAGCACTCCCCACCACACTCAGCCAAGCCCCCACAGGGATGCCCTGCCACACCTCAGCACTCCCCACCGTGCCCAGCCAAGCCCCCACAGAGATGCCCTGCCACACCTCAGCACTCCCCACCACACCCAGCCAAGCCCCCACAGAGATGCCCTGCCACACCTCAGCACTCCCCACCACACTCAGCTAAGCCCCCATAGAGATGCCCTGCCACACCTCAGCACTCCCCACCACACCCAGCCAAGCCCCCACAGAGATGCCCTGCCACACCTCAGCACTCCCCACCACACCCAGCCAAGCCCCCACAGAGATGCCCTGCCACACCTCAGCACTCCCCACCGTGCCCAGCCAAGCCCCCATAGAGATGCCCTGCCACACCTCAGCACTCCCCACCACACTCAGCCAAGCCCCCACAGAGATGCCCTGCCACACCTCAGCACTCCCCACCACACCCAGCCAAGCCCCCACAGAGATGCCCTGCCACACCTCTGCACTCCCCACCACACTCAGCCAAGCCCCCACAGAGATGCCCTGCCACACCTCAGCACTCCCCACCACACCCAGCCAAGCCCCCACAGAGATGCCCTGCCACACCTCAGCACTCCCCACCACACCCAGCCAAGCCCCCATAGAGATGCCCTGCCACACCTCAGCACTCCCCACCGTGCCCAGCCAAGCCCCCACAGAGATGCCCTGCCACACCTCAGCACTCCCCACCACACCCAGCCAAGCCCCCACAGAGATGCCCTGCCACACCTCAGCACTCCCCACCACACTCAGCCAAGCCCCCACAGAGATGCCCTGCCACACCTCAGCACTCCCCACCACACCCAGCCAAGCCCCCATAGAGATGCCCTGCCACACCTCAGCACTCCCCACCACACCCAGCCAAGCCCCCATAGAGATGCCCTGCCACACCTCAGCACTCCCCACCACACCCAGCCAAGCCCCCATAGAGATGCCCTGCCACACCTCAGCACTCCCCACCACACCCAGCCAAGCCCCCACAGAGATGCCCTGCCACACCTCAGCACTCCCCACCGTGCCCAGCCAAGCCCCCATAGAGATGCCCTGCCACACCTCTGCACTCCCCACCGTGCCCAGCCAAGCCCCCATAGAGATGCCCTGCCACACCTCAGCACTCCCCACCACACTCAGCCAAGCCCCCACAGAGATGCCCTGCCACACCTCAGCACTCCCCACCACACTCAGCCAAGCCCCCACAGAGATGCCCTGCCACACCTCAGCACTCCCCACCACACCCAGCCAAGCCCCCACAGAGATGCCCTGCCACACCTCAGCACTCCCCACCACACTCAGCCAAGCCCCCACAGAGATGCCCTGCCACACCTCAGCACTCCCCACCACACTCAGCTAAGCCCCCACAGAGATGCCCTGCCACACCTCAGCACTCCCCACCACACTCAGCCAAGCCCCCACAGAGATGCCCTGCCACACCTCAGCACTCCCCACCACACCCAGCCAAGCCCCCACAGAGATGCCCTGCCACACCTCATGCTGTCACTCACCTGCCCTGGGAGACACCCTGAGTTAGTCCATGCAGACTTCCCCTCTGCTCTTTCCTATTGCCCAGTGCTCTGTAGAATGTGAGCTCTTTGCTGTGATCAAGCAGATATCCGACCCTCCACGGTGTTTAGGTGCTCAGCTTGATTCCCACACAGATCGCCCTCGCCTGACAATACCCTGACTTCCAATTTCCCAGCTTCACAATGGGTGCAAAAGTGGTGTGCACATAGCAGAGACATTTCCAATTCTGCGTTTTGATTTCTCCCCCCAGGGCTTGCACTCTATGACACAGCTATGAGGTGCACACTAACACCAAGGCGTGCTCTCTGCACTGGCTACATTTCCAACCTACAATGTCTTCAGACTACGATTGGTTCAGCACGGTACAGTCCCAGTCATGAGGCTGTGCCTGTGTTCACAACCACCAGGAATTCTGCAGTGAGAATTGTTATGAACAGAATAGCTGTTTGTTTTCAATGCCAGTACCAAGTTTCATACAATGGTCACTCAGTTATGCAAATGAAGTGATCAGATGCACTGCACATAATAGTCCCTGGCCCTGTAAATTACCTAGGGTTAGCTTGCCAGGAACAAGCATCAGCGGTAAGGTGTAGTAATGCTGTAAAAGATAGGGTGTGAGCCAGCCCCACATAGTAAGGGGGTCTGAGGTCCAGAAATCTTGTGTTCCTATTAGTCCATTGTATTTTAGCACACATCCTAAAAAGGGACCCCCCTCTGTGTGTGTCTGTCTGTCTGTCTGTCTGTCTGTCTGTCTCTCTCTCTCTCTCTCTCTCTCTCTCTCTCTCTCTCTCTCTCTCTCCATGTGTATCATGTGTGTGTGTGTGTGTGTGTGTGTGTGTGTGTGTGTGTGTTTTCCTTATTCCAATGTATTTTAACACAATTCCTAGAAGAGGGGTTTCTGGGCCCAAATATAAGTGTGTGGTAGCCAAATTCCTTTTAGTAAGGGCTACGCCATTTACACCCCAGTCCCCACGACCGCTTGTCTCCTTACGGCCAATGACAACAGATGTGCTGCTGAGCCTTTTTGTCTCTGCCAACATGACAGGTGACAACGGCAGCATCTCAGAGGCCTTTCCGTCTGCATGGCTCTAACTACCAGGGACCTTGAACAGCGCTCCACAGGCTTAAAGGTGACCTGTGCGCTTGTCATATGAGTTGTCTTTCACATTTCTGCCAGCCTCCCCCACCCCTGCAACAGTCCTATGTATTAGGCATAGTCACTCTTTTTTTTTTTTTAAGATTTATTTATTATTGTGTATACAGTGCTTTGCCTGCATGTACACCTGCAGGCCAGAAGAGGGCACCAGATCACATTATAGATGGTTGTGAGCCCCCATGTGGTTGCTGGGAATTGAACTCAGGACCTCTGGAAGAGCAGTCAGTGCTCTTAAGCACTGAGCCATCTCTCCAGGCCCCAGCATAGCCATTGTTTAGACCGGAAATGTTTTATATAGATATTATCCCAGTCACTTGCACCTTGACCAGTTTGTGATACTTTGTTTTGTTTCTCGTGTCAAACCTGTTTTATGCCTTTGATCTCAGCCAAAAGGCTCAGAAGTGATAAAAAAGTTATTTTAGGCAGTCACTGTATCAATCTTCTCCTATGTCTAGGTTTTGGACCCACTGAGGAAACCTGCTCCACCACTGTGCTACAGAGAAAGTCTCCCATTTTTTTTCTTCTTCTAGTACTTTCATGGTGTCAGTTCTTAACATTTAGGTCTGAGTTGCAATCAGAGTTTTATTCTTATCTTTTTCTAAAGATCTTCCAGTCATCTCAGTATAGTGAATATCCACTCCGGTGATCTGAGATCTGTTCCCCTACCCCCTTCTTAATAAATAATAATAAAGTGGTTGTGTGTGGGTATGTGCATACGGCTGCAGTTGCCTGTGGTGGTCACAAGAGGGGGTCAAATCCCATGGAACAGGAGTTACAGACAGTTGAGAAGCACTGAACGCTGGGAGTCAAAGTGAGGTTCTCTGGAAGAGAACCGCCGAACCGTTTTTCCAGCCCAGACCCCGACTGGTATATACTAAACTTGCTCTTGCACTCAGGTCTATTGTTGCACACTATCTATTCAATGCTAGTGCTATTTTATCCTCTTACACACTAGCACCACACTGTGTTAGCTGGTTTCCATGTCTGGCAGAGGGATTCCTCCACCATGGCTTTCTTTTTCTTTCTTTCTTTCTTTCTTTTTTTTTTCAGGGCTTTTGTGGTTAACGTATGTTTAGTTTTTCGCATGTACTAAAGTTCCAGTTGTTTCTGCAAAAGGCTTGTGGGTATTTTCTCAGAGATTGTGTTCAAATCATCAATTAGCTTGAAAAGAGCCAGCACCTTGTGTTCGTCAGCCCACCAAGACCAACAGATGCCTGTGTGGTCAGGACCACTTTTGTGTATACTGGATTGGTTGAAATGTTCTCATTGTTTGGGCTCTGTCAATACCTCACTGAGCTCATCATAAATCTCCTCTGTGTTGATATTGGGTCTTACAGCCATTTCATATTTGAATATAAGAAAATGGCTGAGGGCTGGAGAGATGGCTCAGCATAAAGCACTTGACATGCAGGTCTGGTGACCCGACTTTGATCCCCAAAACCAGCAGGAAGGGGAGAGGAGAGAACTGACTCCATGATTGACTCCATGCTCTGATCTCCTGTCTGCACTCACACATATCATGGGCACACATACATGTACACACACACACACACACACACATTCACACAATAACAATGATAACAGTTTAAAATAAAACCATTGTGAATATAACAGGTTTTTTAATTACTCACAATTGATCGAAGTGCCGACAATAAATGTCAGTGGAGTGCTCAGCCACCATTGGGACATCTATGTCACACAGACACAGAGTCTCTAGAACATGGCTAAACCCATCCACGCACACGCCACCCTGCCTGGCTTTTGGGGCCTGGGATCCAAGCTCAGGCCCTCATGTGTTACAGACTGCACCGTCTTCCTGGCCCTGTTTTTGTCCTGATTCCTTTGTTTTGATGGCTGTGTCTCCTCCCTTGTCGTTCCACAGTTAATCGTTTGTCATCGGCCACGTGCCCCCCCACCCCCTGAGTCTTTAATTGTTAGCAATAGTTTTGTTCACTCTGTCAGTGTTTATTAACAAACATGGCGTTACTCTTGCTCATCAGTTCCCGAGTTCGACTCTCAGCTTTGTTGGCTATTTTTTTTTAATCTCACTTTTTCTTTTGGTTTATTCTTTTTGCCAGCTACTGAAATCTCGCTCATTTCCCTGTTTTTATTAATAACAGTGCTTAGGGGAGTGAATATTTCTCTGATCACATCTTTAAATGCACCCCACAGATTACACCAGGATGTGTTTTCATAATCATTACTTCTTTCTAATTTATTTGTTTCTCAATTTCACTTCAGTTGTAATAGAAGGATTTTTTTTTACAGTCCCACATGACAGGGTCCTTTAGGCTTCGTTAATAATGACCAGTTCTAGTGCTCAGACAACATTGTGCACCGTGTGCCTGTCTTTTAGAACTCACAGAGCTGTGTGACATCAGATAAAATGGGATTTAGAACACTCTAGATGCACTCAAGAGGAAGGCCTCTCCTGTATGGAACAATTGCAAGTGTGTGCACTGTGTGTGTGCACTGTGTGTGTGTGCACTGTGTGTGCACTCTGTGTGTACACTGTGTGTGTGCACTGTGTGTGTGTGCACTGTGTGTGTGCACTGTGTGTGAGCACTGTGTGTGTGCACTGTGTGTGTGCACTGTGTGTGCACTGTGTGTGTGCATTGTATGTGCACTGTGTGTGTGCACTGTGTGTGTGCATTGTATGTGCACTGTGTGTGTGCACCATGTGTGTGCATTGTATGTGCATGCACTGTGTGTGTGTGCACTGTATATGTACATTGTATGTGCACTGTGCATGTGCACTGTGTGTGTGCACTGTGTGTGTGCACTGTGTCTATGCACTGTGTGTGTGCACCATGTGTGTGCACTATGTGTGTGCACTGCATGTGTGCATGCTTCCTCAGTTACTTCCTGGGCGATTATGCTGTTGTGCTTTAACTAAACAAATCTGCCTTGTGCTGAGTGGAGTATGTTTTAAAAAATGTTGAGCTGGCAAGATGGCTCAGCAGTTAAAGGAATTCACCTGAGTTTGCTCCCCAGGACCCACAAACGGAGAAGGAGAAACATTTTATATATGTGCTGTGTCATGTGTGTGCCCCCACACAAAATAAATAATTTATTTTTAAATATCTCATTATTGACTTCTCTCTCTCTCTCTCTCTCTCTCTCTCTCTCTCTCTCTCCCCTCCTCCTCCTCCTCCTCTTCCTCCTCCTCCCTCCCATCCTCCTTCTCTCCCTCCCTACCTCCTTCTCTCCCTCTTTCCCTCCTTGTTTCTCTGTAGCTTCTGCCTCTTTTTTTTTTTTGAGACAGTGTTTCTCTGTGTAACCTTGGCTATCCTGTCCTGTCACTTTGTAGACCAGGCTCTAGGCTGGCCTTGAGCTCACAGAGATCCACCTGCCTCTGCTTCCCTGTGTGCTGGGATTAAAAGCATGAGCCACCACGCCTGGCTCAGCTTCTGCCTCTTAAAGGCAGCTCCCATGTTATTACACATGGACATACTCACTCCTTCTACGTAATCATTTGGGCATCTTCAGGTGAGGTGTGATCCATGCTGCCACTTATTGGAGTGGTAGCCACAGGGAGGCACAGAGACCCTTTACCTGGCCACAGAGACATCCTGGAACCCTGGGTCAGACATGGCTCACTTGGAGCCCCAACTCTTACAGAAAGCATTCTTGATCTTGGGATGTTCCCAATCTCTGAGCCACCCTTCTGGAAAGTTCTTCATGACTACCTCTGAAGAACCCCCTGCTGCTGAGAATGGCTGTAAGAGGGTGGTCATTTCCAAGCAATGTGTGTGCGCAGGCGTAAGTAGAACCACCCTCTCCACACAGAAAGTGCTCTGAAAACCAGAGCCTGTGGTGGCTAAGCATCAAGCCAGGGTGTAAATACAGGGGACCTGTTAGACCAGCTGATCAGCAGGGTAGAAGAGGCCCCAGGTGAACCTGGCCTTAACCCGAAGGCCAGAGAAACGAATATGGTTTACCTCAAGGCCACAACACAAGCTACACAGTGGAAACGCCACCTAGAATTTTCTAGCCTAATGACAAATGTGGAGCCTTCATTTGGTAGGTAATCAACAGTCACTAGGAAGGCAGAGACGCAAACGGAAGCTAAGTGTCTAAAAATCTTTTAAAAATGGCACAGCCTGGCCACGGCAGGGTTGGGGGCGGTGACCTTTTCTACCAACTTATACTGTGCCAGCTTTGCTAGCCCTGGGCAGAGAGAGAAATAAAAACCACCAGGAAAGAAATAGGAAGGTGGGAAGACATTCAGTCAGTAAAGTGTTTGTTATACAAGCGTGATGTGACCAGCCAAGTTCAGTCCCCAGCATGAAGAGTGAGAATTACGGTCTGTGCTTGTAATCTCAGAACCAAGGAGGCAGACAGGAGGGTCTCTGGCGCTCCCTGGCCAAGCCAATAAGCTCCAGGTTCAGTTAGAGACCCTGCCTCAAAAAATAAGACAAATAGCCGGGGAGATGGCTTGGGGCAAAAGCTTATAAGACTGACCAGAGTGATCCTTGGATTCTTCACAGAGAACTGACCCTGGACGCCATCCGCTGACCACCACATGCACGCTGTGGCATGTGGGTAGACCTATACCAGAACTGACCCTGGACGCTGTGCATCCACTGACTGCCACATGTGCACTGTGGCACATGGTTAGGCTTCTATTAATCTGATACAACCTAGAGTGGCCTGGGAAGAGAGAGCCTTGGCTGAGGACCTGCTTAGATTAGATTGGTCTATGAGAGATTGTCTTCATTATTAATTGATGCAGAAGGGCCCAGCCCACTGCGGGCAGCACCATCTGTAGGCAGGTGGCCCTGGGTAAGAAAGCTTGTGGGCACCAGCCTGAGAGCAAGCCCGGAGCTCCACTCCTCCGTTGCGTTTGCAAACTACCACAGTTCAAAGTGCCCTGAAGGAACTAGGGTTTCACCATGCCTTTATAGCTATCCACCTGCTCCAATAGGGAACCAACTACGGTGGCTGTGCTACAAGCCACAGCAGAAATGGGAAACCAAATTAACACATATCAGAAACACACCCAGTCCCAAAGAAGAGGAAACTGAGGTCTGAAGGGATAAATAGAACACACACACACACACACACACACACACACACACACACACATACACACACACACACACACACACACACACACACACACACACACACACACATACACACAGACAACAGGCAGGAGGGAAAAGGGCCCTGAAAATGTCTCCTTTCCTTTGAGCCACAGGAGGACTCACTGACAGCCCAGAGCAGGCTCCAGGGGACAGTACAGTTTGGATAGGGAGGAGTGGCTCTGGGGCCTGCTGCTGGCAGTGTGGCCACATAAGCCCCTCACCTAGCCTGCAACTCTGGGGGCAGCGCCACACACCCCCCTCCGCCCCGTGTCCCCCTCCACACCACAGGGAGGAAAGCACATCTTGGAAAGGTCGGGATTCCGCATTTTAATTCTGATTACGGCTTAATCCAACACAGAGAGCATTTGGCACAGTGCCTCTCTGCTGAACGTAGGAATGTTTTAATGGAATTGTGTTATCATGGGAATGTGCAGCCAACTGTTCAAACAAGATACCCGCTCCAGCTTTCTTGAAGAGCTAAGCAGGCTCACAGAGAAAAGGAAACAGAATAGGCATTCTGCTCTCAGGCATTTATGTGTGTGTGTGGGGGGAAGTGTCATGATGCCATTGACATGCAGCTGTTTGCAGCTGTGGGCCATAGCTCTGAGCTGTCCCAAGATCCATAGCCATACTTGCAGGGCTCAGTCCACTGTCCCTTGCAGAGCACCCAGGGACATAAGACGCTGCCCCTGGAGATATCAAAGTGCCTGTACACGTGTGCCTGTGTGCCTGTACATGCATGCCTGTGTGCCTGTACATGTGTGCCTGTGTGCCTGTGTGCCTGTACATGTGTGCCTGTGTGCCTGTGTGCCTGTGTACCTGTACATGTGTGCCTGTGTGCCTATACATGCATGCCTGTGTGCCTGTACATGTGTGCCTGTGTGCCTGTACATGTGTGCCTGTGTGCCTGTACATGTGTGCCTGTACATGTGTACCTGTGTGCCTGTACATGTGTGCCTGTGCGCCTGTACATGTGTGCCTGTGCGCCTGTACATGTGTGCCTGTGTGCCTATACATGTGTGCCTGTGTGCCTGTACATGTGTGCCTGTGTGCCTGTACATGTGTGCCTGTACATGTGTGCCTGTGTATGTGTGCCTGTGTGCCTGTACATGTGTGCCTGTGCGCCTGTACATGTGTGCCTGTGTGCCTATACATGTGTGCCTGTGTGCCTGTACATGTGTGCCTGTACATGTGTGCCTGTGTGCCTGTACATGTGTGCCTGTACATGTGTGCCTGTGTGCCTGTACATGTGTGCCTGTACATGTGTGCCTGTGTGCCTGTACATGTGTGCCTGTACATGTGTGCCTGTACATGCGTGCCTGTGTATGTGTGCCTGTACACGTGTGCCTGTGTGCCTGTACATGCATGCCTGTGTGCCTGTACATGTGTGCCTGTGTGCCTGTGTGCCTGTACATGTGTGCCTGTGTGCCTGTGTGCCTGTGTACCTGTACATGTGTGCCTGTGTGCCTATACATGCATGCCTGTGTGCCTGTACATGTGTGCCTGTGTGCCTGTGTGCCTGTACATGTGTGCCTGTGTGCCTATACATGCATGCCTGTGTGCCTGTACATGTGTGCCTGTGTGCCTGTACATGTGTGCCTGTGTGCCTGTACATGTGTGCCTGTACATGTGTACCTGTGTGCCTGTAAATGTGTGCCTGTGCGCCTGTACATGTGTGCCTGTGCGCCTGTACATGTGTGCCTGTGTGCCTATACATGTGTGCCTGTGTGCCTGTACATGTGTGCCTGTGTGCCTGTACATGTGTGCCTGTACATGTGTGCCTGTGTATGTGTGCCTGTGTGCCTGTACATGTGTGCCTGTGCGCCTGTACATGTGTGCCTGTGTGCCTATACATGTGTGCCTGTGTGCCTGTACATGTGTGCCTGTACATGTGTGCCTGTGTGCCTGTACATGTGTGCCTGTACATGTGTGCCTGTGTGCCTGTACATGTGTGCCTGTACATGTGTGCCTGTGTGCCTGTACATGTGTGCCTGTACATGTGTGCCTGTACATGTGTGCCTGTACATGTGTGCCTGTACATGTGTGCCTGTACATGTGTGCCTGTGTGCCTGTACATGTGTGCCTGTACATGTGTGCCTGTACATGTGTGCCTGTGTATGTGTGCCTGTGTGCCTGTACATGTGTGCCTGTGCGCCTGTACATGTGTGCCTGTGTGCCTATACATGTGTGCCTGTGTGCCTGTACATGTGTGCCTGTACATGTGTGCCTGTGTGCCTGTACATGTGTGCCTGTACATGTGTGCCTGTGTGCCTGTACATGTGTGCCTGTACATGTGTGCCTGTACATGTGTGCCTGTACATGTGTGCCTGTGTGCCTGTACATGTGTGCCTGTACATGTGTGCCTGTACATGTGTGCCTGTGTATGTGTGCCTGTGTGCCTGTACATGTGTGCCTGTGCGCCTGTACATGTGTGCCTGTGTGCCTATACATGTGTGCCTGTGTGCCTGTACATGTGTGCCTGTACATGTGTGCCTGTGTGCCTGTACATGTGTGCCTGTACATGTGTGCCTGTGTGCCTGTACATGTGTGCCTGTACATGTGTGCCTGTGTGCCTGTACATGTGTGCCTGTACATGTGTGCCTGTGGGTCTGTGTGCCTGTGTGCCTGGATCAGGCCTGAGTGCCTGGCACTCACTACTCAGTCTCCTTCCTCTCACGTGTCATATTGGCACATGAAAGCACACACACACACACACACACCACACACAGGTACACACACACAGACATGTTCTTGTGCATACAGATATATACCAGAGGCACCAACAAAATGGTTTTATAAATTTTTGATTCTCTACATTATAATCCCAAAATTTGGAAGGAAGGGGTTATGAGTTGAAGGTCATTGTGGGCTACACAGAGAGTTCAGAGCCTGCCTGGGATGTGAGAGACCCTAACGAATTTCACAGGGTGGGGGTGGGAGAGTGGGGGATGGCTCGGATGGCGCTTTTTTTTTCCATGCATGAAGGTCTGAGTTTGAGTCTCAGAACCTGTATAAAACAAAAGGCTGGGCGTGGTGATAAGTACCCCAGTGCTGGCGCTCACCAGCCAGCCAGCCATGCCTGCTTGGCAAGCTCCAGGCCAATGAGAAGCCCTGTCTCAAAAGTAAAGTAATCAGAACCTGCAGCATGACACCTGAGGTTGTCCTCTGACCTCTGCACTTTGACCTGCGCCCTTACGCCTATGCTTTCACGTGGACGTGTGCACACAGGAAGAGCCAAGAGCCAAGCTGGGTGCCCAGGGTCCAACTAGAAACTCATGTGGTAGAGCAGCCAGAGCTACTGAGTCTAGTGAGCTTAGTGCCCCCCCACACACTCCCTGGCCCCCATAATATCTCAGGGCCCAGCAAGGAGCTTAGGAGCCGACCCCAGGCCCACAGTCCGTCTTTGGAGGATGGAGACATGGCCTAATCACCCCAGGGCTGCACAGGTGTCCACTCCTTCCAGCTTTTTCCCAGGACAAGGTTCAGACTCCATTTCCTGAGCCTCAGGGGCAACTCCTGCCTCTAGCCCACCACTCACAGCCAGGCCCCACGCCATTTTCCCTCACCGTCCTTGAATAGGGCTCATCCCGCCCCGAGCCCCAGACATCCCCTTGTCCCCTGCATCCTCTCAGAAGCTGGTCGAGTGCTGTGGGCCCCTGGGGAGTGTGCAGTGTGACCCTCACACCTGAGCCTGGGAGGAAGAGATTTTTAACTCAGTTTCACCTCCCGGCTTCTCCTGGAACCTTCCAGTGAGGCAGGAGCGGTCTGGGTTACCTCTTCTCTCATCCAAGGCACTTTGTAAACAGTGACTTTTGTTGGCTTTTTAAAGGGGCCTTGTATATTTTTATGCACCCAAAATTTATGGAAATAATTAAGATATTTGATTACAATTCCATTGTGGCTGTTTACTTGCAGGAAAAAAAACCTTTGTTCGCGCACACCCCCTCAGTGTGACTAATGCCCTTGGCTTTCTTTTTATTTTGAAAGCATAAATTTTCCTTGTTGATAGTGACTCTGTGCAGTGTTTGCAGAGGAGGCTGTTTTTACTAAGTTTCTGACCTAACAGGTTCTATGGAAGGATAAAGCAGCTGTTTGCACAGCCGGCCAGCTGTTTCTGCAAGGGCTCTGGGCCTGGAAAACGATGGCCGCTGAGCCTCTGTGGACCATTTTCCCTTGAGGTAAGAGTCAAGCAAAGGGATGGAGAAGCTTCTATGTGATCTGGTCGGAGGAATGACAGCACAACAAGGTTCCAGGCGGACCCAGGCATCCTGAAGAGCCGGGGGCCTCAGTGACCACGGTGGCCCAAGTGGAGGCCAGGTCCCATCAGCCCAGGCACGTTCTGCTTGGTCTCCTTGCCTCCTTCTGGATCTTGCTGGTTTCCACTGGTCCCTTCTAGATTCTTCTTAGTTCTGAGAGGTGCACCGGGCCATGCTGCGTTCTGTGTGGTGTGTGTGTGTGTGTGTGTGTGTGTGTGTGTGTGTGTGTGTGTGTGTTCACGTGCATGGGTGCACACATGTGTACATGCATGTTGAGGATAGATTACAAACATGGGTATTGGTCCCCTGGCACTCCATGCTTCCCTCCCTACCTGAAGCTGATTCTCTCACAGGGATGTGAAGCTGACTGTGTGAGCCCCAGGGAGCCTCCTGTCTCTGATCTGGGGTTACTGCTGTACACTACCAAGCTGGTTTTCCACATAGGCTGTGCGGCTCAAACTCCGGTGTTTATGAGCTGAGCTTCCTTCCAGCCCTCTACTGGATTTTACCGGAAAACTCACCATCTTCCTCTCTCAAGCCAAAGGATCATGTAAAGAAAGACTCAGGATGTGCAAAGCCCTTGGTGTCTTAGTCAAGGTTCCGTTGCTGTGAGGAGACACCATGACTACGGCAGCTCTTAGAAAGGAAAACATTTAACTGGGGCTGCCTTGCAGTTTCATTGTCCCTTGTCACCATGGTAGCATGCAAGCAGAAATGGTGATGGAGACGGAGCAGAGAGTTAGGCATCTTGATACCCGGGCAGCAGGAGACGGTGTTCCACACTGGGCATAGCTTGAGCACAGGCGACCTCAAAGCCCGCCCCCAAAGTGACACACTTCCTCCAACAAGGCCACACCTCCCAATAGTGTGGCTTCCTATGGGCCACACATTCACACACATGAGTCTATGGGGGCCTGCCGTTCCTATGCGAACCACCAGCCCTGGCTTCAACCATCTTTCTTGTTATCACACTGTCTCTTATGTTTGGGGCACAGAGATTCCAGAAGGTAGCAGGTATTACCCCAGCCTCTGCCGTGAAGGGCATGGGGGTGTACGCAACCCATAGTCACTCACCGTCACCCCATGCCGTGGGGACAATCACTCCCATCCCTGCGGTATGAAGACAGGTGGCAGAGCTGGGATCCCAGTGTAGACCTGCTGGCCCTCCAGAGGACAGAGGACAGTCACGTGCTATTTCTGCATCCTTTAAGGAAGTCACAGCTTAAGAGGATAAGAGGGACACAGTGTCCAGGAGCCCATGACTCAGCCTCCTGCACAGGCTGTCACCAGCCAGGCTTTGGCACAGGGTGCTTGGACAAGGCTGCTCGACATCTCCAGGCACCAGGGAGCTGATCTAATTTTAGCTCCCGAGCCTAGAATGATCTCCATGAGGAAGAGCATTCAACACCTGGCTGTTCCCAGACCCCAACTATCACAGGCCAAGGGTCCAGAAAGGCCCACCCTCACACTCCATTGCCCAGGGCCCCAGGGATGCCAGCCGCTCCCGGATACCATCCCAGGCAGAAAATGTCCTTCCTGCTGCCAAGTACAAATGTCCCCCTGTCTTCCTGGGAAGGCCTGGCAAGAATCAAAGTGCAGGGCTGGCAGGGAAGCCAGGGCTTAAAGATCAAAGGTAGTCTCCAACTGGGCTCCCTACCCCAGGGCTGCAGGGGACTCTCCCCACCCCAAAGAGCTGTAGGTGGCTCCCCCACCATCAGAGATGCAGGCTGTATCCCCTACCAGGGCTGCAGGTGGCTTCCCCCCCAACTCCAGAGCTGCAGGTGGCTCCCCCCATCTCCAGGGCTGCAGGTAGCTCCCTCTCACCTCCCAGGGCTGCAGGTGGCTCACCCCACCTCCCAGGGCTGCAGGTGGCTCCCCCACCCTCCCAGGGCTGCAGGTGGCTCCCCCCCCACCTCCTAGGGCTGCAGGTGGCTCCCCCCATCTCCAGGGCTGCAGGTGGCTCCCTCCCACCTCCCAGGGCTGCAGGTGGCTCCCCCCCACCACCTCCCAGGGCTGCAGGTGGCTCCCCCTATCTCCAGGGCTGAAGGCGGCTCCCCACACCTCCCAGGGCTGCAGGTGGCTCCCTCCACCCCACCAGGGCTGCAGGCTTGGTGCCCTCTCCTCCTTGAGGACACCTTCTCAGCAATCCAAGGCAGCAGCTTCCTCCCCCGACAGCCCCACCCTCTGCCTTCACATGCAGCCAAGCCTTGCCTCTTAGAAGTGACTCTGAATCAGGAAGTAACAGGAGATTTCTGTCTCCATGTCCTACCTCTTAACAGTGAGAAAGAACATGTCGGAAGAGGGGCTGAGTGAACGGGGAAGGTGCCTGGGGCAGGGTGGACAGCAGCCCATGGGTCCAGTAGCTGACAAACAGGTAGGCGAATGTGGCCTGTTGGTATTGTGGAAGATTATCCCACCCCTGGTCAATCAACACTACAGCATGGATGAACTACACAGTGAGCAAGGAAACAGTTACAAGGCCCACGGGATGTGTTGTTCTGTCCTGTGATAGGTCCAAAATGGAAACTTCTTGCTGACCAAAAGGAGATGAGGAGCTGGGAGCTGGGAGGTCAGGGCCCAGCAGGTGCACGGCTCTCCTTGGATGATGAAGATGTTTCAGAATCAAAGTGTTTTCACCATGCGATGAGTGCGCAAAATGCCACCAAAGTGTTCACTGTAAAACGTATCCTGGGCTTCCGAGATAAAACACTTGCCCCCAAACCTGAATACATGAGTTCAATTCCCAGAATCCACAGGGTGGAAAGAACGAACAATTCTTGTCAGTTGTCCTCTGACCTCTAGGCGGGCAGTGGCATCCGTGACCCCCACCAAACATATACTAACTGTGTGAATAAATAGGCAGGCATGGTGGCACACATCTTCAGTCCCAGGGCAGAGGCAGGTGGGTCTCTCTGACTTCAAGGCTAGCCAGGGCTACATAGAGAGACCTTGCCTCAAAAGACAAACAAAAAAAGATTTTCATGTTTAATCCTTAATAAAGGTGATTTTGTATCATTTAAATTTTGAGAAAAGAAATGGAGGTCTGAGGTGATGGGAGGACGGGGGTGGGACCGGATGGAATCGCGGTGAGCAGAGCTTGAGGAGAAAAGGCTTGTTCAGGGAGCAGAGCAGAGCAGAGAGCAGGCCGTGGTCAAGACCTTCTGAACAGAGGACTGCCAAGGCAAGCTGCAGAGGACCCACAGTGGGGCCGCACTTCTCAGGGAACACAGCAGGAAATGTTCTGACTACCCAGCACACATGCCTACAGCTACAGAGGTGAGTTCAGCAGTGCATGCGCGTCTGTCTGTGTGTGTGCGCGCACGGATGCACATGTGTATATATGTGTCGCATGCATGTGTTTATGTGCAGAGGCCAGAAGTTAATCCTGGGTGTTGTTCCAGGATTGAGTCATCTACTTTATTTTTTAAGACAAGGTCTCTCATTGGCCTGGACATCACCCAATTAGGCTGGCTGGCTAGAAATCCCCAGAGGTTGCAGGCAGGCACCGGCGCACACGGCTATGCAGGCCTTTGGGAAGTCTTTATGAAATGAAGCTTTATGAAGACACAGCAAGCACATTACCGCGCTGTTCCCAGCACCTGGCTCTTGCCTGTCCACAGCCCTTGAACAAACTGGCCGAGGAACACACTACCCTTCTCTCCCATTCCAAGAGGAAAGTGAAACACAAGTCTACCAAGAAGTGAGCTTGGCAATGAACGGCAGCGCTTCAAGGCGAGGAGGAATGCACGCATCCACCTCGATGACGTTTACTGCACTATTGTCAGTAATCACAGCACAAATAGAAGCCAAAATCAGCAAGGTGATGAAAAACCTGAATAACTGAAACGGCACAATTAACAGTGTTTATTACAAATATCCCTCACCCGGTAGTCTGCAGCCCATGTTCCGGTAAATATGCCAGCAGCAGGTCTCAAACATCTCAAAAGTAGGTTGGGCTGTGATGGGCTGAGTGAGAACGGCCTCCACTGGGCTTATATATTTGAGTACTTGGTCTGCAGTTGGTAGAACTGCCTAGGAAGAGTTAGGATGTGTGGCCTTGTTGAAGGTGGCGTGTCACTGGGGGTGGGCTTTGAAGTCTCCCAAGCCCATGCCGGGTCCAGTCTCTGATTCTATGTCTGTCTCTGTGTCTCTGGGTCTATTTCTCTCTCTCTCTCTCTCTCTCTCTCTCTCTCTCTCTCTCTCTCTCTGTGTGTGTGTGTGTGTGTGTGTGTGTGTCTCTCTCCTCTCTCTGTCTCTCTCTGTCTCTCTCTCCTCTCTCTCTCTCTTTCTCTCTCTCTTTGTATGTGTGTGTGTGTCTGTCTCTCTGTCTCTGTCTCTGTCTCTCTGTGTGTCTCTCTTTGTCTCTGTGTGTGTGTCTGTCTGTCTCTCTGTCTCTGTCTCTGTCTCTCTGTGTATGCGTCTGTTTGTCTGTCTCTTTGTCTCTGTCTCTGTCTCTCTCTGTGTGTGTATGCGTCTATCTGTCTGTCTGTCTCTTTATCTCTGTCTCTGTGTGTGTCTCTCTCTGTCTCTGTCTCTGTGTGTATGTCTGTCTCTCTCTGTCTCTGTCTCTCCCTCTCTCTCTCTCTCTCTCTCTCTCTCTCTCTCTCTCTCTGTGTGTGTGTGTGTGTGTCTGTCTGTCTGTCTGTCTCTGCCTGCAACTTGAAGATCAGATGTGAGCTCTCAGCTACTGCTCCAGCACCATGTCTATCTGTCGCCACACTCCCAGACATCATGATAATGGAAATGCAAGCAAGACCTCAGCTAAATGCGTCTCTCATAAGTTGCCTTGGTCATGGTGTCTCCTCACAGCAGTAGGACAGACATTAAGACAACCAGTAAAATGGCTCCCCAGTGTGACCTGCTTGTCCCAAGCCTGACAATCTGAGCATCGGCCCAGGACCCACTTGGCACTAGGAAAGAGCTGACTCCTATAAATTGTGCCCTGACCTCCACACATATGCTATGGCATGAGGACGTACACACATGCACACACATGCACACACATGTACACACATGTACACACACACACCTAAACCAACCAATTTTTAATCTAGAAACATTTGCATTATATAGATAATGTTTTCCAAATTACTAAGCAAACTAGAAATCAAATAAGAATCTGGAAACAAAAAGATTCTAGGAGAATAAAATTTCAAAACGAAGAAACAGTTTTAGACAATTTAATGCAGAAATCATAACGCAACTCGAACCATTTTGAACTCAATGATAATAGGAAGTCTACTCATTAAAATGTGGAGGATAATGGGACCATTAACTTAAATTTTTATAGAAAAGGGGCAAACCGAAAATAAGCAAGACGAGCTCGCCACTTACGACACCAGGAAGGACTGGAGAAAACACTGATAGGATACGGGAGCACAAAATAAGTGTGAAAAGACGTCCCCGCCACAGGAAGTCTGTGATGCAGATGCAAGCAACAGACTCCAGAGTTCTTGGGAAAGAGCAATACAGACGACGAAGTTTTGATGGAAAAATAGGACAATATTGGGAGTGAGAGGAACATTCCTGGAGAAGTTCCCAAGATTAAAGAGTTGTTGGGCAGATGCATGACCGTCTTGCGGCAATAAATTGGGAACACATGAAGTGGACAGACTCCAAGAGAATAAATGTACCAAACCTGCCTCAAGAAAATACAGCTTAGAACCCGTGATGTTCTTATGAACACAGAAGTCGAAGCAGTAGATTACTAACACACCAGGCCCAGCACCGGGGTGATAAACATTCAAACATTACCAACCCCAACCTCACACAAAGTTCTCCAAAGCATAATTAATTACCCTGGGCCTTGAAAAGCATATATTCCATCTACTTGGACAAGAGCATCATGGGAAAAGCAACCCAGAGGCTAGCATGACTCAGGGACAGAGAGGTTTGGTCACTCTTTAATAAACCTCAACAAACTGACTGAAGCCAGCCATATATAAAAAACGGTGACACCATGAGTCAGCTGGGTCCCTCCTGGGGCTAAAGAGTCAGATGAACATTACAAAATAAATAAATACAACACGTGGTATCATCATGGGAGAAAAATATGGCCATTGTTTTAAAATTTTTATATAAATGTATAATACATTATATAGTATATGTATATAATATATATTTAAATAAAAACTTTAAAAGGGCAGCTCCTTGTCAGGGGCAATGTTGAGCTGTCATCACATGTATTAACATATCAGTGTCTAAATGCTATTTAGGGTATTTATATGTAATATATAATGTATTATATATAGTATATTACATAGTATATATAATATTATATTATGCTCTCTCTCTATATATATGAGTATTTTGCCTGCATGCATGTTTGTGTACCATATGCATTCAATGCCAACAGAGGCCAAAAGAGGGCATGAGATCGCTTGGCACTGGAGTTACAGACAGCAGTGAGCTGCCCTATTGGTGCTGGGGACCGAGCCTAGGTCCCCTGGAAGAACAGCAAGTGCTCTCAACTGCTCCCTCCAGCCTGGCCATGGCCAGTTCTTAACGGCTGGCTTGGAAGTACTCATTACCATCAAAGGTCCACTTGTGATGAAAGAATAAAAATCTTAGAAAACTGGGATTAGATAACTTTCCTGACCAAATAAAATATTCATATCACGCAGCAAAACACACAGAACAAGACCTTGACAAATGCCAGCAGTAACCAAGAGACATAGCTAAATGTCTGTCTGTCTGTCATTTATCTATTTATCTATCTATCTATCTATCTATCATCTATTTATTTATCTCTGTGTCCCTTTCTCCCTTGACAAACAGCAGCAGTAACCAAGAGACATAGCTGGATGTCTGTCTGTCTGTCATCTATCTATCTATCTATCTATCTATCTATCTATCTACCTATCTATTTATCTATCCATCCATCTACCTATCCATTTATTTATCTATCTATCTATCCATCCATCCATCTATCCTTTATTTATCTCTGTGTCCCTTTCTCTCTCCCTCCATCCCTCTCTCCTTACAGTGCATCATGTAGCTCAGGCTGGATCAGATTTGCTATGTGGCTGAGGATGACCTTGAACTTCTGATCCTCCGGCCTCTACCTCCTGTGTGTTGGGGTTATAGGTGTATACCACCACATGGTGCTGAGGACCTACATTGGGATCTCATGCATTGACAGGTAAGCAACCTACCACATCCCCAGCCCAGAAGAGTCTCTTTTAATATGGGACATGAGACAAGAGTTGCTGTGAGTACCAGTTCTCATCAGCATCACTCAAGAAGTCTGCATTGTGATCCAAGAACAGGAAACACAGGCTGCAAACTCAGGAGAGGGAGGAGCACCAACCTCTACACACACTGATGATGCGATTATAGAGAAAGAGAATCCACCACACTCCAGTGGCAATGCTTCAAATGAAAGCTCTTAGCGAAGTAGCTGGACATAAAATCAGCACACGGAAGTAAATTAATATCATTACAACTGTGACAAACAAAATATAACTTAAAAGAAACCAATTATAATTGCAATTTAAATCTAATCTTTCTAAGACTAACTTCTCGGGGTTAATCTTAAGAGTGAATTTATGAGCAAGACAAAGATTTTTGGTGGTTCGGGTCCGTAATTCCAGCACTCGGGTGGCTGAAGCAGGAGGATTGCTGCAAGTTCAAGGTCAGCCCGAGACACATAGAATCGCTGTCTCCAAAAAGAGATTTCAGAAAATAAAATATAGAATTGTGAATGAATTCAGTATAGATGCCTTAAACATATATCAGAGATGCATCATACTCAAAAACACAAGGGTCAGTATCGTGGAAAGATCTGGAAAATAGGTTCAAAGTAGCTACGATCAAAATCAACATGGGAATTCGAGATCCCAGGACGGCTTGTTTCTGTGTCAGGCGTGGGAAAGCGAAGGGCAAGAGCAGGCCACACCAACACTGCATCGAAGCCTCTCACAGGACGCGTGGAGAGAGCCCGGTCCGCTTCCTGCCAGGACGCATTCTGAGCCGGGAGCCACGAAGGAAGTCAGACTGACCCCAGGGTGCAGCCTGACACACAAACGGATATTGGGCACATAAGACACACGCCGTGCACAGAAGTGTAATGTGCACAGGTGAGGGAAAGGGTGGAGTGTGCAGAAATGCTGTGGAGAAAGGGGGGGGGACTTTCCCACACAGAACGGCTCCAGGTGGGCTAAAGTGCAAACACGAAGAACGAGGCGCTGTAACTTTTAGAGAGTCACACAGAGGGTGGTGGCAAGTGCTGCTTGGAGTGCAGAGCTCTTGAGTAAGCACTACAGCGTCAATCATAAGTACTGAGAAGATAAAAATGAAACTGTCCACCAAAGACCAGTAAGGACACTACCTCAGGGCTGGGGGCGGGGGCTCAGTTGGTAAGAATGTGAGCCTGGGGCCGGGCGTGGTGGCGCACGCCTTTAATCCCAGCACTTGGGAGGCAGAGGCAGGCGGATCGCTGTGAGTTCGAGGCCAGCCTGGTCTACAAAGCGAGTCCAGGACAGCCAAGGCTACACAGAGAGACCCTGTCTCAAAAAAAAAAAAAAAAAAAAGAATGTGAGCCTGAGTTCCACTTTAGAATCCACATTAGAAAATGTTTAAAAAGCTGGACATGGTGATGATGGGCTGCACCCCGGCATCTAGGAACCCAGGACAGACAGATCCCTGGGGATCCGCTGGCCAGCCAGCCTACTCTACTTGGCAAATCTCAGGACAGTGAAAGACTTTGTCTCACAAAGGAAGGTGGACAGCATCTGTGAAAAGACAAACAAGGCTGTCCCCAGCCTCCACCTGCGTAGGCACCCACCCACACCATCACCACACACTTGACCATGCACACACCGACATACACACAGGCACACGCACATACACACGCTCACACATATACATGCTCACATACTCATATATATGTTTTTGTATGTATTTACAAATACTGGTGCATCAGTGTCATTGCAACTAGATTCTATCTTGCACTTAAAAATAAGTGAGGCACAGTGTGTGCTTGTCTTTGGTAGGCGTGTGCATACACCTGGAGCACGGATGTCACATGTTCTACTCACATGTTTATGAGGAAAGATAACACGAAGCAGCACTGCAAGAGAACAATGGATGATTTCATTTGTGTAACATTTTTTAGAACCTATAGACGATGCTGTGTGTTGCTAAGGACCCCAGAGATACGTGAAAAGGAGTGGAAATGGAAATATATATAAGATTGGGAACAGCGCCACAGCGCAGAGAGGGACACTATTGCGCTCTGGTTTTCTTTGTAAATGGCAGAGGGTGAGAGCTGACACAGTTGGTGGTCGGATCTCTAACTTCCCTCACAAGATCTACGGAAATCAACACGGCTACCCCTTCACATTGGCAAAGTTTGCCCGTCTAGGGTGGTTTTATGCATCCACCGGTAATTGGCGGGATCTTAGGTAGCCCAGACTAGCCCCAACCTCACTATGTAACCAAACAGACCTTGGAGCTTCCAATTCCCCTGCCTCCACATCCTGAGTGCTGCCACTCCCCTCCTCAGCTCTCTGTTGCTGGGGTCTATATGTTACAGGGAGTCCATATATTACTTGGGGTCCATATGTTACTGGGGGGTCCGTATGTTATTGAAAATAGGGCTGCTGTATAGTCCTCATCCATTTAAGTGATTTGGCCAACATAGTTTAGCCTCTTTTTAAAAATAGGTCCTTTTAAAAAGCCAGCAAAGTCTGGCATTAATGTCATACTTCCAACATTTCCACAGTTTTCTGAAACGCATTTCCATAAAGAAAAGTGATGGTTCTGAAAGGGCCAAAAGGGTCTCCCTTTTGAGGAAAGATACTCCTGAAGGGGCTGGAGAGATGGTTCTGCAGTCAGGAGCACTTGATGCCCGTACAGAGAGGGTCTGGGCTTGCTTCCCAGCAGCCACATGGCTTGGCAGTTTGCAAGCATCAATAACTTCAGGTCAGGGGAGTCCAACACATTCTTTTAGCCTCCATAGGTATCACACACAGGTGTGGCATGCATATACGCAG
The DNA here is from genome assembly GCF_964271855.1 of Acomys minous. Lineage (NCBI taxonomy): Eukaryota > Metazoa > Chordata > Mammalia > Rodentia > Muridae > Acomys > Acomys minous. The sequence continues at coordinate 125,071,002 of NC_140487.1, forward strand.
GTCGAACATTCATATGCATGAATCAACACACACACACACACACACACACACACACACACACACACACACACACACACACGGGAAGAGTCCTAAAAAGAGCAATGCCGTTATATAGGCCTTTGCCATGGAAACCAGAGACAAAGAGTGCATAACTATTTGTCTAAGGACATAGCACCCCCAAACTACTTACACACGGTTGACAGCACTGGTCTCTCTGCCTAATTAATCAGCCCTTATTCAAGTACAATGAACCTTACTGGATAAAATACTGAGGGGAAAAAAAGAACAAGTAATTCTGATATCCAGGCAATCTGTCCCCATTTCTCCCGTGGCGTCTGACTCGATGATCAACACTGTACATGCCAGCTCAGAGCTGTCCTGGCCACAGCCATGGACCCCCAAACTCCAACTGTCACTTATCAGGGGTGCCTCCTCTTTGCAATAAGGTGCCAGTAAGAGCAAGAGATGCCAACTCAAATACAAGCCCGCTGGCTGCCCACCGCCCGCCCATCAAAGCCCTAGCATCCTTGAGAAATCCCCAGATTAAATAAGTATCTGGCAGAGGACTATTGGCAAAAACGATAATAAATTCAGCTCAATTCTCACCACAAACTGGCAAACTCCATCAACAACCCAATCCAATCTGTCTGCCTCAACTTCTAAATGGCTGTTGACGGTGCCAGCCGGGGCCTGTGGGATCCCGGAAGCCTGGAGTCAGTATCGCATGCCTTGTTATCTGCGAGAAGCACTGAAGTAAACTGAGGAAGGACACGACCTCCACACAGGCTCATCTGTCTGAACACTTAATCCCCAGCCGGTGGCTCTCTTTGGGGGACTGTGGAGTCTTTAAGAGGTGAAGCCTCGGGGGAAGTGGGTCGCTGTGGGGCTGGTGAGTTTGAGGCTACAGCCTGGCCCTGCTTCCTTCACTGGCTCTGCTTCCAAGGACCACCTCAGTGTGACCAGGTGACTTCGGTTCCTGTTGACACCCCTCCCCCACCATGATGGGACATTCCACAAATTGTGAGCCAAAGGATACTTTTCTTTATGTTGCTTTCTGTCCGGTATTTGGTCACAGCCGTTAAAATAAAGCACACTTCCCTCTCCGGGACCCATCACAGACGGCCGAGCTTGCACTGGCACTTCTGTGGTGTCTCCATCACTCTCCTTCTTGGTCCTACACACTGAGCGCTGAAGGGATGCTAAAAGCTGGAGATGGAGGCAGGGGTGGAGAGCCTGTGCTTGCTGGAGGGCAAGATGTACAAGAAGGAGCCACTGTGACACGTGGGGTGTGGCATTCTCTAGGCACCGACCCTCCACATCCCACTCCGAGCTGCTCTCCTATTCGTTACTCCTCCCACCATGTCTCTCTTGGTCCCAGAGACTATCAGCAACATCCTGTACCATACTCTGGGTCTGTTCTCAGGCTCCATGAATCCTGACCATCCCCAAAGATGATGTCTTCTGGTAGCCCACATACCATAATTCTAAAAGCCAAGGGGGCAGTCGGTGCCCCCACTGCTGTTTTTGGTTCCAGATTATCTATCCACCATGCAGACCCGAGTCCTCTCACTGCTGATCTCTCTCTCCCTCTCCTAACTGCCCCTCCCTTTAAATCGCAGCCACCTGTAAACTCTGCACCATCATGCACGGCTCCTTCTTTTCTTCCTCAGTCGTGAGCCCATCATCAACGTGGATGATTTGGCATTCATGTCTGTCCTCTACACTCCCCCCCACCCTACCCCCCCCACCCAGTGCCTCCCAGCCCCTCCACCTCCTGCCTCCCCTCTCACCATCCAACCCTGGCCACTCAACCTCCGGACGGCACAGGCAGATGTCTCTGAAATACCCACTGTCAGTCTCTCCTTCCCTGACCGGCATCTGCCAGGCAGTTCTCCCCCGAGCTAGTACTGATGGACAGTCTCACAGGACAGGTGAACTCCTGGACACTCGGCTTCTTCATTCCTCATTGCTCCCCACCCCCTGCACTCTTACTTTCCTTTAACTGGGTTGCAAAGCCTGTGGTTACCTTCTCCCCTAAACACCAGCCCCCCTCCCACCAAGCAATGGGCTGGAGTGGGTAGGGAGACATGGAGAAGGAGGGGCTGGATCTAGACAGCCATGGCCCATTCCGACTCTGTGCACAGCCCACACTTCCTGCTTCTCTGCTTGTCGTACTGCCGTGGAAGAAGCAGCATCCAGCTTCTGTGCCCATCAGAGGCCACCGTTCTTCCGGACTGGGTACCTCCCCCGCCTCCAGCAGTCCTCTCTTGTCTGAACTATCTGATTCCATCTTCATGGCTTTTCCATCCATATTTAAGTACTCTCTAGGGTCTCTGCTCTGTAAGCCTGGCTGATGCCACATCCCATAGGATCCATGGATTCTCTGCCGCCTTCAGAGCCCAGAGTCTGGAAGGTGTGGGGCTGTCACGGTCATTTCTCACCCTCCCACTCTCAGGTCACATCAGCCTGACTTCCGGTCTGCTGAAACCACTTTTATTAAGATCAAGACCGAGTGTCTATGACCACAGGTGATGGCCACTTCTCAGCCTCCGTAATTTGACTTTCAGCACCGGACAGCTCCAGGGTCGGCAGCCTCCTTAGATGAACCCTGTCCCTGTGGAGTCCCCACTGTCTCCTGGCTTCCTCCACTCCCACTGAAGCCAATTAAGTTCCCTGGTTGGACTCTTCTTTCTGTGCCTGGCTGCTGGTGGACTCCACTGTTCAGTGTTGGACCCCCTGTCCATCTTTCTCCATCTGTGTTTCTGTCCCCTTCTTCGACTTTACGCAGTCTACATGCTGACAACCTACATGTACCCTGACAGGGCCCTGACCTCTCCACTCATTAGCACCATCCCCCCTCTCATCTGAGCCTGGAACGCCCAGCAGGCCTGGGAATCACAGTTTACTCAGAAGAAAGCTTGCCTCACCCTCCCCTCTCCATTAAAGGGAAATAAAAGCCTCAGCTACTTATCTCCTGCTCGTCTACACATAATCTACACACACTCTACACACAGTCTACACACAATCTACACACACTCTACACACACTCTACCCACAGTCTACCCACAGTCTACACATAATCCACACACAGTCTACACATAATCCACACACACTCTACCCACAGTCTACACATAATCCACACACAGTCTACACACAATCTACACACAGTCTACACATAATCTACACACACTCTACCCACAGTCTACACATAATCTACCCACAATCTACCCACAGTCTACACATAATCTACCCACATAATCTACACATAATCTACCCACACTATACACACAGTCTACACATAATCCACACACAGTCTACACATAATCTACACACACTCTACCCACAGTCTACACACAATCTACCCACAGTCTACACATAATCTACACACACTCTACCCACAGTCTACACATAATCCACACACACTCTACCCACAGTCTACACATAATCCACACACACTCTACCCACAGTCTACACATAATCCACACACAGTCTACATATAATAAGCAAACAGTCTACACACACTCTACCCACAGTCTACACACAATCTACACACTGTCTACACCCACTCTACACACTGTCTACACCCACTCTATATACATTGTACACCCACACTACATGCAGTCTACAGCACTCTACACACAATCTACAGCCAGTGTCCCAATATTTTGAGAAATGATTCAGTGTGCATCCTACTCAACCCCACCTCCTCAGGGTGTCTGAAATCAGGTCTTCTTGCTTTACTCCTGACTCATACAACCCATCTTTAATTGCACAAAATAATAAAACTTCAGCCTTTGCAACTAAACCTCTACTTTTCAAATAAAGTGGGGTAGCCACTTTAGAAAAAAAGTCTGTTGCCTCCATGAAAATTTGAACATAAGGTTGCCAAGTGACCCTGAAATTCTATACACTCAAAAGAAATGGAAGTATATGTCCGTGCAAAAATATGTTCATAAGTATTTACAATAGCATTATCATAATAGCCAAGAGAGGTTGAACATAGCAGTGAACAACTTTAATCCCATCCACTTGGGAGGCAGAGAGAGGCAAGTGGATCTCTGTGAGTCTGGGTCAATGGTGAGTTCCCTGGCAGCCTGGTCTATATGGTAAGTTCCAGATCAGCCAGAGCTACATAATGAGACCCTGTCTCAAAACAAACAAACAAACAAACAAACAAACAAACAATAATTAGCCAAGAGTAAACAGCCTAAACACTCATCAATAGACAGTTGGTTAAATAAAATGTAGGGTATTGTTCAGCAATTAAAAGGAATGTGGTGTAATGGGAGGATACAAGGGATGGGATAACAATTGAGAAGTAATATAAATAAATTAATAAAACATATTTTTAAAAAAAGGAATGTGGTGCCAATGGTGCCAACACACACAGTATGAGATCACTGTGGTAAGAGAAGGAAGGCTGTCACAGGAGAGCACACAGCTGTGATTCCATAAAATGTCCAGGATACACAAACCTGAGACAGAGATGGATCACAGGCTAAGAGCACTTACTGTTCTTGCAGAGTACCTATATGGCAGTGGCCCATAGCCAGCTGTAACTCTAACTCCAGGAGACTAATGCTCTATTCTGACCTCTGTGGACTCTTGCACATATGCGATACATATACATATCCTCAAGCACACACTGTACTTATAAAATAAATGAATGTATTTTTTAAATAAAAGAGACTCACAGTTGCCTTGGCCTTGAGGAGTTTGGGGAAGCAGGTAGTGAGAACAGTATGTCTTTGGGTAGGGTAAGGCTGATTGTTGTCCTAAAACTGACTGTCGATAGTTACACAATCAAAACACACTAAAATTCACTGCTCAGGACACAGCACACTCCGCTGTGGGGAGGTGGCTTGCTGCAGCACTCCCACAGCTAAGGCAGCTGCAGTGTCTTCCACAGGATGAAAAGGAAGCCCTGAGTGCCTTCCTGGGGCCTTCGGGAAGGCAAGGGGGAGAGGCAGAGGAGGAGGGAAGACATGAGGAAGCCCGCAAGGAGAGCACAGCGCAGTCAGAGGACCCACAGACGGGGGCGGGGGCGGGGAGGGGCCTGCCCACACATAGGATCCGGGAGCCTGAGTTTGCTCTGCTTTAGCAGAGAGAGGTCTTAAGTTAGGGAAAGACCAGAATGCAGGCTTCAGAAAACACCCCAACAGAGAGAATGAATCAAAGGAAGATGAGAGGGAGGAGAGAGAAGATGAGAGCTTTGCCAAAAACACTGGAAGGAGAACGGCAGGACGGCTCCACAGGGTAAGCAGGATACAGAGGGAGATTTAGCCCAGGAGTGAGTCCACACCAGTGGTGCGTGGATGTGAGGTGTTAGGGAGGAAAAAGACAAGAGTGTACTGAGTGGGTGTAGCCATGCACTGAGACCAAGAGACAAGAGATTTGAACTGATGGGCCACGTGCCCAGAGAGGCCGACAGAGGGAGCTGTCCAAAGTCAGTCGGGTGACTGTGCTATATACCACGGCAGGATTGTCTAGAAGGACTTAGGGTTCTAATGGAAACCAAATCCATAAAAGGAAATGAAAAAAAAAAAGACTGGGTAGTGGGCCTTGCTTCCCATGTGAGCAAGAGGACATACGTTTGATCCCTGGAGCACACACTTAGGACCCCAGCTTTTAGGGGGAGAAGAGGAAAGAGGATCCCTGGGGATCACTGACCCATCAGCCTAAACTATCTGGTGAGTTTCAGACCTGAGGAACTTGGGAGGTTGTCCTTTCACGAACACACACACACACACACACACACACACACACACACACACACCCCAAGATGTGTAATGGGGAACAACAAACCATCAGGAGTACTGAAACTTGGACAGTGCAGGAGGCACTGTGCACTTGCTGATGTTGACATAAACATCACGTCATCTTACAGAACGAGAGGAAGTGGACACAGGGGAGGCCAGCTTCCTTGACCCAGAGATATAGAGGAAAGTTCTGGGGAGCATGAAAGCTCAGATGACAGAAAACTGGGGTGGTCACTGTCCCGTCGCTGTGGGAACAGGCAGCAGGCTGAGGGTGTGACCGAGGACCTCAAGTGTGAGCAGAGGAGAAGGTGACCAGCCACCTGCTAGGATAAGGCGTGGAGGGAAGGTAACTGGGTGGACAGCTGGGTCATCAGAGCCTAGAGTCCAGCTGTTCTGATGTGCGTTTTTCTCATGTATGTGTGTGTGTGTGTCTGTCTATATGTATGTATGTATGGTACAGATATGTGTGCACACATGTGCATTTAGTGTGCCTACATGTATGGAGTCCAGAGGATGATGTCAAGTGTCTCTCCACCACGCGCCCCCTCACTCGCTAAGACAGCATCTCTCACTGAATGTGAACCTCAGCAATTTGGCTTCCTGACGCCGCCTCCTCAGCTTTGGAATCACAAGCGTACAGCCATGCTGCCTTTTTAAACGTGGCTTCTAGGGATCAAATTCACGCCTGCATACTCACGGACAAGGATTAGGGCAGCTAAGCCATCACACCAGGCTAAAAAAAAAAACCTAGGTTAAAAATGACTACAGCAAAAGACCCATCCATCACTTGGATTTTGCAATCAAGTTAAGGAAAATGTTGGGAGACAGCTTTTAAAGTCTCTGGTATAAGACTCTACCCCACCTTGGACTCCCATGGTCCTTTCCCTCGGGCTCTGCCTTAAAAGTAACCCCACTTTGGACCAAAACTACATATCTTTAAAACAGAAATTCTTCCTTCCACTGCTAGAAGATATTGTTTCCTTAAAAAAAATTACCCAGGGCTCTATGGTATTTTATAATGTTTTGTGTGAACATGTGTGAGTGAGTGTAGGTTCATGTGTACCTGGCATGCATGAGGAGGTCAGAGTTACTTCAGCCATCAGTCTTCACCTTGATTTTTTTGTTTTTTTGTTTTTTGTTTTGTTTTGTTTGTTTGTAGCCTTGGCTGTCCTACACTTGCTTTGTAGACCAGGCTGGCCTTGAACTCACAGCGATCCACCTGCCTCTGCCTCCTAAGTGCTGGGATTAAAGGTGTGCGCCACCATGCCTGGCCCTTCACCTTGTTTGAATCCTAGTTTCTTCTTCACTGCTGCAGAATCCAGGCTAGCTGGCCAGGGAGCTTCTGGCATCTTCCTGTCTCTGTCTCCCATGTCTCCATAGCAACAGTGAGATCCCAAGTGCAAGCTACCATGTCCAGCTTTACATGGGCTCCAGTGACCCAAACTCCAGACCTCACAGTTGTGTGGCAAAGACCTTATCCTCCAAGCCATCTTCCCAGCCCTTTTATAATTTTTAAAAAATCATTATGTGCTAGGCATGGTAACATGTACCTTTGATCCCAGAACTTAGGAAGTGAGGGGGGGTGGTGTAGAGAATCAGGAGTTCAAGGCCAGCCTCATGGTCAAGGCTAGCCTCATGGTTAAGGCCAGCCTCATGGTCAAGGCCCGTCTCATGGTCAAGGCCAGCGTCATGGTCAAGGCCAGCCTCATGGTCAAGGCCAGCCTCATGGTCAAGGCTAGCCTCATGGTCAAGGTCAGCCTCAGTTACATAATGGACTCAAGGCTAGCTCGGGCTGCCTGAGAACCTGCTTCAAGCACACACATGATTTTATCAAAAAGCTCAAATAAAATAAAACCCATTGGCCCATCTCTACTTCTTACCAGACTTAGGAGCTGGACCATCTAATGCAGCCACCATGGATACTTTCTGGGCCCTCATCTTACAAGCCTGCCCCAATGACTGCTCTGACTCTCATATTGGTTATTCGCATAATCCTTTAGCTCTACGTTCACCAGATACATAGAAATCAACAAAAGGAGCATTGCTCAGCGTTCACCCAGTGTTTAACATGAAAATCATCAGACACACAGATAAGCTGAATTTTATCCAGAAAACAGTTGCCACCACCTAGAGTCTACAAACAACATTCTGCTGTCTCTGTCTCACAGCTAGCTGCCCAGTGTCTTCCACCCTTCATTGATCCACTCTATTTTTTTGATGCACCCTAAAGTTAATTGCAGACCCTGGCACACTTCTGCTGACGTATCATTAACGGGAGTTCAATATCTGCAGGTGTTTGTTTTAGGTAGAATTTACCGAGAACGAAACACAAAGAACTCAAATGTGTCGTGGGATGAATGTTGACAGATGCTGGTACCTATGGAAACCAGGATCCTGTCAAGATACTGCAAAAACCCAGGCAGGGCCTCAACTGCAGACACCATCATCTACAACACAGGCAATAACTGTTACAATTGCTTTCTGCCATAGATTAGTTCTGCCTAATCTACAAATTCAGATAAATAAAACACGTTTTATTTGGTGCCTAGTTTCTCCCACTCAGCATGATGGGAGTTGGATGGGTTTTTTTTTGTTTGTTTGTTTGGTTGGTTGGTTGGTTGTTTGGTTGGTTTTTTTGAGACAGGGTCTCTCTGTGTAGTCTTGGCTGTCCTGGACTCGCTTTGTAGACCAGGCTGTCCTCGAACTCACAGCAATCCACCTGCCTCTGCCTCCCGAGTGCTGGGATTAAAGGCGTGCACCACCAGGCCTGGCTGATTTTTTTAAAAAGATGTGTGTGTGTGCATGCACACGCGTGCATGCATGTGTGTCTAAGTGTAAGAGCGTGTTTATGTATGCCTGTGTGTGTGTGTCTCTGTGTGTGTGTGTGCATGCATGTGCATGTGTTCATGCAGCTAACCACAGAAACAGGATACATAGTCACCTAGAGCCACAGTTGCAGGCGGGTATGAGATGCCTGACGTGGCAGCTGAGAACCAAGTCCAGTCCTCCGTAAGATCATGAGCACTGTTCCTTTTTAAACAGTGTTCTCCCTCTCCTAGCACGGTGTTTCTGAGAGCCACACGTGTGTGACATGCGTGGAGATTCGATTCTTTTCACTGCTAAGTACTATTTAGTTTGCTCACTCACCCGTTGGCCACTTGTGGACTTACTTTCTGTTTTTAGTTACTAAGAGTCAAACTCCCAAAGCGTCCTTATGTGAGTCTGTCTGGGAGCACTTGCTCTCACTGCTGGTAAGTGTCCAAAAGAGGAATTACCAGATCATGGGGTGTATGTTTGCTTGATCTGTAAGAATCCATTTGATCCGTTTCCTGGATGTTCAGGCTGTTTTATGTCCCCAGTGCTCTTGTCTGTGGCTTTCTGCTGCTCCCACACCCTTGCCAACCTTTGCACCCCCTGCTTCTTTTGAACTGTAACCAGTAGCTAGGGGCATTGTGTGCCACAGTGTGGCTTTTCACTTGAACTCTCCTGTCTAGAGCGTCTGACAGTTACTTTTTTATCACACTAAGAGAAAAGAGAAGCCCCCTCTACCTCCAATTTGCCAAAAGCTTTTATCATTAATGTTCCTATTGAATGCTATCAAATACTTTTTAGGCATCCAAGGTCCTACCGATGCAGGGCTCTCAAGGAACATGTCAGCAATCTCTGTAGAGGAGCCAGGGAGATGGCTGGCCTGTAAAGTGCTATGTGCGTGAGGTCCTGAGTTCAGCCCTCAGAACTCCTCACATCTTAGACAAGCAGGCATGGCGATGGCACACATTTGTAATCCCAGACGCTGGAAGGCAGAAACAGGTGGCTCACAGGGCCTCACGGGCAAGCCAGTCTAGGTTTCCTGCTCCGAGCTTGTGAGAGACCCTGACTCAAAAAACCAAGGCAGGCAGCACCTGAGGAATGCCACCCAAGGTTGGACTCTGGTCTCCACATGCACCCATTCTCCTGTTTCTAACTCCCTGGCAACAGTTAAGTGGTCTTACCAAGAAAGATAGTGCTCAGTATCTGACTGTGTCAGCCACGAATGGTCCAAAGAACACAAGGCTTGCTTTAAGCTGAGGCCTGAGTAGCCTTCGTCCTGGCGTAAGAAAGCTTGACCAGGCTCTGTAGCCCCACAGGTAGCTGTGATGTCACACTGTGCCTTCTCTGTGGCATTTAGTCCTGCTTCCTACAGCAGGGTGGGTGGGACAGTGTTGGGGGTCAGAGGCACTCTTGAGCTCCCATGTCCCTGTTGGAAGCCTTCTCTGGCCTGTTCCCACATACATCTGGGAGGCAGCATCAGTGCCTGCCTCTGACTACTGATTTCTGCGTGTCGTGTGGGCACTGTGCATCCCTACAAGAGACGCCCAGCATATGTGGGACTGAATGAATGAGAAGCCAGCAGGGAATGCGCATCACCACACGGGGAAGACTACTGAGAAAGCAGGGCAGCAACAGAGGAGGCTCAGAGGGATGCACACTTGAGCGGTATCTCTTGGTCTTAGCCCCTTCCTGTTAGATATCTGTGTGTGTGTGTGTGTGTGTGTGTGTGTGTGTGTGTGTGTGTGTGTGTGTGTGTATGTGTGTGTTTCTTTCTGTCTCTTTCTATATCTGTCTCTGTCTGTCTGTCTCTCTGTCTCTCTCTCTCTGTCTCTCTCTCTCTCTGTCTGTCTGTCTCTCTCTCTCTCTCTCTTCTCCCCCCCCCCGTGTGTGTGTGTGTGTGTGTGTGTCTGTTTCTCTCTGTCTCTTTCTCTCTGTGTCTCTGTCTCTGTGTCTCTGTCTCTGTCTCTCTCTCTCTCTCTCTCTCTCTCTCTCTCTCTCTCCGTGTGTGTGTGTGTGTATGTGTCTGTTTCTCTCTGTCTCTTTCTCTCTCTCTCTCTCTCTCTCTCTCTCTCTCTCTCTCTCTCTCTCTCTCTCCTTCCTACCTACCACATGATGAACAGCTATGCTCTGCCACTCACTACCCTCATGACACTGTACCTCACCTTATCCCAGAGACAGCGGAGTTAAAGGACCATTGGCGGACACCTCAGCAGCTGTGACCAAAAGAGATCTTTCCTCTTTTGAAATTGTTTGTCTCAGATATTTGCTTTCCTAACACTCAGGCAGAGACTACTGGCCTCCTCCCACCGTGCAGGATAAGGCTTTGAAGGATGCCAATTTTGTGAGCGGCTCATGTCCTCCATACTGCTGCTAATCAGCATCCTCTTCCCTTCCGGTGACAGTGATATTGCCTTCACCAGCCCAAGATGCCACCTCACCCCTCAGACATGCAGCTGCTGTGTACCTGACACCTCTCACTTGCAGGTAATTCTGGGCCTTGACACTGCATGCACCCTGTGTGCTGTGGGTAGGAAGGACCCTCTACACAAGACATTCAATAAAGTACATCCACAGATTTCAGTCACAGGTTCCTGGCACCTACAAGCCCAGCCAGGCTAGGAGGATTCCTGAGGGAAGACGGACTTATAATATCCCCCAAACTACAGTATATTACCATAATGGCTCAAGGTTTTAAGTCTTGGATGTTGGCAAACCCCAAGAAGCCTATCCCAGCCCTCTGGGCCTGTTCCTGTCTCTCCGTGGACACAGCCTGAGGCAGCTGGAGGGACAGGAACATCACGGGATCAATGCCACCATCAGCACCTCAATACCTTTCTGATGTCACCACTCCACAGAACACCAGTAGAGCGTGTAAGCTCATTACAGTGTGGGTAGGAAATAGATCCTTAGACCAGCTCCTCCCAAAGAGAGGGACAGACAGAAAGGAGGGCTCATGGCACCTACACAGGGGACAGGATGGCAAAGGCTAGAAAGGGAGGACCAGGAATAGGTCTGGGGGCACTGGAATGAACTCTGTTGACCCCAAGGAAAAACCCACCGCATGCCGTCCACACATCACAGACTGCAGGATTCTAATGATGGACTTGTAGCGAAGGTGAGGCCAGGGTCAACCCATCCATCTTCGGACTTAAGGGGGGAACCCCCAAACTGTGCATGTGTCAACCTGATTTGATTGCTGTGACACTTCAGAGAAAGGATACCCATCCCCCACTAAGCTTCACCCAACTCTCCAGACACACATGGGACTGCCCACCAGTGCCCCCGCCCTGGCAGAGGGCCCAGAAGGAGTCCAGAAGAAGCCAGGGGCAAAATCAGAGCAGGTGCCAGGTCTCTGGCTCCAAGGTGCTTGGGTCCGCATGCTTAGGAACTACCTCCTAACTCAGACTTGCAGTGTTGTGTTCACCAAACGCCCAGAGGGAAGGGAGACTGTTGAGAACCTGAGGAAACTCACTGAGGAAGCAGGGAAGCCCGAGCTATGCCTGCTATCTTCCCTCCCCACCTTCCTCCTCCTCCCCCTGGGCACTGCTGTCTTTGGCTTAGACCATGACTTCTTTAGGAGATGACAGAGTGCGGCCACCCAGCCTGGTGCGAGTTGTCCTGCCAATGGACAGGCCATCCCTTTGGAGGCAACGCCGCCAGGAAATAGCACTTTTCCCTTAAAATAATGCTTGTCAACAGGAAGCTCTGTTAGGGCAGAAGCTGCGCGTTTCAGCGGCTTGAAGCACTTAACGTCTGATGTTTCCTTTTTTTCCCCCCTTATACCAAGTGACAGAAGATCGCCCCACTCCTGGCGTCTGTGTTCAGCTTTGCATTACAACAAAGTTTCCTAAGGAGCGGGGACTTTCTTTTTTCATGAATACAAAATCTTTCTATTATGGGTCTTCTCTCTCTCTCTCTCTCTCTCTCTCTCTCTCTCTCTCTCTCTCTCTCTCTCTTTTCATTCCAAACGCTGCAACAGGCAGCAGAGGGTTCAAGACATCCGTTCTCTGTTTTGCACAGCTCCCAGCCCAGCAGTCTGATAACCGCTGCGATTCAATGCTGCTGTACGCTGCCTGACTTGCTTCCAGTGTCCAGAAAATGACCTCAAGGAATTGGCAGTTTCTGCTGCTGGTGCAGTATGCAGATTCTGCAAACAAGATTTAGTTTCACAGCTGGTTTTCAGGACAGCTTAGAGTCAAAGATTCAAACTACAGAACGCAGCCAGCACACTCTTATCAAAATGTCAGAATCGATTTGGCCAGAAAACCTTGGCAGGCAACATCTGTGAAAGGTTAGGGGCCTGGGCCACTCCCTCCCACCGATTCACACAGCTGCCAAGTGCCTCGGGGCAAAAGGCACCAAAAGGCTGCCTGCACTTGAAGGGGGGGGGGTGTTGGGGGGTTGGGGGGTTGGGGGGCAGGGAGTAGGGGGTGGGCAGGGACACCCAAGGAGACTCCAGGGAGGTGGGGGAGCTTGTTGGGCAATTAGTAAAACCCAAAACATCCTCCCTACCCATGGGTGTTTTTAGCAACTGCAGGTGTGGTCTCCACAAGGTGTAGAAGTGGCCTTGTTAGAGACACAGAATGAAACGTTAAAGAGTATGCAGAGAAGGGGGGAGGGGAAGGGAGGAAAGAGAAGGGAAGGGGAGGAGAAGTGGTTCCGAGGTAAAGCCTCTGGCCCACTCTATGAACAAGTAAGGTGGAGATGAAACCCCAAGTTCAGGGGTTTTCCTGCTCTGCTTTTCTGTTGCTGTGACAAACACCAAACCCAAAAGCAGTTTAGAGGAGTCACAGGTTTATTTGGCTTTTACACATTCAGGTTGCAATCTGTCACTGGAGAAAGCAGGATGGGAACTCATGACAGGACCTTGAAGCAGAAACCAGGGGAGAGGCAGCTCTCACTGGCTCGGGCTCCCTGGCTGGTTGGTGCCCAGCCGGCTTTCTTCTACAACCCAGGACCACTTGCCCAGGAGTGGCACAGCTTACAGTGTTCTGGACCTGCCAACATCGATCAACAATCAAAACAGTTCCAAGGGTCCAAGCTGATGTCGCCAAACTCTCACCCAGCTGGGCCCCTCCCTCTTGCCAGGTGAGTGACTTTGGCTGTAGCAAGATGACAGTGACAATGTAACCAGGGCAGGGGCTCCAGGATGCGGCCTGCAAGGAGATGCTACTTTTGTTATTTTTCTCACAGGTGTGGCCAGACACCTGGCACGAAGTAACTTAAGGGGGGAGGGGTTATTCTGGCTCCTGGTTTGAGGGGTTACAGTCTCACATGGGAGGGAAGGCACAGCATCCCACTAGGAGATGCTCACAGCTATGGCAGTGGGAACTTGCTCACATCTGGACCAAAAAATGATGCTCAAGGACTTTCAGCTCATGGAAGGAACCAAGGCACATTCATAGTGGCCATCCCCCAGCCACCCTTCTCACACACACACACACACACACACACACACACACACACACACACACACACACTTAACCCTCTCAGGGAGCTCCTTCAAAGACAGGCTCAGAGGTGTGTCTCCTAGGAGATTAAAAAAAATAAAAAATAAATAAAAACTCTAGTCAAGTTGACAATGAAGATTGAACATCTCGATAGAAGTCGTGCTGTGCTGTCTGTGTGCATCTCTGGGGCATGAACGTACAAAGGAGCCACTTCCTATGAGAGGGGAGCCAAATATCATTGCAGCCCTGCAGTGGTTGGAGCGCCGGGAGGCTGGGTGGGGGGGTGCTGAGTGGTGGATACATGGGTCCAATAGTCACCAGCATCTCCTGGCTCCATGTAGGCTTACACTGAGGTCAAAACTAATTACCAATTCTCATATTTTTCCCACTTCAGACAGAATCATAACACTATTAAGAGCTAATACATTTATTACTGTGATTCTCAACCGGGCAATATTAAAACCTGTGAAAGTGACTTTGCAAATTACCAAACAGTCACCAAGCTAATGAAGCAAGGCTTTTAAAGTGACTGAGGAATAATTCCTATATTATAAGGACAGCAATCTGTGAGCGGAGATTTGGTTTTTAAAAACACACACACACACACACACACATTATAACATATAATAGAGAATGTTAATCTGTGGTGAATCCAATCTGAATAGAACAAAAAGAAAAAGCAGAGGAAAGAGAAAAAAAAACACAGGCCAGAAGGGGGGCATGGGAGCCCACGGGCAGAGAGCTGCCTGGAAGGAGGTAGCCATGGCCCCTGTGGTCATTGGGCATCATGCCAGAAGCCTGTGGTGGCCTTGCTAGCATCACAGAAGAGGCAAGCCTCTGGGTTAGGCTAAGTGAGCTAGCTTGGAAGACCCACTTAGGCTTTGAGCAGCAGCATTCCATAGGGGAGGGCCTGGACCACACAAAAGAAAGGCATTGAGCACAGCACTGTCTCTCTGCTTCCGGACTGCAGATGGAGTGTGACCGGCCACCTCAGACTCCTGCCCTACCACCTCCCCACCACGAGGGACCCGCTCACTTAACTCTGAGCCAAAAGAAGTCCTTCCGTCCTTAAGTTGCTTTTATCCGTCACAGAAATGAGGAAATCAGCTTAATGCACCTACCCCAAAGCCACGTGCTTCCTGCTGGAGATAGGGAAGCCCTCTCCACTGAGGCTGGCTGTACCTTCCCAACACCCCGGAACGTGAGGCTCAGATGCTTTGCCACCATCTCAGAATACAGCCACACACTGGGACCTGGCTCCAGACAACATCATCTGAGCCAAGGGGGGTAGCCTGGGGAACCTTGTAATTATACCCAAGCTCTAGGCACCACCCTGCCTATCAGCCCAGGGCAAGAGGCCGTGCAGGGAGAGGAAACAGGTGGGCAGGGCCCGCCTCAGTGCTGCCGGTGAATTGTCAGTGTTAATTAGTTCATGGCGCATTCCCCCTTCTGAAGCAGCTCGCTCCATAACTACACGGCTTTACAAGGTGTCACATCAAAGCCCTCTGCAGAACAAAGCCAAGGAGACAGGCAGGAAGAGTGCCGGCCAAGGGAGAGGAGGCTCATGCTTCTTGTTAGCGGCTGACAGCAAGCACCGGGCGCTACTTAGTCAACCAGATCCGCCTCCGCACAGAAGCGTTTTCCTCATTCTTGGCCCAGTGGTTCCAACCGGTGCTCGCCCCCCCCCCCACCCCCAGCAGATTTCGAATCCTATTATACGGTAAACATCTGTGGCATTAATTTTCGCCCTGTAAACAAATGCAGGCAGCTGTGGCAGATCATCTGATGAGCCAATCACTTTGAGCAGCTCTCTGCTCGCTTTCTTCACGCTGGCAAAAGCGAAATGGGGGCCACTCAGCCCATCTGCAGCAGACACCAGCAGCAGCTCTGGTCCTGGCAGGGCAACAGACCGCTCCCCTTTGTGCCTGACTGAGAACCCCCCTTCCTTTAGAACACCTAAAAGGAAAATGACCCTGCACCCACAACACAGGCTACACAGCTTGCTGACCCCCCCCACACACACACACACCCACTCCAGTGGATTTGATCCTGGAAATCCTGAATCAGTTTGCTCTGTGTACTTGCTGGTTCTCAGCAGGGGTGGCCTGCACAGACAGAACACTGGACAGTGTGGATGAAACCCTTTTAGATGTCACAGCTAGAAGCGGGGATGTTGTCGGTACGTCCTGGATGGCAGCGAGGGCTGCTGTCAGACACCCAGGACAGCTATCTGACAGGAGAGTTTGTTTTTAGAAGTCGCATTTCCAGTAGATAAGAACGCCTTTGAGCTCCGGAGCCTCCCGCTGCCTCTTCCTCCTCCCTATGGGATTACAGGCACAGCCATGCCCAGCCTGTTCGTTAGTTCCTTTAAGGAGATACCCATCCCACTGGGGCTGCACCTGCTCATTCCTTCTCAACCCTGTCAGTGCTCAGACCCTTTGCAGAGGCGTGCCGAGGGCTCTCTGAGGCAGGAGCTAGACAGTGGTCCATCTGATGTAGGCTCCTGCTTGCTGTGAGGTTAGAACATTTGTGTTTGCCAGGCTAGCGTCTCCTCCAGCCAGGCCTTCGTCTGTGCTCTGCCTTGGCACTAGCACCCCACCCTCCATCCCCCACCCCCACCCCCAAAAAGGACAGAAAGAAGGGCTGCCATTCTTGACATAGACAGCCATGAAGACTGGGCTCCTGCACAGGCATGAAGCGTGTAGGGTTCCCATGATGCCTTTGGCCTAAGTCGGAGCTGCTGGCCGCCATTCGGCCCCACTTCTTCCTGGCATTCAGCTGGACCCACCCTGATGGTTCCTGAGAGCTCATCCCCTGGCGGCCTGTCTTCTGTCCTCAGCATGTGCTGGACCAGCCGGGAAGTCTAGCCCTGCTGCTGAGTCTCAAATAAGAAAATACTCTCATCACTGCACACAGCCTCCATGAATGTGAGATGGCTGACTCCCCTAACAGCCCCAGAGGCCTGTCTGAGTACAGCAGGCCCAGCAGGTCAGAGAACTGACCCAGGACAGGACAGTTGCCAGGGAGCCAGATTCAGCCTGAGCCGAGGCTGGCATTTCCACAGCCCAGGCCTCAGAAAAGCTCTACTGCTGCACTGGTGGCAGGGGGTGGGGGGTGGGGGGTGGCTAGAAATGAGCAAATATTCAGTGGGGAGCCCTTTCAGGCCCCATCCCCGAACCCGAGTCTCTGCTTAGAATTCACAGTCTCACCCACTGCTCAAAAAAACAAAGCCTCCTTGCCCCAAAGGAGGAGCACCCCTTCTAAAAGGCAATGTCTAGAAGTCCCCCAAAAGGTGTGGCCTCGTTGGAGAAAGTGTGTCACTGTGAGGGCAGGCTTTGAGGTCTCCTATGCCAAGCTATGCCCAGTGTAGACGCAGAGCTCTCAGCTCCTGCTCCAGCACCGTGTCCGCCCGCACGCTGCCATGCCTCCCACCACGACGATAATGGACTAAGCCTCTGAAGCTGTAAGCCAGCCCCAATTAAATGCTTTCCTTCCTAAGAGCTGCCGTGGTCATGGTGTCTCTTCACAGCAGTAGAATCCTGAGAAGAGCTGCCAACCTCTACCCAATGCAGGCTCTGCTAGCAATGGCAAGAAAGTCCTCAGGTCCTGCTCCTCAACCCTTGGGGACCCCCCCCCCCCGCCCCTGGGCAGGGAGGAAGGCAAGAAGAGGAAGGGCACTCACAGACAAGAAGGGCCCATGGTACAGCTGATAATAATGAGCTCTTCTCTGACCTTCTGTGTGCTGGACACTGAGCGGACTGTAGGGAACCGTGACAAACACACCCAGACTTTGACCTTGGGGACCAGGGTCAAACTGGGAGAAGCAGTAAGAAACCAGACAGGCAAGGAGTGGGACGGATACTGCAGTTTCCCAGCTCACCTAAGAGTGGCAGCCACCCAAGCCCACGGATCATCTCTGTATCGCTAACTCACCCCCCACAGGCACTCCCACGCCCTCCAGGTTCTTTGATAAGGGAGGGAAGGCAGAAGGGAGGAGCTAGGGCCTTGGGGGGAGGGGGGTGGCGGGGGGAGGTTGGCACACTGGGCTTCTGGGCAGAACAACTCAGGCTGGCTGTCCCCAGGGCAGATCAGGGGAACCCCTGGGTACTCACTGGAAAGGTACCAAGGCTGGAACAGTGTCTACGTTACATTCCAATCAGGAAGACCTAAAGTAACCATTTAGTAGGATGGGCATTTGGAGCAAGGATAGCCCTGTACATCCTTGTCCACAGCCCAGGGAGGGGTGTACATGGACAGTCAGGCATACGCAACTCCCCTCCCTTCCCTCAAACCCCAAGTCATTTTCCCTAGCAACCAGCCACAGACTATGTGCTGGTCTCGGCTACCTGACACCTGATGGCCAGGCCTTGCTCTCAGCTCTGCAGACAGAAGTCCCCCCCCACCCCCCAGAAACTGGCAGGCAAGAAAAGAAGTCCAGGGAGGTAGTCACCCACAGTATCCTTGTTTGCAGGGCCTCAGGCACACCAAAGGCTCCATTAGACACGCTGTGAAATGGCTGTCCCAGAGACCGAGCAGGAGGAGAGAGTCCCTGCCTGTATCCCTCATCTCCCTCCACCACCACCACCACCCTGCCCTCCAGCATGTCCACTCCCTCATGAGAGTGTGAGCATGAGCTTCCTCCTCCCAGGACCCTGGAAGAGCCACCGCCGCCTTGGGTAGGCCAGGGCCTTGAAGACTTGCCCACTCCAGGGCTAGCAGAACCCTGAGCCTCCAGCCTACATACAGAATTACAAGCTGCCCCGGCCCCTACAGTAACAGTGGCCATTCCCAAGCCCCCAGCAGGGGACAGTCCACCAGGCCTTTCAAAGTTCTCACTTAAAAAGAAGCCTTTCAGGGCTGGTGTGCTGGTTGGGTTTTATTGCCAACTTGACACTTCCGAGAGGAGAGAACCTCAATTAAGAAAATGTCTCCATAAGATCAGGCTGCAGACTAGCCCATAAGGCATTTCCTTAATTAGTGGTTGCTGTGGGAGGGCCCAGCCCACTGTGAGCAGTGCCACCCCTGTAAGAAAGCCGACTGAGCAAGCCTTGAGGAGCAGACCAGTAAGCATCACCCCCCCTGCCTCCAGGTTCCTGCCCCGTTTAATTTCCTGTCCCTACTTCCTTCTATGGTGAACAGTGACATGAAAGCATAAGTGAAACAAAGCCTTTCCTCCCAACTTGCTTTTGGTCATGGTGCTTTGTCACCACAGTAGAACCCCTGACTTGATGTGCAAGCACAAGGACCAGAGTTCAAATCTCAAGCACCCACACAAAAAGCTAACCGTGGTGATTCTTATGTATAATCCAAGCAGTGGGAGGTGGGGCAGGCAGATCCTTGGAGCTCATTGGCCAGCAGTGCGAGCCAGATTAATGAGCTTCTGACTCAGCAGTAAGAGACTCACACAATAATGTGGCGAAAAATAGAGGAAGAGGCATTCTACATTTGCTTCTGGCCTCCACGTGTGCACATGTGAGCATGTGCACGCATACAAACAGGTGTGCATGCACACATGCACGCACGCACACACGTGCACGCACATACACACAGACACATGTGTGCGCAAACACATGTGCACACACATACATTCACTTAGCTCTATATCCATAGTAAATGTTCATTATTTAGTCTACTTTTGGAGACAACTACTCGAATACTTTGGACTTTCTGCTCGCTCACAGATGAGAAAGACTGAAGACTAGGAGTCAAGATAGCCAGCCCAGGGCTACCTCGCACATGGCCGGAGGATTAGAGCCCGCCCATGCTACTCCCAAACTGCCCTCTCCAGAACAGGGACTCACCCCCCCTCCCCTCCCCCCAGTCAGAGGTGTCCCTACCCATAGCCAGTTCCAAGCTGGTCTAAGCTGGACCCCTGAGGCTCCTGGAGCAGAGCATTGCGTGGCACAGTCTCTGAGGGTGTACGGAGACTGCCCAGCATGTCTCACAATACCCTGACAGCTGCGCTGTCAGACAGAGCTGCCATGCCCTCTGGCTCCCCAGTCTCACCCCGAACCCTTGCTTTCTCAGACAGCTGCAGTCCCAGAGCCTGACTGGGCAGCTGCCAGGTCCATTTGTCCCAAATCACCTTCTTCAGAGAGGCCCTGGGCACTCCCACCTCGTTCTCCCCCCTCGGAGCAGGCTTGGCTCAGGCAGGAAAAGCCCATTCTCCCTGCGCTATTAAACACAGCTCTTCAAAGACACATCTCACATTGAGTTAAACCTTTTCGTGAAGCCTTTGGTGGTTTCCATAAATACCATAGATGAATAGGCCGGAGCCCATGAAAGCCCTTATTTACTGCAAGATGAAGGGCCCGGAGAAGCAGAGGAGGGGAGCCTGGAGCATGGCCATGGGGCAGGTCAGCTGAGGAGGACATCTCAGCTCAGAGCTAAGGTGGGGGTGTCAGGGGATTTTGTGAGAAGGGCTCTGGGTGAAGACTGTGTCTGCCCCTTGTTCCCCCAGAGAAGCTGGCCTCTGTCACTTCCCTACAAAACAAAGGCCTTTCATTAGACACTTTAGGGGGCTCCAGGATGCAGGCAGGCTGTGTGACATGCCGCGCAGTGGGTCCTAGGACAGCTGGGTACGCTTGCAGAATAGTGTGAGAGTCATGGAAGCCTTGTTGGATGTCACTAGACCTGGCTGGTGACAGGGCATGCACAGGAACCCATGCCCGAGGAACACCCAGGCATCACTGCCGAGCCCTGATGGGAGCTACAGGTGGGTGGAAACGTGTTGCCGCCAACAGGAACCCAGGTTGTCTGCAACAGACAGGGAGAAGAATCTGCTACACACAGGGGCAGGAGGAAGCCTGCCATTGACACTTAACAGTTTGTTTAGGTATGTAAAATGTAATTAATTTTAGTTTCACACATCTCAAGTGGCTCCAAACGATGCTCATTCTGGAACACTCTAAATGTCTCATGGAATGTTGTTTTTTTTTCCCCTCTTATAATGATTAATACTCAAGGGTGGGGTTAAGACTTTAAAATGTATAATCTCTCATTAAGACAGACACCATCTGGGTCCCCTGATGGTCATCCCAGAGTCCAGAGCCTTGGCTCTTGTAAAAATCTCTCCTGGAACATGGCTGGACATGGGCTACTCCTGTTGCTGAGAGCCTTCCTTCCTCCACTCCCCCTTTTCTGTACACGGCTCTGCCTGGCAGAAGCCCAAAGCACCCAAGAAGGGCTACAAGAGGGAGAGAGGTCTCTCCACATCGCTGCAAACCTTTGTCTTGTTTTCCCTAAGCCTCCAAAGCCACCTCTGCTCTACCATGAGCCTCACTCCCTTCCTGCAATAGAAGCCACACAGCATCTCAACTCGGATGACGGTGACTAGATCATTGAGGTAGTCTGCCTCCCGACCCTGTCCTAACTCAAAGCCCAGTGAGATGCAAACATCTACCCTTGTATGTGAACTGCGCTCTATCAGCCTTCTGGGACAGTGGCTGCCCCAACCCAGCCCACAGAAACTCTGTGTGAGTCTGGGTCACTACCCACTGGCACGTCCACCTACTCAATGGACTTCATGCTCAGTGGACTTCACGGACTCTCTTTCCATCCTACCCTAGGAAGCTGGCTGCTTTGGAGGAAAGAAAACAATCCTTGCCCCATTCGATGTGTCCCCAGGACACGCCCCCCCCCCCCAGCCATGGACAATGCTTTGTGTCCCTCGTTCCAGGTTCGTAAGCATATAAGATGTGTACCAGCTTCTCTCTCAAAGCAAGTACTAGGTGGCAGGGTAAGCTTGCAGGGTCCTGAGACCACAAAGCAGTGCAGTCCACGGCGAACGCGGATGGAGCTTTCCTCCTCCCCGAGCATCCTGCATCCCAGGGAGCTGCGGTTATGTGACACCACGTTCAAAAGGCACCAGCAGGATGCTCTTCATGAGGGTAGACAGTGTCATTTCCTGTCCCACAAGTGGGATGGTTCAGGGAGCCGTCGGCTTCCGGGAAAGCAGGAGGCTCTGGGGACAGGTAGCTTCTTTAGCATCTATGGAGATCATGGTGCCCGGTGGGGGGGACAGTAGGACAAGGCTCCCTGAGACCGGGCAGTCACTGTGATGATAAATGCCCCGCCCCATAGTCTTGAAGAGCTGGTCACCAGCTGCTGGCACTGGTTATGGAACCTCTGGGAAATGGAGTCTTGCTGAGGAAACACATCACTGGGGGTGGGCTTTGGGTGTTCGTAGTCTCGCCCCACTTCCTGTCCGCGTTTGACGATGCCAGCCGCCATCTTTCATGCCGCTGCTGCTGTGGCTGTGGCTTGACGCTATATTCCCGCCCCACCCCACCCCCATGATGGAATCTAACTAGAAGAGTAAGCTTAACCGAAACTCTTCTTCTCTAAGTTGCCATGGTTGCAGTGTTCTGTCACAGCAGCAGAGCAACTAATACAGTGCCCCAGGTGAAAAGAGAAGCCGGGTCCCTGCAGAGAAGGCTGAGCCCTGCTTGCTAGGCATGGAGGAAGGTGGAGATGCAAACGATTAAACTACTGAAAGGAGCAGGAAGTAGGAGGGACAGCTCTGCTGGGGTTGGATGGACCCCCTTCCTCCACAGACTCCTGCTTGGAAAAAACTGGGGCTTTCAATGAGGTGGTCCCTACGTTCTCATCCAGGTCTGGTGATGGACAGGTCTTCTGGGGCATGTAAGAAATTGCTGGCTTCCTAGGCCATTGAGAGCCTCCAGGAGCATCTTTGAGAAAGCCTTCCAGGACAGGAATTTACTCCTAATCCCACTAGCCGCTGATAACGTATTCCGAGCTCACCGTGCCAGACTCTTTGGTAGATACATGGTGAGGCCCAAGCTCAAGAACAGAGTGACACTTCTCAACAGACAGCTGTTACAGACTCACAACCAGGGTCACTCTGAGAGAAGCCGGTGCCCAGTGTGCCTCAGGAGGTCGTGCAGTGCCTATGTGCCTATCCCAGGAAACACGGCATTTTGATACATGTATATGTTGTGTCATGCTTCAACAAGGCTAGACATATCTCCTGTTAGTGTGCATGTGTGGTGTATGCTGGCATGTGTTTGTGCACGTGTGTGTGTGTGTGTGTGTGTGTGAAGGGCTGAGGTTAACATTGGGTCTTACCCCATGTGCCCCCCACCCCCTTATCTCAATAGGTACAGCAGAGTCTCTCACTGACCTGAAGGCCACTGACTTGCCTTGCCTGGCTTCCAGTGAGCTCCTGAGAGCTCCAATCTCTGCCCCTCACCCCCACCCACTGCAATTACAGGTGCACATCCCTTACCCAATTAATAAAATATTACTTTATTTATGTATCCGTGTGTGTACATGGGAGGGGGTATGGCTACCCAAAAAGGGTGTCAGATCCCGCGAAGCTGGAGTCACAGGTGTTTCTGGGCTGCCCAGCTTGTTCCACCGATGTCTATACTTGAACAATTAATCAATTAATTAAACAGGACCTCAGACTAAAGGGATGCCATGCCCAAGTCGGGAAATAAGAGACATCAGAAACCTAGTGCCACAGGCGCTGGCAGGACCACACAGAAAGAGTGCACAGGAGCCCTGCCGTGCTGTCACAGGGCAGGCAGCCAAAGCCAAGTCCAGAGACATCAGGCAGAAGGCCCCTCCCTGACTGGGCAGAATTCTGCGGCCCTTTTGATTCCTGGAGTGATGAGGAGAAGGTCTGGCCACACCAAATCCTCCACCCCGGAGGACGTCAGGCGGATGAGGGGCCAGCCCTCCAATCATCACGGCACAGCGCGGAAAGTGTATGCCCTGGGCAAACACCGCCCCAGGTCCAGAGCCCAGGCACAATCCTCTGTGTTCTGTCAGTCAATTTCAAGAACGAGACGAAAAGGTGGCTGAGAGTAGGGGTGGTTCAACTTTAAGGTACATTTTTAATTAAAAGAAAAAGATCAGAGCCGTGATGCGGCATCATAAAGCAGATAATTTTACAGCTGGATGGTCTCCCTCTGATGTACTTGAAAACCATTTTCAAGCGACATAAAGTTTAACATACCGGTACATCTGCCTACCCACTAGAATCTACATGGAATTTAAAATTTAATTATATTAAAGCTTTGCTACAGTGTGCGTCGCAAGCACACTAACCAAGTGGAACGTCAGTAGAATCTCCACAGATAGCTTTGTTTTGTTGTGTTGTGGGGGTTCCTCCACCCCCCCTTCTTTTTTGCTGGAATTCAGTTTCAGGGAGCCCAGTGTTGAGCTTGATAGACAGTTGTTGAAGCTGTCCGAGAGGTTTACTGCGCACAGAACAACCCGCCGAGGGCTGGTTGCTTCTTTTCCCGGGTGCTGCGTAGTGGCCTAGCCTCCCTCCCTTCTTGGGTACTAACACAGAAACACAGGCATAGAAGGAAGGTCTCAGAAAGCCAGGGTGACCCTGTGCATTTGGGCAAGGGTAAGAAGGCTGGGCAGGGGGGCTCACGGAGAGAGCTGATCCACTGTTAAGTTTATGTCTGTGTCAAAGGACTCCTTCCTCAGCGGGGAACCTTTTCCTGGTAACCTATTAGTCACAGATGCTTTCCTATGGTTAAAGTACAGTCCTGGCTCAGGGGTAGTTCAATGGAGAGCGCTGGCCCAGTGATTTATAAGGACCTGTGTTTCCTCCCCAGCACCAGAAGAGGAAGGAAGGGAGAAGGGAGGAAGGAAGGAAGGAAAGAAGGAAGGAAGGAAGGAAGGAAGGAAGGAGGGGAGGGAGGGAGGGAAGGAGGAAGGAAGAAAGGAAGGGAGGAAGGAAGGGAGGGAAGGAGAGAAAAAGAAAGAAAGGGATAAAAAGAAAGAGGGGAAAGGAAAATTAGAGAATGAGAAAATGAGAGAAAAAGTGACGGGGGAGGCAGCAGGGGAGGGAAGGAAGTCGGTTACTGGCGTCTGTAGAAAACTTCCCTGCAAACCCAGATCCCCATCAGAGATGTACAAGCTGGGATCTGGACCACGTGGCCTTGATTCTAATCCTGGCCCTGCCACTAACTGTGTGTGTGTGTGTGTGTGTGTGTGTGTGTGTGTGTGTGTGTGTGTGTGTGTGTGTGTGTGTGTGTGTATACACATGTGTGTCATGCACATTTGCATACTCGTATATGTGGTATTGGCGTCAGGTGTCTTCTCTAATCACTCCCTGCCTTATCTATTGGGACACGCCCCTGAACCTGGAACTCACCAGTGCTGCTAGACTCTTTGGCCAGCAAGTCTCAGGAACCCTGCTCGGCGGCTCAGGACTGGGGTTTAAGGGTCTGTGCTACCATGCTTGGCTTTTTATGTGAGTGTGGAGATTTGAACCCAGGACCTCACGTTTGTATGTTAAGTACCTTTATCAATGGAGTTATCTCCCTAGATCTTGGCTGTCCACTTTTTAACACAATTTTTAAAAAAAAAAAAAAAGCACACAGCATGTATATTTTAGAAACGCAGACATAAAATTGGTGACGGAGACATACCACTGTGGACTGTGCTGGTGAAGACCCAGAAAGTGACGGCACTCTCTCATTTTCTGTTATTCATTTCTGTACAGTGTGAACCCTCCAAAATCCACATAAATTCTTTTTTATAATAATTATTAACTATAAAAATGCACATTTAAATTGTGATTTGTTTCTTTCCAGCCATCATATTTAATTTCTGGATTTTAAATTAATATTAAAGGAGTTAAATTAATATTTAAGGGGTTTTTTTTATGTTTGGGAGTCAAGGACATGGGCCTAGATCTATCTGTTATGGAAAGCAAGACTGAATCCCAGTGATGAATCACAGAGGGACTCCTGTCCAGAGCTGCTCAGCATATGGGGGCACCGAGCCGAGAAGGAGGTATGGAGGAGTCAGACCGACCGAGCACAGGCAGGTGGAAGCTCCATTGTATGGCTCTGAGATGCAGGTTTGACATCCAAGGGGATGGATGAGGCTGCAGCTCAGAGACAATCAAGGCTAGAGCTGGGACTCTGTGGTCCTCAGTACACAGACCTGCATCAGGAGAAGAGCCTGGAAGGGGTAGCCAGGAAGTTAGGAAAACAACCCTGAAGGAGCCACGGGTACCTCTGCCTTAAGAGGTCAGGACACAAGGATGGCAAGGGTGGTGGCCACAACTGCTGTGACAGGAAGAGGTGACCACCATGCCAAAGCAAATGGTTGGCAATACACTGAGGACAAGGACATGCCTTTGATTTGGTGGCCTAAGCATCATGTCGAGGGGTAGGGGGCATGCTGACCCACTGGGGTTTCACAAGAGGCTGTGGCAGCTCTTAGGAAGGCTTCGGTTTGCTCTTTAATAGGCTCCACCAGAGACTGCTCTGTGCTGACAGGAATGACCTGGTAGAGGGCAGGGAAACCCTCTGATGCACAACAAAGGGATATTCAGAACACCCCAAGCAGATGGAGAAAATGGGACCCAACACACAAGGAGAGGGAAATGTGTCCAGGGTCCAATCAGGCTCCCAACTGACCCGGAGCAAATTGTGCCCCACAGGTCAACCAGGCAAGGAGTGGAGCTGCTGCGGGCATGCAGAGGGTCCCTTGTGATCTGCTTTGTCCTCTCTTGGCAATAACAGGCATCTCCAGCCACGCCAGGTAGCTGGAACTTGAAGCTCCAAGGACGCAGAATGGGATTTAGACAGGTGGGGGTTTCGCCGGTGAGCACCACCGGGGTGTCTAGGGCACAGTGTCCACAAGAAGCAGCATAGGCTGAGTTGAGCCGTTGCTCCCGTACCAGCAAGGAAGCTGGGTGTCGGGGTGCACGCTCGTAATGCCAGCATGAGAAGGATGAGGCAGGAGGATCGTGAGTTCATGAGCCCGGGCTTCACAGTGAGATTCTGCCTCTGAAAGCGGGAGGCATTATGACGGAGAGTGGCTCCAGGGATGTGTAAAGCTATAGTGAGAAGGGACGTTCCCCACTGTGACAGAACCCAAGACATGGAATTCAAAGGTGCAAGGCAGGCTTCAGGGAGCGAGGATGACAATGTGTGGCAGTGGTCTAGGAATAAAGATGAGGCACCGGGATCACCCCACGCTGCCTCCAGGGGCAGCTGAACCCAGACTGTGGGAGCAGAAATGGCTCCCACTGAGCGGTCTGCTGGGAAGCCGCAGAGCTTTCCAAGGGGCCTAGTCCTCCAGCTCGCTCACCTCACACCGCCTTCACACCCTGGGAGGCACGGGGAGCTCTGCCATCAGCCAAGGGCTGTATCTCCTCTCTTGAAGGCCGTCCTCCCATGTCCTGTAACTGGTTTCCTGACTTCTGTGGGTATTCCAAATGAAACACACACATCTAAATATTCAAGGGCGACATCCACAAACAAGAGAGAAACCTACGGTGTTTGTCTTTCTGGGTCTGGGCTCCCTATCTCAGAATAGTTATTTCCAGCTCCATCCGTTTACCTTTGAATTTTGTAATCTCGTTTTTCATAACAGCCAAATAATATTCCGTTATGTAAATGGACCACGCTTTCAATATACAGCCGCCAGTTGATGGACACCCAGGCTGTCTCCATTTCCTGGTTATTGTGGACAAAATCAGCAATGAACGCGGATGAACAATCATCTGTTTAGTGAGACGTAAAGTCCTGTGGGCACATGCTCAGGAGCAGGGTAGCTGGACCATGCGGCAGAGCCATATCTAGCACTTTGAAGAGTCTCCGCACTGATTTCTGTAGTGACTGCACTGTGTGTGTGTGTGTGTGTGTGTGTGTGTGTGTGTGTGTCTGTGTGTGTGTGTATTGCAGTTTATTTGTTTTGAGATTACAACCTACACTCTACTCCCAGGCTGGACTAAACTTCCTTAAGTAGCCCAGGACGGCCCCACATTCAGCAGTGTTTGCTGCCTCTGCCTCTTGTGTGCGGGGATTACAAGTGTGTGTGCCACCACTCCAGACTAAGAAAGTTTTCTAATTCCCAGTGATTCCTATGAGGAACAGCAGTGTCTCTTGGAGAACAAAAATTAAAGTGAGCGCCCTTTGGCAAACTGAGAGAAGACAGACTCACCAAGCTGTCCTGTAGGCAGCCGCTGCGTGCCAAGGAGTGTGGGGAGTGATTTTATGGTAATTATGGCGCTGTGATAACTTTGATGAAATGGACAATTCCTAAAAAGACAACAAGTGTAAAGCTCGTGCAGAACATACAGGCCGCTAAACAAACTTTTGTTTAACTTAAATGTGTAGTGAAAAACTTGCGAGCGCAGGGATCTGGTGTTTGCTCGTGAATACTACGAAACATTTATAGAGGAAATAAGACTGATTCAGCACAGACTCTCCACAGTATGGAAGACAGAATGTTTCCCACTGGTTTTATGAATGTAACATTACTCTAATACTAAAACCAGGCAATGACAATATAAAGGAAAAGAACTTATTGGCCAATATTTCCTCAAACATGTATGCCAAAAATCTTTCTCAAAATAGAAGCATGCCAAATCCAGTTATAAATAAGACAAGAATGCTTCATACTCAAGTTAAAATTGATTTCATATTCTAAAACTAATTAAGGTAATTAATACGCTATTGACAGATTAAAGGGAGAAAATAATATGAGCATCTCAGTGCGTGACAGCATCCAGCCTTCGCCCATTGTGGAAACCTCAGAGTCCAACGAGGGTCTGTAATGAGCCAACAGCTCTGTTTCCAGGGTGCAATAAAGTCCTATAGCTAGGCACTGCGCTTTCACTGGGAGAACTTGGATAAAGGGGAGAAAACCTCTTTGTACTATTTTTGGTTTTTTTTTTACCTCTTGCGGGCCAGAAATTATATAAAAATTAAAAGTTAACCCAACACCCCCCCCCCAATATCCTTAGCAAGTTATAAATAGAATGGAAATTCCTCAGTCCGACAAAAGGTATTTATGAAAAACCTAGAGTTAGTTCCCTGGCATGGTGGCGCACACCTTAAATCCCAGCACTTGGGCAGCAGAGGGGTGAGTGGAGGAGGGTGTGGAAAGGAAGTGAGGCAATGCAGCCACTTGTGGGGAGGTAAAACATGCAGGCTCCTAGGAAAGCAGCCTGTAGCCTCGGAAAGCGAAACACAGGCGAGGCGTGCCACTGCTGGGCAGGTTCCCAGAAGAAACAAAAGTCCACACACACACACACACCCAAAAAAGCTAAACACTATGTTCATACACATTTTGTTATAATCGTTTTTAAAAACCCACATGCACACGCGTGCATCCGCAGGTGGGTGGATAAGAAACAACGTGAGATGGGACACTGTGTGGCTGTTAAAAGCTGTGAATTTTAACACATGCAAGAATTCGGAGTAACCTTAAACAAATCGTCATGTGAGCAGAGGGGGTCAAGGTTAAAAGAACAAACTACTTGACAGCATTTAGAGAAAGGCTTAAAGAATACAAACTCGTCGGCAGTGATGCAAAACAAACGGCTGTTTAGAACTGAGAGGGGGCAAGATGGACGGGTTATGGGAGAGCATACACCCGTGGCCTCGCGTTATTCCAGGCACGGTGACGCCTACATCACAGCTGTGCATGTATGTCAAAGCCATCACGTTGCATACGTTAAGTGTTGGTCAGTCAGAAGTCACACCACAGCCAAACTGTTACTAAACAAGCTTGTTGACCAAGCTCTGTCATTACCCCAATTTTACAAATATAGAAAGCGACATAAACTCAGAGCCAAAGCTTCCAACAGCCAGGACACAGTGTCAACATCCTGAGGTGAGAGGGGGCTCTAGGCACAAGGCTCGGCGCCCTCATGGCTGTGTTCAGTCCTCTGCGTGGTGACTGCACATTCTCCATGGGGACAGTACTTCACAGTGACTTACACAGTCCCTGCGTGGCACTCTTGGCATGACTGAGCACAGAGATCTTCAAGTGAGCCTGGCCCTAGAGAGACCGCAGACCCAGAAGAGAAGGGGCAGGCCGAGCTGGGCCGAGCTGGGCCGAGCCGAGCCGAGCTGGGCCGAGCTGAGCCGAGCCGAGCCGAGCTGGACCAAGCCGAGCCGAGCAGCTCTTCGTGGCCGTCCTCGGAGGGCTCAGGGTCTGCTCCAACCCCAACCTGTACTAAGAACCGAGTGAACAGCTCCCAGGCATTCTAGCGTCCACCTAGACCTAAATCCACAGCAAGCCTTGACCCATTCCATCTCCGAGAGTGCAGGCAAGTGAACCGCGTTTCCTTCGTGATTAAAAACATGACTAATTGTTTCTATTTTATAGAGTCCTTGTAAAATTTTAAAAATAAAGTGGGGTCCAGATGCCTCACCCTGAGTAAAAAAGCCTGCTGTGCTCTGCCTTTGTTCACCTGCCTTGCTCTGCCCACCCTGTTTCAGTACTCCAGGCTGCCTCTGTTGCTACCTCAGGGCCTTTGTACCCGCTCTCGGGGGTCACCTCAGATGTGTTACTGTGTAGTTTGCCTCACGTCTTAGCTAAATAAGCTCCAGCAGTGAGTGAGGTCATTTCTAACCACCCGTGTTGGGGAGACGCCTAGACTTCCGGTCTGGTTATCCAGAATTCACAGGCCCAGG
Source organism: Acomys minous (assembly GCF_964271855.1). Classification (NCBI taxonomy): domain Eukaryota; kingdom Metazoa; phylum Chordata; class Mammalia; order Rodentia; family Muridae; genus Acomys; species Acomys minous. The sequence goes on from NC_140487.1 coordinate 125,101,449, forward strand.
CTGTACTGGCAGTTGTTTCAGCCAACCATCACAGCATGGCGTGTGGGCGAGTCTGAGGAAACAAAGCCTAGTCCACCAGGGGAGTACCTCAGAGATCAAACATGGGGTAGTGTACATCATTGGGGGAGGGGCCTGTGGGGGAGGGGCACCAACCTCCTCTTCTCACCACACGCCAGAACAGCAGACTCTAACAAGGAAAAGGGTGAAACAACTGTTTGCACACGCGCAGAGAACACAGAGGACCACTCTGGTGCCATGTGAAGATTTTGTGCCAGGAGAATGAGGTGCACATCAGCCACGGCCCACGACACTGGACAGGGGGCAGCTTTGCAAGCAGGCCTTCCCAAAGACAGGCTTAAGGTCTTTCTGGAAACCAACTGCTGGGTCTGACAAGGCTAAATCTTGTCTTCGTGCCACCCCATGACTAAGCAAAGTCCCCTGTGTGTGCCCTTCCCAGCCTTGGCCACACAGGACAGGTGGAGCTGTGCCTTGCTTCTGCGTTAACAGCTGTCCGCCCTGCTGCCGTTCCCTGCTCTGCAACGAGGTGAGGTTGCATAGTTAGTCACCGACTGATGAGAGACCAACAACGAACATGGGCTTCAGCAAAAGGGCAGCCTGGGGAGACGGCTCAGTCACTGAGGTGGTGGTTGTTTTCTAAGCATAAGATCAGACCCCAGCACCCATGCAGGAAGTGTGGTGGGCTGCAGCCTTAATCCTAGCAAACTCAAGGAGCTGGGGAGCAAGAGGCAGACCCCAGGGGTTTCCCGCCCAGCCAACCGAGGAGAACTGGTGAGCTTCAAGTTGGGCGAGAGACTGTCTCAGAATATAAGGTGGAAAGCAAGGAAGGAAGACGTCTGTCACCTTCACGCACGCGTGTACACAAACACAGGCGCGTGTACATACATAATGCTACGTGCACATACGAATACACACACAAGTCTAGCGAAGTGTCTGGCACACACTGAACACCAGGACCTGGCGGGCCCGTTCTGATCAATCACTTGAGTTCCCGAGACCCCAAGAGACACCCACAGCCCTAAGTGAAGGAGTGCGGTACAGAAGCAGCCTAGGACGTGGCCACGGTCAGCAGCCCCAGGAACGGGGAAAGGCAAGTTCAGGGGCTGTACGGTGTAGACCTCCCCGGGGTCACTCCATGGCAGCCAGCTGAGATTTCTCTCTCCTCAGATCCCCCGCTGCCCTTAGAAGGAGGAACAAGAGACAGGGGTGCTGGCAGACTGAAGCAGGGACTTCAAACCCACGCTGTGTGTGAAACACTGGTTAGGGCTTCAGCTCATAGAAGCAGCAAAATTGTAAGGCCTCCCCCAGGTCTGAGGGGCATGCAGTTGGTTTAAAACGGGAGATAGGGGGGTGATCGATACGAATCTCTGTGTTTTTAATGGGAATCATTACTCAAAATATGTCACTGGCCAATCAATACAAAAGTTAAACCTCATCAATATTTAAATTTTTCCCATTGACATCTTATCATCCTAGCCAGGAAGGAGTTCAGCACATCGCAAAAATCCATTATTTAATCTTTTGAGTTTGCCGAGTTCAGAATTAAGCACCACTTGGTCGGTGGGTGTCAGTTGGCAGCCTGAACAGAGGCCAGAGCAGAGCCGATTCAGGAGGTGACAGGAGGTGACAGAAGGACAACCCGTGGAGAAGCCTGCACCATGGTCAGGCAGGCTAACACACCCTCGCAGTGTGATGTACTGGGGCGGGGGGGGGGGGGGCTGTCTTGGAGGTGTAAGGCTTGGGGGAGGTAGCACCACTGTGACCCCTGACACATGATTACACGTGACCTGGCTTCCACATGACCTGGCTTCCACATGACCTGGCTTCCATATAACCTGGCTTCCACATGACCTGGCTTCAGGCCAGAGTTCCGATTCCTCCAGAGGTGTCCCAGGAGGCCTCCCAGGATCATTTCTTCCAGCCCCACACTATAGCCCTGTTGACCCTCCCATCCCCACCTCCCACCCCCACCCCTGCCTCACAGGGTGGGTCTTGCCTCTTGGTTTTTATAATATTCTTCCCTACTGGAAACATCCCTCCGCCCTCCCCAGGCCTGGCTAATTCCTTCACCTCCTTGGAACTCAGTTTCTGTTACTCTTCACTGGGAGGCATTTCCTTAGACACCTCTGGATGGGTGAGTGATCCCAGGCAGATATGGAGGGCAGGTTCTGCTCTGCTGTAGCTTCCACTGGTCCCATCCTTCCACTCCTGCATTCCCACGCCCCAGTGTGGCCCCTGGGACACGAGAGGGACACCAGATAGATGGATGCAGATCACAAGGTGTCCCCAAAGCTGACTCGAAGAAGAGGAACTTGGGTAGGATAGTACTATCCTAGATGGCAGGGAATGCTCCCATAGGTGCTCTAATGTGGGGGGAAGAGGTGCCCCACAGGAACAGGGGGAGCTGGGGCAGAGAAGGTAAGGAACAGAGAAATTCTCCACTTCCTAAAAACGGAACATTCCATTTGTGGACCAAAGCCAGGTTTGGAGTCCCCTGGGTGCTCAGACAGGAGGATAGAGGCAGGAGAGAAGCAGGTGTCACCAAGAGTGGATTTCAGAGAATTCAGAGCCCCTCTCATCTTCCTGACCCCACTGCTCTAGGCTCCAGCAAGCAGTTATTTCATTAGCGCCCCAAAGCCTTGGATCTCTCAGGGTTCATCTCAAATTACACGCAACCCGGCGAGGGGGGCATTAAATCTTCACCTACAGCAATTTCATTCTTTCCCTATCTCCCTGGGTCCTGTCTCGCCAACACCAGGCCTCAGTGTGGAGATTCAGGAGGGAGACCTATGACCCGAAACTTCAGGAACATACATGCTGCTGGCAGAGCCTGAGAAACGGCTCAAAAATCCATTAGAGATGGCTCAGCGGGTAAAGGTGCTTGTTGCCAAGTCTGGCAATCTGTATCTGATGGCCAATGTCCCCATGGTGGGAGAAAAGCCCTGTCCCCACAACCACATACAGAATAAGTAAATAAATAAACAAATAGTTTAAAATCCGTTAGGTGCTCCCACCTTCAGTATGAAGTACCGGCTGGCACATCACCCTGACTGCAGAGTGTGAATGTGGAGAGAGGCACTGGAGAGAATCGGGTATTTTGGTCCTACCCTTCAGTGGCAAATAGAACATTCCAGAGACCTTGCCCCTAATGGCAGAGGGACCTTGTGCATAGCAGGAAGGTGCTGAGTAAGTGTCACAGAGCACAGGTTGAGGAATCACACAGTAGAAGGGAAAGAGTCCAGCAAACAAAAGGAGGGGACCAATGGCCAGAGCAGTATGAAAAGAGGACAGCTAGGCGCCTGAAAGGCCACCTGGAGTCAGGACGGTCACCATGAGGTGACACATCATGCTCCAGGGCCTACTCCATCTCTGAAAGGGGTATGCCTAGGCCTCGGGTGTGTCTCAGTGGGCTGGCCATGTGCTCGGCATGTCTAAGGCCCTGGGTTCGCCCCACACATTCAACGATGTGCTCCTGTAGCTAAGAAGCAGTGGGGGTGACTGGGGCTGGACATTCCTGTGGCTCAGACCTCAATTCATGCCTCTGGGCTCAGGCCACACAGGCCATCCCCTCAACCCCAGTTTTCCCAAGACACAGGCACAAGCACACTGGCCTCTCCCCTGCAAGGTCTCCGTTCTGCATGCCACCAAAGGGGCCCAGCTGTGTGTGCAAAGCGAGATAGGCGAGGAAGAACACAGGACTCCAGAGGCCCTGGGAAGCACAGTGGGCTCTCCAAACATGCTGGGGGGTCCACAGGATGCGCTTCTTAGGAGGGAATGGGGGAAATTCACAGGGTGCTGACAGTCACAGGGTGCTGCAGGGGCTGTGCTGGGCTCGTAGACAACATCTGAGCATGCAGGCATATGCACCCATATGACATTGTGACACGGTGATGTCATCCACAAAATTAACACTCAGGAAACAGTGTGATCGAGATAACACATACACACACACACACACACACACACACACACACACACACACACCGAAAGAAATATAATACTGTTTTAAGTAAATTACTGACCTTTGGTGGTGGTGGTTGGGCAGCCTTCAGAGCTATCTGGCTACATGTGATCACACGGGGCCCATGGTCTTCAAGTTACATGGGGTGGGGCAGACTGTCCTCTGGGTTAAAGGCGCTCTAGTCAGACCTGCCCTGCTGCAGGCTGGATTTGGTTCTGAAGGTAGAAGGAAGTCCCCACAGAGCCACTGCAGTGCCCAGCAGAAGAGGGGAGCAGTACCCAAGCAGGGTCAGAGGCAGCCCGGTGTCCCCTTCAGCACCAGGGAAGCCAGCGCCAGGTCAGAGCCAAGCAGGTCTGGGGGCCTGCCTAGCTCTTCAGCAGCATCCTCTCAGTCACGCTCAGAAACCGAAGCCCCCGCGGCAGGGAGACCCGGGAAGATTCCAGTAGCTCTGCCCCAGATGGAGCCTTGACAGCCGCTGTGCATAGACCAGAAGTAGCAATGACGGAGCCCCTGGGCCCAGAAGATCTACAGTGTTCCCAGAAATGGCCTTCCAGAGTATCCTTGCCCTGCTGGCTGGTCCCCTCAAGCTCCCTCCCCAGGAGTGCTCCCAAGAAGCCATGTGAGTGGCTAAGAAGTCACCAGAGCCCCCACTGAGAGGTGGTACCAGAGAGGGACCGTCCCGCGTGCACCCCCCCCCCTGCCGAGGTCATTCATGGAGCGTCAGCACCAACAACCAAGTGCAAGGGGCCCCTGGAACCTGACTGTGTACCCCTCTCCAGCAGGCAGAACACAAGGACACGCCCACACGGGTTTCCGCACCCTCACAGCCACGTGGATTAATAGCCAATTATCGTGGGCCTTGGGCTGAGTGTGCTTGCCCGCGACCCTGAGAGCTTCCTAATTCTTTCATCACAGGCCTCTTCTGTGAGAGAATACCTGATTGCTCTCTAGCAACCACAACATGCCGTTGGTTGACTATAACAGCTAACAGGCTCGTGCTTAATTTACCCCTCTGTTTGTTCTGCCCCCCACGGCATATCAGGAGCCGAGGCTTATCTTTGACTCTGGGTTCCCGTCAGGAGGCCCTGTAAGATCTTCACGCGCAATTCCTCGTTTCACGTCATTGTGTACACTTAACGGTGCCTGAGCGTCGTCCACACGGCTTTACAGTGCACAGTGAGCACACGTTAGCCCAGCCCCAGCCTCGGCTCCTTTGACCCCCTCCTCCTGCTCGTCCCCTTTGTCCCCCTAGGTATTTTTTGCTCTATTTGTATGTCATGTATATACACAGGATCCTCCTGCGTCTGTAAGATCTAGGTGCCACAAATGAGAGAGGACACGTTTGTCTTTCCGAGACTGCCTTCGCCTATTCACTTCCTGGTCACCTCCAGTCACTCCCAATTTCCTAACTCCATCCCTCTTCATGACTGAAAACGCTTCCATGAGTGTACGCCATGCCACGTTTTTCTTTATCCCGTCCCCTGTTGTCAGACACCGTAATGCAGCTCTTGCAAACACTGCTCACTAAGCACTGACGGGCAGGTCCCCTGTGGCGTGCTGACTGGAGAGCTGTGGGTCAGGGCACAGCGGTGGTGTAGCTGGGTCATGTGGCAGATCTGCTCGTCGGATGTTCTAAGTAGGCGCCTCCATAGCGGCCGGACTAACAGATATTCCCCTGCCTCTCCTTATACACTGAGCCCACATTCCTTTCCACTTAAGCACAGTCTTGGGACAACGCCAAGAGGTCTCAGCAGCAAAGAGAGACGGCACCATCTTTGCTTCCCAGTCTAGGCAATTCCCCAGGCTCTGTGCTTGCCTCTTCTTCTCTCAGGAGAGTTTTCTCCCTTTGACTGTGGGCACCAGGCCCGTGGGAGGCAGCGGGATGCTCCTCAGCCACCTATACACAGAGTTGCTGGCTTTGCTTGGCGGCCTAAGGTGAGCATGGGCAGACCGACCCTAGCTTCAGCCAGCTCTCCTGGAATCACTTTCCTTAAAGGACAATTTCATAAAATATGTAATATTGTGTCTCATATATTAATCAAAATTGTGGCTCTGAGATTTTTAAATCTCCCCAGAGAACCCTGGAGCTGGCATTTTTGTTCCATAAGTGGAAGTGGCCTAGGCTTTGCAGTTTGCTGTGGGGAGATGCTGAGATCGCCCCCTGTTACAATCCCTGCCTCCTGGTTCTTGGGTCTCCCCTTGAACATGAACAGAACAGAACATATGCTTCGCGCATGACAGAGTACAAGCCTTGCTTCTAGCCAGCAGAGCTTTGCAAAGGTGACAGGACATTGCTTCTGTGACTACGGTCTGCAAGGTCTTACCTACAGCCCCTCCCCCCCCCTTGATGGACGCAGAGAAGCACCCAGTGCTGGGCATGCCCACAGGAGGAAGCCTGGCTCCTACCAGGAACGGAATGGAGGCGGCTCAGTGGGTAGTGTGCTTACCGCGGAAGCTAAGTCTGAGCCCCAGAATCCTGGTTCTAGAGGGGAAGGCTGAGCGTGGTAGCATAGATTTGTAATCCTCGCAGTGGGGATCCAGAGATGGGAGGATTCCTGGGGCTCACTGGCCACCCAACCTAGCCTTCTGGGAAAATTGAGGTCAATGAGAGACCCTATCACACAAAAACAAGGTGGACAGCACCCGAGGATCCACATTGGGTGTTGTTCTCTGGCCTCTACATGCACATGTGGATATACATGTACACACACACACACACTTACACACATACACACCTACACAGATACAAACACAGAGGAATGGAGTCCTGCTGACAACTGTAAGAAACAATACAGCCTCAAGCGTAAGATGTCTTTTTTGGGGGCCCGGACTCCTCAGGATACTAGTGCCCATGAACTAGCTCGATCGAGCCTGGACTCCTGGCCCAGACACCAGGAGATGAGAAGTGGGAGTTATTTTCCACCCCCAAAGGTGTGATAATTATCCCTTACCACAGATCAATCACTGTCAGAAGTCTGGGTTTTGATCGTCTTCTTCCACCCCTGTGGCCTTAAGCTAGTCACGAGCTATCTTTGGGCCTCAATTCCCTGCCCTGTAAACATGTACATGTGTGAAAAGTATATGTGTGAGTGTGTGTGTGTGTGTGTGTGTGTGTGTGTGTGTGTGTGTGTCCACAGAGGCCAGAAGAGGGCATCAGGGTCCCCTGGCACTAGAGAGTTGGAGTTGAAGCAGTTGTGAACTGCCTGATATGAGTGCTGGGAACCAAACTTTGGTCCTGCAGAGTACTTTTAACCGCTGAGCCACCTCCGCAAGCCCTTCTTTTCCCCTTATTTACGCATGACATGCATGCATGCATGTGTGCTTGCGTGCATGTGTTCACATGCATGCCAATGTGCAGGCGACATCCAGAGGTGGCTATTAGGTGTCCTCCTCAGTCACCTTCCACCTTATTCTTTGAGGTGGGGTCTCTCGCGGAGCACAAGGCTCACCCGTTGGTTTGACTGGCAGGTTAGTTAACTCTGTGGATGGCTGTCTCCGCTCTTCTCTGGAGCTAGGGTTATAGCATCCACCCGCCACACTTGGCTTTCTACGTGACTTCTGGAGACCCGAACTCAGACCCTGCTGCTTTCACAGCAAGCACCTCACAACTGAGGAGTCTTATAGCTCAAGTTGGCTTGGATCCTGCTATGTTGCTAAGGTAGCCTTGAGCTTTGATTCCCCCTGCCTCACTGAGCTTCTTGGTTGCTGGGGCAACAGGCACACTCCACCACACTGAAATTGCTTTAACATTAGTTTTTGAAGTTTTATAACTTCACCTCAGCAGTTAGTTTTCACTGTCTGTAGACTTTTGTAATGCAGAAGTAGGGACGCAGGGCATCAACGTAAGGAGCCTATTGACTAAATCTTTGTCCTCACTGGGTTTTCAGGACAAAGGTGTTCCTTGGAACACTTCCTATTCCTTTGGTCCCTGGCCCCATTTCTTCTGTGACAAACTGTACAGTAACCTGAAGTGGGCGTCCTGAGCCCACTCCACAGAGCTCTGTGAGAATCTCGATGGTTTTATTCTCCTGTCTGTACCCCGTGGAGAACAGAAGAGCTCCTTTTCTCAACATTCTTCTTCCTGGGAGCTGTTCTGACAGACCAAGGTTGGAAGGGGGCAGGGCGACTGATTCAGCATCTTTTCACAGGGTGGGAGAGTGGGGGTGTTCCCTGAAGGCAGTGAGTCTGCACCCTCAGTCACACCTCTACAGAGCACCACCACAGTAATACTAAGGACCCTGCTTAAGATAACTAAGGTCACACAGATGACTTCGTGTCAGACCACCCCTCAGCAGGTCCCCAGGCAAGGCAGGCTTTCAATCAGCCCTAGCTGTGGTACGTCAGATCCCTGCCCCCTCCCCAAAGGTACAAACACAGGAATGCCAGTTTTCCCACCTCGGGTCCCTTTAGAGCCCCTCGCTTATGCTACACAGCAGCTGCCTGCTTCACCCGCTGATGGCCCCCTAGACAGATCCCAGAGTGACTGGATCCCAGCAGCCTGATTCTTGGTTACAAATATTTCCCCTGCGCTTTGGGCTCAAGGGTTCATCCACGTTGATGCCCCAGAACCCACATTTTGTAGGAAGAATTGAAGATGGCCGCCTTGATTGACTGATGGCTGATTCTGCGGATTGCTTCCTGCTGGGTTTGGAAGACATCATCCGGGATGGGAGGCTGAGGCCCTCCTCATCCAAATTTCCCTTTTGTCTGAAGCTTTGGCTTCTATGGGCTTCCCCAGCTTCTGCATTGAACTAGTCTTAGCCTGAGACCCCAAGGGGACAGACAGGAAGGCGGGGTTCCCACAGCCTGGGGCGTGGGGGAAAGGAGGAGGACGGGGGAGCTCGGGATTAGTTTGGAGGGAGCTTGAGCCAATGGAGTCTTTTTAATGAAAAGGATCAAGCGCTGGAAATCCTTCGAGGAAACAGAAGGCGTTTAATCCTTTAATTTCTGAAATTTGAACTGACATTAGGGGTCCTTTAAGAGCTCTGTCAAACTGGGCAACGGCTGAGCTCCAGACCCTAGGGGGCTTGTGAGCCAGGAGGGAAACCAGTCTTCTCATTCCACACAGTGCTCTGTACCCCTCAGCTCTCTCCTTCCCACACACTGTGCTCCTTAGCACAAGCCCGGGCTCCCGGCATCTGCTCACCCAGGGCCAGCCACCACGCCCTGATGTGGCTCCTTGCTCTGATGTTGGCTGATGTGGTTCTTTGCTCTGTAGTCTGTATAGCAAGCTCCCCGCAGGCTTCCTGCCCCTCCATCAACTGCTTTAGCCCCTGACACACCAGAGACCCTGTATCACCAAAAGGCATTCCCCGCTTGTGCTGCTCACAGCGTATTTGCACAAGCAAGTGCATGCAACACTAGTTATATGGCACCCACAGGTAGGACATTTATAATAGCAAAGAACTTCAAGTCATGGCTAGAAATACAGTGAGAAACAGCTCTGACTCCAAAGCCACCTCTGAAGTCAACCTCAGGCAAAAAAAAAAAAAAGAGGGAGGGGGGCTGTCATCCTGGCACTGTCCATCCCACAAGTCCCTGGTCCTGTCCCTACCCTAAGTGACAGGATGTCCTCCACCTCCTGCAGAGGTGGTGGCATCCATCAGGAGAGATTAGAGTGTAGGAAGCTTTGAGGCTGGCACGCCCACATGAGTCAGCACACACTCGAGGCCTGAGGAGGAGTGCTGCCTCTGTAAGAATGCGCCCTGGCTGGCAATGCTGGCTGCTCATCCAAAGCCTCCCTAGGTCCCCAGAGGGCTGAGACACAGAAGAGAGAGCTTCTCTAGGAAAAAATGAAAGCCAGAAAGGGGGGCCTGGAGAGATGGCCCGATAGGGGACAGCGTGTGCCGTGCAAGCACAAGAAACTGAGCTTGGATTCCTCACAATCCATGTCAAAAGCCTGGTCATGCGTGTGCCCATAACACCGGTGCTGTGGAAGGCAGGGGCAAGGTCTCTGGCACCTGCTGGCCACCAGTGTAGCTATAAGTTCAGTGAGAGACTCTGCCTCAAAGGAATAAAATGATGCAGCAGTACACCTGACCCCCTCCCCTGGCCTCCGCAAGCACATACACAGGCACTTGAACCCACAAATATGCATATACATTATAATACCCATAATACTCCCCCACCACACACACAGCAGTAAAGCACAAAGGGCACTCTGCAAATTCACTGAGGGGATTTTGACCAGGGCTCCCCACCAAGGCCAGAGTGACTACAAGGCGCAAGGGTGAACCCCAACAAAGCCAAGGGCCCAGGGGATATCTCACTGCCTGATCCTCTGCATGGCCAGGGACTAGAAGCCTGAAGAGGTGGACTCTCCTGTGTCAACATCCCTCATGTCAGAAGTTTGGCTGCAGGAAGCCAGCACATCTTCCAGTCCGTTACAGTTTTGAAGCATAAAACACATCACTAATGCGAGCGAATACCATTAAAGGTTAATTATGAACCTTGAAAAGGTTATTTTTGCATATCTCACCTCTTGGACAAAAGCCGCCTTCTCATTACTATGTTAGAATAGAAATTAATCTGTAAAGCACTTAAAATGCCACAAGATCTTTCTTATAATGTTAATGTCATGAGCGCATACGCCTGCACTGGCCTGGCCTGTCTGTGAGGCCTTCTTGCCCAAGTCTGTCTGTCCTCTCTTTGTAGTCCTGGATGCTCTGACTAGAAGCCACTTGCCCACAGCCCTTTAGTCTGAAGGTGGAGACCACCCTTCCCTTTCCCTGGAACCATTTGTTCTCACCCCATCCCCCCCACTCAGCTGGCTCCTCCCTCTGGTCCTTATGTTTAAAGGGGCCACACAAGTATACCCACGGAAAGCCCATCCCAAGCCTACGAAGCCCTCAGCCAGCAGAGATCCTCAGCCCAGGAGCTGTTTTGGCTGACACAGCCTCTGTCTATGGCTTCTGACAGAAAAGGACGATTCTGGGCTTAATAAAGTTAGACTGGGTTTCACTGAATAATTTATCGGCATGCATTGCACTTCAGCAAGTTGCTGCCTGTGGGCTTATGCTAAGCTCCCCTGAAGCGAGCCAGGAGCCTGGTGTATAGTCAGGAGAGATAGCACAGGGCTCCCCAAGAAGGCTGCTGCTACCAACAGACCAAAGGGAGATACATGAGGGAAAAGGGAACGTAGACCCAAAATGGCAGCCCACAGAAGCCAGCCTCTGCCAGGGAGTGAGAGTCAGCTCATCCCTGCAGCCTCAGCACCACAGCCTAGGAAGGGAGACATGGGCCAATGGGGATGGTGTGACCGTGCTCTCTGCCCCTCGTGTGTCAAGGTCCAGCGCCAGCCAGAGGCTGAGCATGAAGTCACAGGCCTGCCTTCCTAGCTCTCAGAAGACTGGCAGAGGACAGTGAGCTCACAGCCACACTGAGAAAGGCCTTTTTTAACACCGTCCTCCAACAAAAAGTAACCAGAGACTGGCCTCCCGGGGTAAGAACACTCACTCTTAAGTCAGACCGGAAGCTAGCTGTCAGCCAGGCTCCTGATCAGTCTCCATCTTCCTTGTAAAGCAGGGTAAGATAGAACCTAAGTCCCCAGACGCTACAGAGAGAAAGTGGTGGCATAACCAAACTGTCCAAGGCGTCAACAAGGAACTAATCAAGAGACAGATACACACAGTCAGTCTACTTCCCTAGGGGATACCTGGTCACACAGTCAGTCTACTTCCCTAGGGGACGCCTGGTCACACAGTCAGTCTACTTCCCTAGGGGACACCTGGTCACACAGTCAGTCTACTTCCCTAGGGGATACATGGTCACACAGTCAGTCTACTTCCCTGGGGGACGCCTGGTCCAATATCCTAAAAAGAGAGTGGGTTTGCTCAGAGGCCTACATGAGAGAAGAGCAAAGGCGCACCCCAGTAGCCAGCTCGGTGCAACAGTCCTGCAGGAAGCACACCTGCCTCTGCCTCCTCCATGGCACCTGCCCAGCCTCCCTCATGAGGAGCTCCGGCGAGGGCCATAAGATATGAACCCCAGCCTCCGGGCATGAGATGGCAGCAAGAACTTGCTTCCCAGCCTGTTTCCTTTTCTGCATGTGTCATTTGGTCTGCACCGCAGCCATGGGAGGCTAAGTGTTCACTTCACAGGGATGAGAGGAAGGAAGCGTGGTGCTCAGAGGGATGAAGGGCCTTACTCCTCGCTCATCTGTTGCCATGTGCTCAATACTCTCCGCACACAGCAGGCAGAGGCGAGGGCCACTCAGGCCTGTCTCCAAAGGCTTCCTTCTTAAAACGACACCAGACTGCCTGCTCAGGAATGCTCAAAGGTTTTCTGCTGCCCAGTAAAAAAAAAAAAAAAAAAAAAAAACTCCAGAAAAGCCAGCCAGGTGGTGGTGCATACCATGCCTGTACTTGAGAGGCTGTAACAGGGGGATTGTGAGTTCTAGGTCAGCCTGGGCTACATAGCAGGATTCTGGATAGAAGATAAGAGGAGAGAGGGGGCAGAAGAAGAAAAGAGAGAGGAAAGGGAAGAAGGGGAAAGAGGGGAAGGAAAAGGGGAAGGGAGGGGGGGAGATAGCAGGGAAGAGAGGTACAGGGGGAGGGAGGATAGGGAAGGGGACGTGAAGAGGAGCTGAAATTGGGGGGGACAGATAGGAAGTGAGGGGAGGGAGAGAGAATGGGGAAGAAGGGAAGAGGAGGGGAGGGAGGAAGAGGAGGGAACACGGAGTGGGGAAGGCGGAGGGACTGGGGAATGGAAAGGCCATCCCTACAGTGTGGACCCCTGGAACTCATGTGTTGGATCACAGAGCAAAGGAAGGTTCAGGTGGACACAAAGACCACTAACCAGCTGGGCGTGGTGGGAGGCATGCCAACGTTCTCAGAGAAGGTCAGAGGAGAGCCGGTCAGAGACAGAGGGCAGCGTCCTCCATCTCCTCCTTTCCCGCCAGCCCAGCCTTTCAGACTAAAGCACCTGCATGGGGCATCTGCGCTACAAAGCAGCAAGGCAGCAGGTCTGAGCAGTGGTAAGCCTTTCTTGGTTATGAGTAAGAAAAAGTGCCACCACCAGGACAAAATGGAAGCTCCCCCCACCCAAGGACCCTAGAGGCCATTTTCTACTGAGGAGAGCTAGTCCATGGCCGTCCTCCTAAGGTGAGGGTACAGACCACCTTCCTTGGGACTTGCAAGAGTTCAGCCCAGCGTTGGAGGACACCCATTCCTCTGCCTGGGAGGGACGTGTGGTGGCTGTGTGTGACTGTGAAGGGCCTCCCAGGCCGCTGATTAACTGTTACCAGAAGAGCACCCACTCTCCCCTGCAGCGGGCCTGAATAATTCATAGTCGGCATGTTTGAAGGAAGCCTTGCAAGGCAGGGAGCTGAACTGGGTCAGGTTGGCCCAGCCTGCTGGAGCAATTCAGCCACTAGGTCATTTTCAAACACAGGGGATAAGCAGTTGCAAGGATTAATTATTGGCTTCTCAACTCCTCCTGAAGCCTGCTGGCTACGGAAAAAGGTATCACAAATTGACGTCTCTTAATCTACCTCTGAAAAGTCCAGCCTTTCAGAAAAAGAAGGTTTTAAAGGGGGAACAGGGTAGAAACCCTAACCGGTCAGGGTAAAGGGATATGTGGCCCAGGAAAAAAGTGTCCTGCTCCTTGTTAGCCGCGCGCCCTCAGCAGCTTCTGGAACCCAGCGTGTGGCGGCATCAAGATTTCCTGAGCAAATTAAGCTATGACCCTGAGTCCAGGAGCGAGATCCAGGAAAGGACTGAATGAATCACTTGAAAGTCAGATGAATTGGAGGCAGAACTGCCCCAGGCTGTAGCTAGTTCATTTCCTCAAAGACCAGGGCTCCCTCTCCAACCCACCAGAGGCAGGAGTGGCGGAGGCCGAATCTACACAGGACCAAGAGGAAAGAGGCAGACCGCCCCATACCAGCCTGACCCCACTGATTGCCCAGGTTCTGTCTGGGAAAGGAAGGATGAGGTCACCACAGTCGCCAAAGTCTAAGGACAGAAACACGACTCCTCTGCCCATGTTTACCTAGCAATCCATCCAGTGATCTGGGTACCATAGAAACCACAGACTGCCTCTTTGTAGACCACCCAGGGGCTGCAAATGGGTTTCCACGGCAGCTGTACGGTGGCTTCTGAGGCTGACTCCAGATCACAGAAAGACAGTGTTGTCTGTCTTGGGCACTGGAGAATAAGGCATGTCTGCCATCCTACATCCGTCTAACCAGTGTGTGTGTGTGTGTGTGTGTGTGTGTGTGTGTGTGTGTGTGTGTGTGTGTGTGTGTGTGTGTGTGTGTGTGTGTGCCAACCCATATGCACCTGCACATATCCTCGAGTTACATGTATAAGTGAGGCTGCACTTGTACAAGCATGGACAAGTGTGTCAAGATGTAAGATCAACCTTGAATGCCGTTCCTCAAGGCACTATCCACTTTGATTTTGAAACAGAGCCTCTCAGAGTTACTAAGTTGCCCAGCCAGAGAGCCCCAGAGATTCTCCTGTCTCCACCTTGCCAGCACAGGGGTTATAAGATCACATGACCATGTCTTTTTGTTTTTTGTTTTTTTTTTTAAAGTGGGTCTGGGGAGGAACTCAGCTCTTCATGCTTGTACAACAGGCGTTTTAACAATAACTGAGCCACATCTCCCCAGGCCCCGCCCATCTGCCCATCCACCCATCTACCCATCCATAAGAGAAGGAAACTGCATCTCTGAAAGGGGAAAATTGCTCACTATGGGTTCTGGGCCAGCTCTGCCCATGATCCATCTCACTACCTGCCTTCTCACCTAATGTGTGACGCTGGCAGGTGGCATCAGGGTGGCTCCCCTGTCACCTCACCCTCCCCTAACAGGGACTGGCACCAACAGGCTCCCTTCTGAGAAAGAGCCTGCAGCCAAAGTGGGCAGCTGCCACTTGGGAGATGAGCTGGCAAGGAAACTGGCTCATGTCTGCCGGCTGCTCTGCTGCAGGACCACATCAGCAAGAGACTGAGGGCAGCCAGAGCCAGCAGCCAGCGAAGAGCCAAGCCTTCAGTCTGACAGACTCGGGGGACCTGAACTCTCCACTCCCGCATGAGTGAGCTTGGAAGTGACCTGGCCTCCACCGGGGCCTGAGATAAGATGGTAGGTAGCCCTGACAACAGCCTTGGGGGACCGGAAGTAGATGTGGTAGTTCAAATGTCCAGTGATCTTATCCAGCAGGCACAGAGAAAGGATGGGCAGATGCTCTTCAGTCACCAAGCTTTGACATGACTTGGAGACAGGTTCCGAGGTCACTGAGAGTGTGTTGGATGGAGAGAGGAGGACATTCTGGGGCTCTCAGCTCAGCCCCCCCACCCCCCCCACCCCCACCCCGGGCACATCTGCCTCCTGTGACAAGCTCCTCCCATTCTGCACACTTGCCTGATGAAGCTTGAAACCCAGGCTTTCCTCTTTCCTCCCTGACCCTCACTCATTACTCCAAGCAAAGACGAGTCACTTTGGGTGGCCAAGAGTGTGACTCTGAGCACTTAAGAGGCAGAGGCAAAGTCTAAGGCTAGGGCCAGCATGATTCCAGCAGCCAAGATGCTCACCACCAAGCTGACGAGGTGCATGGCATACAGACACGGCACAGGGACAGAAGCAACTCATGTGGGCTGCCTTCCACCCTCCATACATGTGGCATGGCACTTGCACATACATACAAATGCACACACACACACACACACACACACACACACACACACACACACACACACGAATGTAATTCTTCTTATTTAGAGTCCACTACTCAAGAGGCAGGGGCAGGCAGGGCTCAGTGAGTCCAAGACCAGCCTGGTCTGTATAGACAGTTCCAGGCCAGTCAAGGCAGCTTAGTAAGACCTTGCCTCAAAAAAAAATTTTTTAAGAAAGTTTAAGGACAGCCAGAGCGATACAACCATTGCAGGGGATGAAGAGAGAAAGGAGTACGAGACAGGGAGGGGTAGGAAGACTGGGCAAGAAATGAATATATTAATATATTACATGACAATGACTTGGGGCCTTGCCCATCTTTGTCAACAAACAAAATGCAGGAGCAACAGAGCCGTGTGTGTGTGTGTGTGTGTGTGTGTGTGTGTGTGTGTGTGTGTGTGTGTGTGTGTGTGTAGAGCGTAGAGCCTGGGGCCATGGGGGACTTTGAATACATGACCTGAGTCTATAACACAGCAACACCCCGTATGCATGCTAAGCACTGGGCTTCCTCCTCACATGACCAGGAACCATCTTCTTTTCCACTGTGCAAAAGAAGAAACTGAGGCACGATGCAGCTAACTTCCTGCTAATAAATGAATGTGATAGAGGCTCGTCTCAAGAGTCTGGCTCCGGACCTCCACACCCCTTGACATATGCTTTCCTGCGGACTCCCCGCTATGGAGCGAGGTGCCTCACTGTGGGTACCGTGGGCACCTCTGAAGGGCTGCCCTGAGCGCTTGTTGGGTGCCTGTGAGTAGTGAAGCCTTCACCAACCAGATGCTCTCTCCCATCAGGACAACCCAAATGCCACCCAGACATTGCCAAACACCCTGGCATATGAAAGGAACCGCCCCTGGCTGAGAAGCACTGCATGAGGGAGCTCATCTGTGCTCCCTAAGCAGCACCGAGGCACAAGGCCGACTGAGCCTTTTGAACCACTATGGGTGGGGGTCCTAGTGTGGAGAGCTCTCTCGCCTCTGGGTCCTGGAATCTGGGACCTCCCCCCACCCCTGGGGCCTGTATACACAATCAACAAATGGGTGTCATATCTGAGCTTCAAAAGCATCCTTCCACTATGATGAGCCAGTCTTGGGGTCAACCTTGCTTCTTTTTCAGGACCTGCCAGATCTTGGCAGTCTACACACAAAGAAGCCATCTGGCCAAAGCAGGCCTCCTCCCTGGTGCTCTTTCTGTGGTGCTTGGCTTGCGGCCCCTCTCCTAGCATCCCTTGAACCCTAGAACCTTATCACTGATGCCAAAGGCACCAATTACTCTGTTCCCTGTGGTCTAAGGATGAGAAAGGTCCAAATGTCATTCCTCCTGTGCCTCTTCAGTGCACACTGTGCCCGTAGCACAGTTTGTGACCTTCTGATTGACACTCACCCTTACCAATGCTGCTGTGCTGTTTTTCCAATGAAATCAATTGCATCTGATTGATCCTGGCCCACTTTGCATTCCTTCCCCAGGTCATGCTCATGTACATATAACACACACACACACCACAGATGTGTGTGTGTGTGTGTGTGTGTGTGCATGTGTGTGTGCATGTGTGTGTACGTGTGCCTAGACTGCTCTCTGGTTATCTCCAGTATATGTGACCTGGCTCTCCAAATAGACTCCGGACAATGTTATGTTCTGCCACAGCAACCTACCATGGCCGCCACGGTGGCAGGCTCGCAGCAGGCGCCCTACAAGTCTTATAGACAGGCCAGACATTGTGAGGTTATACTTTGGTGCCTCCTTCCACACCCACTTGCCATCCACCATCCCTCGTGTCACAGGCCGTCCCTGGTGGTTCAAGATTCCTCCCCAGAGGCAGCCACTTTCATCTCTACAGCAGTGATTGTATCTTAACTCCAAATTAACCAGACCAGTCTCCCAAACCAGAACTAATCCTCAGGCCTCCCCAGCCCCACACCAGAAAGGCAAGAGATTAAACCACCTGCCTGTTGGAAGCTTCTTTCCAAGCCAATTAGGAATAATTTCAGGGAAGTGGGCTCAGGAGCCTCAGCATCCCCAGCCCTCCTCTGACGCGAAGGCTTAGTGCAGGATCAGTGTCCGTACAGCAAACAAGTTCTACTGGAAAATTATAATGAACAGCTCAGCAGGGTGGAGGCAGCCTGGCCCGCTGGATTCTGAATACTCATGGGTACTCTGCCACTGAGGGTAGGTGGGTAGAAGTGATTCAGAACCATTAAAAGGGACACCGAACATTTCAAAAAAGACTCCAGCAAGAGTCAGAAAGACCTAGGCTCTAGTCTCAACTCCTGTAGCTAATTAGTGGAGTAGCCTTGGGCAAGCAACGCAAACTGAGCCCACTGCCTCCTTCATGAGCCAACTCCACTATCTCTAAAGAGGAGTCTCTCTCCCCTCTCCTCTCCCCTTCCCTCCCCTCCTCCCCTTCTTCCCCCCCCCCCTTTCCTCCTCCCTCTATCTCCCCCCTTTCCTCCCTTTTACCCTATTCTCTTGCCCAGTATATCCCACAGGCATTAATTACCTGCTCCTCAGAAAACTATCAAGACTGAGATCCCAGATTCCTATGGGCTTTGCAAAGCCCGACACTGCCTACAAGGCCTCAGCACCTATTGCAGGGCTGCGCTTTTAGCACATTAACCCTAACCTACCTAAAAGGGACCAGCTAATTAGAAAGCTCAAACACAAGCAGAAGCCGCCGTCGCCCATCGCCCGGTGCCGCAAGCTTTGATGGGTTAGGAAATCCCTGCACATATTCCAGAAAACTTGGCGGGGAAACCCTACAGCTATTTCCAGACAGACGTTGAGGGACACACACACACACACACACACACACACACACACACACACACACACACACACACACACTTCTTTCCTGGGATCCAGCCCTCTTCGAATCTGGCCTGGGCTAACACATCATGCTGCAATTTGGAAACAACCAACAAATAGCTCAGAGCAGCAGCTGAGGCAAAGGATGGTGGGAAGGCACCCCAGCTCCGCCTGTCACATGATGTTGCCTCATCCGTGTACCTCTGTGTGGGCCCAGGTTTGGGGGGAGAGGGAGGTCCCCGCAGACTTGGTGAAAATGTCCTAAGCACAACAAGATAGGAAAGATGTTTACTTCAAGTTTGACAAATACAAATAGCCAAATCACTATGAATGCAACATTTATATAACTCATGATTGTCTCCTGGTTCTTCCTGCTGTATGAAGTTTATTTTATTCACATGTAATAATATAAATGTATATGTTAAAAAAGAAACACAATAAAATAATTTCTTAAAAAAGAAAAAGAAAATTTCCAAACTAAAGGTGCTGTGATTTCTGTGAAACAGACCCTTCTCCTGAGGAAAGAGCCCGAACTTTCTGGCAGGGGGTAAACTCACAATGCAGTGACCTTAACTTAGTAAATTAATTCCAAAGCACAATTGTTTTCAATCTTCATTTAAAATCAGCCTTCGTTAATCTAGATTTAATGACATAGGAAATGGAAATTCCCTTAATAAAATAAGTTATGAATATTTATCATCCCATTTTACCTGAAAATTGAATAATTCATCAATTAACTTTACTATTAATTATTTAATGCAAAATTAATAAACTGAGAAACTCATACAGATCCTCACAGACCCTCTGGCACCAGCTTAGGAGATTGGGCCCTAGAGAAACAACGTAGCTATGGGAAAATCCCAGCAGACACTGATAGGCTATGTATCTGAGTCCTTTTAGAAGCCGACCCAGACTGCTTACTCCTAACGGGAACGGGGAGATTTTATCCCCTCGCCTTGCAATTCTGTACCACAGCCAGAAGAGGAAGAACTCAGTGTCTGGCGATTCTTTCCAGAGCAGTTCTTCCAAACATCCTCTCTGTGGTCCATCCCAGCACCCATCAGCGGAGGCGTGGCCAGCAACACAGCCCCCGGGGAAGGCTGTCCCAGCCAGCCAGGTCCACAGTGTGGGACACCCTTCCTCTGCCCTGGCCATCACTCAGGATGCCTGCGTGATGAGGAGAGACTAAGCCAGCTGACAGCAGGGGAGGTGTAGGGTATTGGGGGCACAGAGGGTAAAGGGATGATGGGTTGGGTGGGTGGGACATCTGAGCCCCCCCCCAGTACCTGAACCTCCATGTTCCTGGTTGGTCCCTTCTGCTTCTACATTGCTTTAGGGGAGCCCATACCGTCTCCCACACACAATGTAGAAGACGGTGCCTCCGTCTTCTCATCAATAGATGCCGAGATTTCTTGATTTCTGCCCCATCCTTTTAGCTCCTCTAATTTGCATCTCCAGAGAGAGCAGACAACGTTCTTGTTTTGTTTTCCTTTTTCTGTGTGGTGGGGTGTGTGGTGGGTGCATGTATATGTTCGTGTGTGTGTGTGTGTGTGTGTGTGCGCGCGCGCGCGCACGTGCATGTAGGTGCATGAGCACATATGTGAAAGTGCGTCTGGGGACCAGAGGATGACTCTCTTGGCTGCTTTCCCGTATCCCCTTCCACCATAGTTTTTGAGACAAGTTCTCTCTGAACCTGGATCTTGCTAACTCATCTAGCCTGGCTAGCCTGCGAGCTCCCGGGGTTCTTCCTGTCTCTGCCTCCCGAGCACTGGAGTGGCATGGGGTTTGCCACCAGGCTGAACTTCTACATGGGAGCTGGGATTTGAACTCAGGTCCTCATGCTTGCTCAGCGGGCACTTTACTGACTGAGCCTCGTCCAGTCTCTAACATTCACTTATTGGATTGTCCCACTCAAACTCTCCACTGGGAGCCCACACCCCATTTTCTACCCTCTCAATCCCCCCACACTCATATCCCCAGCGCCCCGGGCATCCATGCCACTTCTGCTATTCTCTCCTGTGAAGACTTTTGCTCCAGTCTTACGCTCCCTATTTCCTTTGCTCTATGTAAGCCATGCCGCCATGACCAGGGATGACCTGTTCCCCCTGTAGTTCACATGCGCACTTCCAGGCAGGTCGCTACCCTAAGCCCAGCCTCAGGGTAGTAGCTTTGTCACCTTTCTCATTCTCTAGTTTGCTGGCTCAAGGGGCCACCCCTGCCTGCACACTCTGCTCTCCATCCCACTCGTTAGAAGTCACCGTAGCTCATTCATTGAGCCATCGGGATGCCCAGCACAGCACACAGCACTGGTGGAGTGGAGGCCAGCCAACGGCCACATGGAAGTGACAATGTGGGTTCCTGCAGTTCTAGAAGAAAAGAGGGGGCTCTTTTTAAATCATGGATGGAGGCACTACCTCTCCCCCCAGACAGAACTCTGTCCACCTCAAAGCCAGAGGACAGACCCCTCCCCCAGTGCCCGTAGGTCAAATGTGTTGTGGGATCCCCTGTGACAGTGGAAGCAGAGGGCCGCATCTTAAGGGACATGTGTGAGGATGGCCTGTTCACAGGGAAGGCTTAAACACAAAATGACTCCTGTTTTCACTCCTCCAAGTTTGCTATTTGCATAATTTCACTGCCTTTCCCTACAACTTCCCTGCGGCCTGGCAGCAGGCTCATAATAGCTGATGCCTCAGTCTAGGCACCAGCTGCCAATTTCACATACAAATTCAATTCCACCCATGTCCAACACTTTTCTTACTAAACTGACCCAAAGAGAAAAAATAACCTGGCCCGTAAATTCCTACAGATCACAGGCAGGAGGATTCTGGGAAGCCAGATGGAGCCTTCTAGAAGCTGTAGCCAGTTCCCCACCCTGCAGGCTTTGTTTCCTTCGGGCCACAGCTCAGCCCTACCCTGGAGCACCTTTCTCCCCTGGAGTCTCCTCAGAGGGGAGGCCAGAAACAGCCAGGACAGAAGGTTTTTTCTTTTAGTAGAAATTTTGGGCCAGGTGTGGTGGTGCACTCCTTTAATCCCAGCACTCGGGAGGCAGAGGCAGGCAGATCTTTGTGAGTTCGAGGCCAGCCTGGTCTACAAAGTGAGTCCAAGACAGCCAAGGTTACACAGAGAAACCTTGTCTCAAAAAGAAAGAAAGAAAGAAAAGATTTCCTCTCCTCATGGAAACTCCTCCTTGTTAAACCAGAGCATGAACAGAAGGCTGTCTTCCCAGAAATCATTTCTTTCACAGAGGGTGATCAACTCAGGAAGTGTATGGGGTGTGTGTGTGTGTGTGTGTGTGTGTGTGTGTGTACATGCATGTGTATGTGCATGTAGGTGTTGTATACCTATGAGTGTATACATACACATGTACTGTGCATGTGTATATATTGGGTATTGTATATTTGTGCTTACACATGTGTTTGTGCTTACCTGTATGTGTATATAAGTGTTATTATACATTTGTAATATGGGCATGCATGTGTATTCATGTCTATACATACTTAAGTATGTGTGTACTCTGTATAAGCACACATTGTATATTTGCTTGTGTCTGCAAATATGTACATGTGTGTTATGTGTACATGCATATTATTATAAAGTGTGTGCATGTTTGTGCACTCGTGTCAGTACGTGTCTCAGTGTGTGTATATGTGTAACTGTGTGTGTGTGTGTGAATATTAGGTATTGGGGATTTATGCATGTGTAAGATTGCATGAATGTGTGTTGTGTTAATGTATATGCTGAGAAATGTCATCATATATACACCTGAGCATGTATGTATATGTGTGCTCTGTGCACATTGGATGTTGGATATTGGTGCTTATGTGTGCACACGTCTTGTTACATTGTGGAGGGTGGGCATCCATGTTTGCATATACCTAGCGCACATGGATCAGAAGTCTGTGTGTGTACATGTGCTGTGTTTTTCTATGTGTGTATATAAAAGAGCACACCTCTGTATGCATGACACATGCTGTGAAGCTCACAGAGGAAGGGGCCCACACAGCGGGGCTTGAGACTCAGGGCGAGTTGTGCCCTTTGTCTTAGTTTACTCTGAACTTTGTAGAAAGCTCCAAAACTAAAATAACAGAGGGGCATGGAGGATAGAGCCAGAAGCTAGCCACTGTCTGACCCCAGGAGGCCGGAGATGTGGCCATCAGTGTCTCCTGCAGGCACCAGAAACATGACCTGGCTCCAAGAAAAAAAGGAGGGGGGATGTGATGAGACTAACTCTCAGCTCTCATACCAAGATCACTCATAAAACACACACACACACACATACATATATGCACTTAAATACACAGACACATACATACACACATCGAGACACACATATATATCTGTACATATAAACACATACATATATACACATACACAAATATGCACACGCATACACACACGCATGCATGCATGTGTGCACACATGCATACACACACACACACACACACACACACACACACACACACACACCAGTGCTACTGATTCCACAAGCACTTGGGCACACCTGAGGACACAGGAAGCTCACCAGACCGCCAGAAGAGCCCAGTGTAGGTAGCAACCTTCCCCACTGGGCAGGGAAGACTGCCTCTGCCTTGGCCACTTCCATAGACCCTGAGGGAGCATCTAGGGGCTGGAGTCCATGTTGGCTTCTCACTTGGCATTTGATAATTCCCAATAAAGTGTGAGGCTCTGGGTCAGACCCATTTCTACTCAGAGCTTAGCAAGGTCCTCAGCACCACGGAGACCCATCGGAGACTTTATCGATAATCTAGGTCACAGCTATCTCCTCAGCCACAGAGGACAGGTGCCTCAGGCAGTGAGGGGTTCCCTGGAGTCCTGAAAGGCACCCCCAACACACACACTTCCTAGTGCACAGTTGCTGCTTTGCTAACAGTGCTACGGTTTGTACCTGTTCACTCACAGATGGAGAATGTGTCTGAATGCCTGTGACACGGCACATGTAAGCAGGTCCCCCATCCCAGTGCAGTGAAGTGGAATGGATGTTTGTTTTTGTGTTTACAGTTGAACAGAATCCCTGAAGTAGCATGTGGTTGTATGCCTGTTTAACCAGAACTGAAACAGACCCTGCTGGAGGGAGGAAGGAGATGCCTAAGACTCAGGAAGTGAAGGAAACATACGCATCTCAGGAAGTAAACAAAACTCACAAGACTTAGGGCACTCCTAAAACTTACAAGACTCACAGGCAGCTGCCCAAGATCCACAGATTATATAAGCAATAACAGTTTTGGGGAGAGGAGAGTCTCCCCCAGCTGGGCTGCCTGCAAGCCATTCGGGGAGCTCTGGGCTATACTTTTGTGAGTGTCATGCATGCATGGGCTTCTTCGGTGATGCAGCTGCCTCTGAGTCAGCCATGTTTTTCTACGTAACTCTTTCCCCACATTCCTGTAAGTAACCCCATCCATTTACAGGATCATTAAGCTAGATGAGGGTGGAGCTGTTCCATTGTTCTGTCCTCAGTGCCCTGTCTGGGGTAGATAGACATTTGTTCACACAATACCTGGGTAAGAGTTGGTACCACCAATATACACACATACACAGCCCCAACCCCACCAACCTTGCTCATCAGAAACTGAGGAACAGCAGCAGCAACAATGTTGACATTCATGGGCAACATGAAAGTCACCATTTCAGCCATTTTAGGGCAAACAGCTCAGTGGCATCAAACACTGTCACCTTGAACAGCTCTCACCACAACATTTTTTTCTCTTCTCCAGCCAAAACTCTGTCCCTTTAAGCATCAACCTCCAAACTAAGGAAGTGGGTCACCTTTCTGCCCCACCCCATCCCCCAGTTTGACTCTTCCACATGCCTCATGTAAGCAGAGCTGTGCAGTGTCTGTCACTCAGGGAATCATCCTCAAACTCCATGTTGTCTGTGGATTCTGCACCTCACTAGCCCCGAGAACTTCGGAGCGACGCCCTGTGGAATCTGTGTTACTTTTATCATCCTAGTCTGGTCACCTGAGCACTCTCTCCAGGAATGAGTTCATAACGACCCAACCCAACCCAACCCAAGATCTGGTGTTCAAAGGTGCCCAGTGGGTCATCCCCTTTGTCATTTACGCTGGACCCAAGCAATGCAACACTGACTCACAGGACCTGGCCGGCTCCCAAGCCCTTGGCTCTCAGGCTGACCACACCCCTAGGCCCCGACTGTCAGGTCTCCTTCTCCAAGCAGCCTGCCCTATAACAGCTGTACACACTGCACATACTCCTGTCAAGGTGATGCCGCCTCGGTACCTAGCTGCTAGGAAACCAAAGAGGCAGCCTGACCTTGTCCTTGGAAACTTGCCTTCCCACCGGGAGACAGACTTACAACTCTGGACAGACAGACTGTTGGCCCACCGACATAAGCAAAGGGAGCCTTAGCAAACTAGTGAGAAGGTGGGCTTGGGGCAGTTGCCAGGGCCAGGGAAGGTGTCCAATGAGAGACAGCCTAGCTTGCATGTAAGAAAATAATGTGAGGCTTGAGGCAGAGTAAAAGCAAAAATGGGGTTAAGGAAGATTATGGAGGACAGCGCAGCCTTGTTCCAACTACAGTGGGTGCTCGGAGGTAGGCAGTCAGGGGTACAAGCTGAGTGCGGCAGGTTGAGACCCGGGAGCAATCCTAGTGCATATGAATCTTGTCTCCTGGGAAGTCTCCAAGTCTCTCAAGTCGGATCTGATGCGAGTCCAGGCTGAGAGGAAGGCTGACGACAAAGAAGCAGGAGCATGCTGGGGAAAGCTCAACGCCCTGCACGTGAGAAGAGCGGTTCTGAGAGAGCAGAGGGGGATGTAAGCTCACGGCAGACGCCCACTGAGTGACCACTCAGAATCAGGGGGCCAAAGAAGAGGAGGCACCAGGAAGAGCAGGGCTGAGCTGGATCTTTGAAAATAAAACAGCTCTTGGGAGAACCAGAGACACCGGGGATGACTCGGGAAAGAGGCAGAAGGCAGAGAGATAATGACACGACATCCAGCCGGCCCTGGAGGTTCCACATCCGTGGTCTTCAGAGGACGAAATGTCCACCCATCATTTGGAGCAAGGGAGAGCTGGACCTGAGGTCAAGAAAATCTGAAAGGATAAGAGGACCCCCCACCTCCACCCCTCATGTTTCCCTGCTGCTGGCCATCTCTCTCTTCTCTTTGCCCTCCCTTTTCCTACTTGGAGTTTTAGTGCTTACTGACCAAAAGCATTTACTGTTCATTATAGGAAAATTCTATTACTAGACCCCTATGTGTTGGTGTGAAGGTGCTATCTATATCAATCCAATTAATTCATTAGATAACTAATGGTGTTTTCCAGCTCTCTTCTCACCGGCATAAATAGGATTCCTGGGAAGAGAGGGCTCTCCACTTCGATCTTAGGCCCCGCCCATCCTGGCTCACAGGGAAGGCTGTATGCTTCGACTGGGAATAGAAAATAAATTATCAGGATTTCTAAATCGTGTGTAGGCAGGGCCTGCTCCCACCGCGCTGGTTCTGCACCGCCTGTACCTCAGAGTGAGGAAGGCGAAACCAGCCCAAGAAATGCTTGGGAGACCCACCTGGCTGGCACGGTCAAGCCACCCTGGCCCACAGAGGGAGGCCCGAACTGGCACCTACATCTCTCGGATGCTACTGAGACATAGAACGACATTCGAGGCTGCTTCCTCGCTCCCTGTCATCATGGAGTATCTCAAGAGAAGATGAAGGGCTAAGTTTTGGGATTTTAAAATCCGGTTCTAATGACATTAAGCCTGGGAGGTCCTTTCCTTTCCTGGCAGCGTGCTGTGGTACAGATTGTAAGATTGCGTGCGTGCGTGCGTGCGTGCGTGCGTGCGTGCGTGCGTGCGTGCGTGCGTGCGTGCGTGCGTGCGTGCGTGCGCCGTGGGTATGCAGGAGTGTGTTGAGTGGGGGTCAGGGCGGGGTCAGATCCTCTGGAGCTATAATAACAGGTGGTTGTGACTCCCAGTGTGGGTTTTGGGAACTGAACTTGCATCCTGTGGAAGAACAGAAAGTGCCCATCGCCTCTGAGCCATCTCTTTAGCCCGAATCCCACAGCAACCGCTGCAGAGTGCAGAGCTGGTCTGCTGGCCAAGGTAGACATGCAAGTGAGAACATGGTGGATTCTGGGGCCCTTGCTTCACAGCCCTGCTCATCTCACATGTACACACGGAGGGAATGTTCCGGGCCTTCGGGTCACCCAAGAACAAACCCAGCTGAAAATACCTCCATCCACACATGGGTGGAGTCAGATAAGGGATAAGGAAAGGAAACAGAAAAGCTGTGAAACAGGGCCCAGCACTCTGAAAAACAGCACAAGGAAGAGGCAAGGGTGGTGTTGGGGGGGGGCTTCACAGAAAAGGGGGAACATCTAAACAGGAGCCTGAAGGAGGAGCTAGGGTAACACTCTACACAGAGGGGGGAACTCTGTTCCAAGAGCATAAATCCACCTGGCAGGGCGGGGAGAGCGGAGTCCCTGCAGACTCCAAATGATATTACGATCCTGCTGTGCACACAGCAAGTGCCAAATAAGGATGTCCCCAAGGTTCAGTTCTCAGGCCTAAGATGCCAGCTACTCACATCACAATACGGGCCATTTGAGCATTCCTCGTGCAGCCTTGTGGTGGCCCCCACTGCCACCCTGAGCCCCCCCCCCAAGCCCTGGGAACATCCCTGAAACACACCTCATTATGGAAAGGTGTAAGGGCCTTCTCTATAATTAGGGCAAGATTTGAGCAGGGGTGATGTGCATCCCTAGGGCCCCCCAGCAAGCCTCAGAGACAGCAGCGGGGTCCCTCTGCAGCCCCTATACCAACATCTATATGTGGACTGATTACAACAATTAATTTAATAAGGATTCTTCCACACAAACAATGTATCATTTTATTAGCAAACTCTATAAATGTCAACGGTGCAATTCATTCTTATTAATTTTCTAAAATGAAATTAACAGTAGCTGCAAACAGAACTTGCATTGCCCCCTCCACCCCCACTCAGCAGAGTATTGGTGCCATTAATTCCTTAATATCAGGAGGCTGGTTTGGAGGAACTCAGCAGTTAACTGCACCAATTAATTTCAATACTGGAAACGGTGGGGGAGGGGACCCAAACTCAACTCAACAACTAATTTAGGAAGGTCCTTGAACAACCAGGGCAACTTGTCCTTCTCCTGGGACTGGAAGCTTTCAGGCGTAAACACAGAGCACGCAGGAGAATGTAACGGGACTCTGCCCACTCACCCTGCCCAGAGGAAGGAAGTTCAGGCTCCCAGAGCCTGAAGGAAATCCACAGGATGCCTGGTGCCTCCTAGGTCCAGGCCTGCAGCAGGCTGGGGGATGCTGCTCACAGACAAGAGCTGTGATGGCCTGTGAAGGGTGTGGACACTCACGCCTGCCGAGCAGGTCATAGACGTTACCTCTCTGTGATGCTCTTAGTGACCCAGGGAAGACAGACTGGATAGGAACTCTACTCTATAATGAAGGGGGGAAAAAGGGAGGGGCAGGCTGGGCATAGTGATGCACATTGGAAATCCTAACACTTGGGTAACTGAGGAAGGAGAGGAGAATGGAAGGGAGGGGAGGGGAAGGGAGGGGAGGGAAGAAGGAAGAAAAGAAAGGAGGGAAAGAAGGAAGGAGCAATGTGCTTTTTAAGGCGCTTAAGAGATTTTCATACAGTTGTCGCAATGCTACTGAGCCAAGCCTCAAAACTGAATCCGCCAGTATGAGCCCTTCATTCCTGCTCTTGCCTTGCATGTCCCTCTAACTCATGACAAGAAGCCTCTTGTCATTCTCCAAAAAGTCACTGGTCCACTGTGACCGGACGTGACACCCTCTTCGCAATAGATCCTCATATTCCTGGGCTGAACTGTGAGAGAAAACTTCAGCCCTGCAACATTCTACAATGTTCTGCGTGCGTGCATGCGTGAATTTAAACCTGCCAAGTTCTGGAGTCCTTACTAGGCCTTATAAAGGGGTCCTTCCTCCAGCTTGGATCCAAGGAGCAGGGTGGCTAATATTATTAACACGGCAGCATCTAGAACCACTCAAGAGAAACCATGTCCCCACATTAAGCTAATCTAGGAGGGAAGACACAACTTAACTGTGAGTGGTGCGTCCCGAGGGCTGGGGTCCTGGAGACCTGACATCGACAGCCGTCCCCCTCTGCTTCCTGACTACAGACTCACAGTGGCCCGGCAGCTCCACCCTCCTGCCGCCACACCTGCCTCAAAACCTGGAGCCAAAATAAGCCTTTCGTGTCCTTAAGTTGCTTTTTGTTAGGTGTTTTGTCACAGAAACAAGAAAATGAATGAATACACCTTGTCACGTGAGGGAATATTCTAAAGGCCAGAAGTCCCTTCCTCCATAGCTCAGGGGGACTAGATGGGCCAAACTCAGGACCAAGGGCGCAGAGAACCCATCTCATCCTAATCCTGGTTCCAGATGGCAATGCTGGAGACTTTTGTCCTTGTCTGAGTGTTGCAGACTCAGAATTCCACTTCCTAGACCCAAGCCTGCAGTCAGTGCCGCCCTGCAAGCCACCTTCCAGCTAACGGAAACACCTGGCCCTGCCACTGCTAATAGAAACGCTGCAGCAATTGGAAGAGAGTGGCTGCGGATCTCTGATGGTTTAGCGTGAAACACATCAAAAATAAAGACTTAAAGAGTTGGGCTGGAAATAAGGAGCTGTCTTTAAAATGAGCCTCCAAATCCCAGGCTCACCATCTTTCACCTATAATAACATCAACTTCTATGCACAGGACACAGGTCAGCTATAATTTCGCCAATTCCCCCTGGTCCCAGGTGGCGCGAGAAGTTAAGTGTTTGTGGCAGTTAGTGGGTTCAAGGACATTTACTGCGTCACATGTAGCCATCACTTCTGGTTTGGGAGCTCTGCCTCCCAGCAATCAAGAGTAACTCAACTTTATTGATGTGTAAAGCACACTGAGATCCAAGAGACAGTTAACTTTGTTTCCCTTTTTAGGAAGTCTATGGCGCTGATGGCAGGTGGGCACTTTCCCAAAATAAATTGCCCCCCTGGCCTGCACCTGTCTGGTAAGTTTCTGAGTGCCTCGCTGAAGGACGGAGCCCAGAGCCATTCTGTGAAACATTCCGGCAGCTGTTGCCGGGTGTCTCCCACTTCTCATCGCATTCAGTACCACTGTCTTGGACCAATTAATGAGTGCTCCCCTTCACAGGCCGCTGAGCACAACATGGCACTGTCAACTCGTTACCCTGCATTGAGTGGCTGAATCCGTTAATCCAGGAAAAATCAATCATCTCTTCCCACCGTGCAGAGTTGGGAAACTGTGATCATCGCCGGAACGTTACCTTGTCTTAGGGGATGTGGTTAGCCATTCTTCGTGTTTCTCGAATGTTATTAAGTAAGCCGCAATTTCCTGAAACAGAAAAATAAAAAGAAGATAATGATAACAATTAGCTCATGTTGGACCCTGAGAAGCAGAAGGAAAAAAGAGAAGGTGTTATTTCCGACCGCCTCGCCCCCCCCCCAGCTGCTGTGAATCTTGGCCAGGCTGGAGCTCGGACTCTTGTAGAAAAATGTTGACCCGCACACAGCTTCTCTTTTGATCCCCTGAGTCCTTTCCACTCAACCAGCCACACCATCACCATCAAAGCCTGGGTTTCAAAGGAGGAGTCAGTAGCAAGGACAAAAATATGTCTCTGTGGAAAGAAAACATCGGAAACCCTTTGAGAGCCCAGATGCCATTCATCTGAAGGAGGGAGGCAACACACCAACAACAGGGCTCAGCGTACACTCCGCTGCTCTGGAACAGAATGACTTTCAGCTTCCTCACCAAAGAGCTGTATCCTCTCAGCTTGACTCCCAACCCCACCCTGGAGCCAAATCACAGACAGACAGACAGACAGACAGACAGACAGACTGACAGACAGAGCCTTTCCCACTGTTAACTTGATCTATTGAGCAGAACCTCAGAGAAGAGCCAAGGCAGCTGGGCTTCAGGCAAAGATTGAGAAAATGTGGGCACCTGAAGGCAAATTAAATATTTATAGAGACAACAACATCATCACAGATAGAATTACTGATTTATTAATAATTTCCACAGGAAGCAAGAGACGCCAGCATAAGCCATTGCCCCATCTCTCAGGCATGACATGGCCCATTACCTCCCGATCCAAACAGATCTGCTAACATGACATTGGCTGGGATCGTGAGTTAATTAAGGTTGGTTCGGCACACATTCCCCTCGATCTTGGTGGCAATATGACACGGAGAGGATGCTGTGGACTGTCAGGGAAAGGTGGAACATGGGGGCAAAACTACTCCAAGTTTCTTAGAGTAGAGCAGGGCCGTCTGACCCGAGGCCAGCAGCCGCTTCGGGCTTGGACATGATGGATCTGACCCCTGTGACCTAGGTGGCCTTCAGGGAGAAGCAAGAGACACTCTCATCACGCAGGTCAGTTAGAGAGAGAAACACCTGCCATGCCATGAAGACCGCCAGGGCCAGTGAAGACCAAGACCTTCGGTGGTCATAGTAAACACCCGTGCCACATACATTGGAACCAAGACCCCGAGCCACCACAGCCTGGAAGACTGTCCTTACAGCAAGAACTCAGGAAGCGGCAGGTGGCAACAAAAACAACTGCTTCTTTGTCCAAGACCCCGTCATCAATTTTTATCTAGAGGAAGAAATGAGCCCACTGTGATGTCATCCCTGAGCCCTTTGAAATTTGTTTCCTCTCTTTGGGAAAATCCTTCCCTGGGCTCTCACCATAGATCAATAGCCTGTGCCCAGGCCATCCCTGCGTCTCTCGGTCAGGACAAGGCTAGTTATCCACCCTCCACATTCCCACGGCTCCTTCCTCAGTGTGCAGGATTCATTGCTGGGCATCCTCGTTGCTTGTTTACTTGGGTAGCATCCATACCAGACCGTGCAAGAGGAAGGGCTGTGTCGTCGCTGATGCACTCACAGGACTTAACTGTGTCCTGGGGCAGGATAAGTGGGTAGATGGGTGGGTAAACAGGTAGGTGGATACTTGGATGGGAACACAGATGACTTCATAGACGGGAGGACGGCCAGGAGCGCAGGTGGATGGATGAGCAGATGGATGGATGGATAAGTGGGTGGTTAATAGGTAGACTGGTGAGCAAATGGACGGATGCATAGATGTGTGGGCAGGTGCGTGAATAAATGGATGAGTGGTGAACTGCTGTGTAGGTTGATGGGAGAAAGAAGAGTTGACACCGTGTAAATAAATATGCATTCACAAGTGTAAATAAATATGCATTCACAAATGTAAATAAATATGTATTCACAAGTGAAACATATGCATGTCTCGATGGGTGGCAGAACACGCGTGTGGTGGTGGTGTGGGTGTGCCTGGAGATAGTTGAGGTGAGAGGTGAACAGCTGCAAGACAGTAGCTCTGGAATACGTTTTCGGCTACCCAGTTGGCTACCCGAGCTGCTATAGAAAGGCAGCTCGGGATCATTGCAAAGTGCCCATCTGCTGTAAGCACACGGGCCTGGCCTTAGGTCCGCAGTCTGCCGAAGATCAGCTGCCTCATCGTGAGCACGTTGCTTAACACACCCAGACCTTGGAGTCCTCTGCACAGAGGTAAATCTCACCTCAGAGGCAGTAATTATCATCCTTAACATACTGGCAACTGTAGCGTGTCTGTGGACAAAAGCCTCCACGATTGGCATTACAAGCTCCCCATGGTGGGAACCACTTGTTTAGGCATCCCTGGGGAAGTAGCAGGTGGCAAGATGGTCCAGGCCAGTGCTGGGCTTGCAGACATCTCTCCTCGGCCTCTACCTCACACACTCAGCTCTCCCACACTCAAACTCACAATGGATGGTGATTGCTGGGACGACTGTTCAGAGTTGTTGGAATCAACCATATCAGGCAACCATTGCATACTGCTTGGTTTCATAAGCTGCTGAGGGCAGACCATGGCTACCACACACATGGTCAGCTATGCATTAGGTACCAGCTCTCTACTATAATTTTATCAGACTTGGTATCCAGAAGGAACCGGCCATGCTGTCTAGGTACCCATGTGTTGTCTAGTTTTATGTCAACTTGATAGCACCGGAGTCATTTGGGAAGAGGAAGCCTCAAGTGAGAAAACGCCCACACCAGAATGACCTAGAGGCAAGCCTATGGCACATTTTCCTGACTGATGATTGATGTGAGGGGGTCAGCTCACTGTACAGTGCCACTCCTCAGCTGGCAGTCCTGGGTGCTATAAGAAAACGACACAAGCCATGGGGAACAAGCCAGTAAGCAGCATTCCTTCATGGCCTCCACTTCAGTTCCTGCCTCCAGGTTCCTGCCTTGAGTTCTTGTCCTGACTTCCCTAGCGGCTGGACTGTGCTATGGAACTGCAAGTGAAATTAAGCCCTTCCCTCCCCAAGTTGCTTATGGCTGTGGTGTTTTATCGGGGCAATAGGAACCCTCACTAAGACACCCCAGATCCATGCCTGAGCCAAGGATCAGACCCCAGTGACCCTAAAGATGGGGACACAGTACAGCCCCCCAACCTTGCATCTAGTACTCTACTCCAAACCCACAGACCCAAAGACCTTCACAGACATCTTTCCACCCACATCCATCACAGCCAGGCAGGGTTTCTCACTGCTGTTGTCCTTCAAAGAGGAAAACTCCTCTGGCCCCTTGCTGCACTGAGGACACTTTCTAAGCACCTACTGTGTGGCAGCCCAGGAGTAAAAACATCATGAAGGCTACAGAGTCTTTAAACTCACAGTCAAAGATGGGGTCAGCATGGGCCTACTCAGCCAGTGTGTAGACAAGCAAGGGATCAGGAAACCACACTGGGTGATGAGCTTCCTTTGACAACTAGCCACTCCCTTCGCCTCCACCAAGGGAGGTAGGTGTGCGTGCGTGCGTGCATGCGTGCGTGCGTGCGTGCATGCGTGCGTGCATGCGTGCGTGCGTGGACATTGTTTCTCCCTACCTGTGACAACTCACACACAGCTTGGAAGAGCACACATCTCACTTAATACCAACTTTTCTGAGCAAGGAAACTAAATCCTTGCACACAGAACCTGCCCCTCTGCGTTGTCAGTGTGACACCAGGGCTGTCACATGCTGTTGGCTGGTCTCCAGGTGTCCTGGAAACGTCTGAGTCACCTCTCCAAGCCCAGCTTCATGCTACCGGGTCTCGCCAGCCTCCTGCCCTTGCCAGAGCTCACCCCTTCCTCACCAGATAGGCAGGCAGTGGCTGGATGCTGCCCTTTCAAAGCTTAGGAACCCACTGAACAGATGGAGACCTTGGCATCTATCACGGAACCAAGCACGACGGTAGCCGGAGTTTGACGAGATGGGGCCGTGTAAGAGGCATGGAAACTCAAAGCAGCTAGGAGTGAAGAGATGCCCGATGGTTAAGACTCTGCCCTGCTCTTCAGAGGACCCGAGTCCAGTTCCCAGCACACATGACTCTCGGCTGTCTATAACTCCAGCTGCAGGAAAGCTGACCACCTCTCCTCAGGGCTCCACAGACACCTGTGCTCACGTGTTCATACCCACACAGCATTAGTGGCAAGAGCTTAGAAAGAGGCAGAGGCCATCTGGTCCATAGATGGTTGGAGGGGGGTGGGGGGGCGGGGGTCCACAGAGCAAATGGGAACAGGAACAAAGTCCTGCTCCAGGCCATGGACTGTCAGGAAGGCATGATGCTAAGCGAGAGAAACCCACCACAACAGTCCGTGTGTAAGAACGCTGTCGGTGGGATGCACAGAACACCCCAACCATTTGGCAGAGAGTGTGAGTTTGTGGTTGCTGAGGGCTGAAGATGAGGGAGAGAGATGAGGAGCACGTGATGAAAGGAGATGGGCGGGGGAGAGAGTCTCCTTTTGAGACCTAACAGCTGTTAGGAACTGGTGGAAGTGCTGGTTGCACACCACCGGGAAGACACTAAGTGTCACTAACGCTATAGAGCAGCGGTCCTTAACCCGTTGGTTTTAACCCCTTTGGGGATCGAATGACCCTTCGTCAGGTCACCTAAGGCGATCGGAACACACAGGTGCTTACACTGTGATTCATAACAGTAGCAAAATTATAGTTATGAAATAGCAACGAATTAGTTGTATGGTTGGGGGTCACTATAACATGAGGAACTGTATTAAAAGGTCACAGCATTAGGAAGGCTGAGAACCGCTGCTCTAGAGTTTATATAAGTGTATTTTTATCATAATGATTTCACAAAGAGTGAGAAGAGAGCTCATGCATCCATGTGGATGTGTCCAGGTTACGGAGGTATCAGCCCGCCTGGCCTACACAGCAGACCCAGCCTGGAAGGCCAATCTTGGCACATCCACCGGCCTCCTGTTGGCCTAGCATCCTTCAGCCATCCCTGATCCTGCACTGGCACTAGGAAGAATGACTCCACTGTCAAGATGAAGAAAGTCACGGCAGGCTCCAAAGCAAAGACTGTCCAGCTTGCAGATTTTAAACGTTCAGTTTGTCCTCTGAATGATCAAATAGAAGAGCCGCTGCCAAAATACAGTGTCTGTGTGTGGCCGGGGCAGGGGCAGCCGCCTGGAGGAGATAGAACTCACGGTTCTGTGGACTCTGCTTTGCATCAGCAAGGGTCCCTGCCAGCAGGAAGGCAGAAGGGTTGTCCCAGGGCTGCTGTGTCCTGAAGGGCGAGAGTACAGGCTGGGGCAGTACAGCTTGTCACCCCACTACCCAGTCAGGCGTAGAGCACCCGTCATCCTGGCTCCAGATAACATCAAAGCCCACCCATAGAGGTGGTGAGCCCGTGCGGGGACTGGAGGCCTGTGGGAAAGAGGGTACTGCTCTCTGACCTGGCTCCTCCAGCCATGTCCCACCTGGCACCCAATTTGCCATCTTTGCCCGCGCGCGCGTCCCCTTCAGGACCCGGTCTGGTCTCCCTGGGGCATCATCAGTCTGCCCTCATCTCACAGTGAACTGCAGTGGCTGGAGACTCCTCTGCAGTGCCTGCCGTGCTCTAGGACTCGTGGCATATATAGCACTTTCTATTGTACGGCTCTGTACGGAGAATCTAAATCTAGGACCCTACACAGCCATAGAAGCTCTGTGGCTCCTGGGTGCCAAGGCGACTGCTGACTTGGTAGATGGCTGCACAGGGTGTGCAAAGTCCTTCTACATACAATAGAGGCATAGAGAGCCACACTAGGACTCCCACTGGTGCAGGGGCAAGGGGCAGAGATGGGCAGTGTGGCTGTTACCATGGGCACTATAGAAATGCCCACCCACCCAGGCCCAACCTCAGCACTGAAGCCCCACTCTCAAACAGTGAGCAGCTGTGCCATATGCCAGCAAGTGCCATCCTGAAATTCCAAGCAGCTACGTAAAGTTAAAAAATATTTGAGAACTTTAGTAATAGGTTTTGTATTTTAACCCAGATGTATCTAAAATAGCATTTCCCCAATTTTAGAGAGCAGCAGAGCTGCCTCCTATTCTTCGTACTGTTTTCTAAACCTGACGTGTGTTTCCACTCCCGGCCCACCTCAGCCGGGCATGGGGGGGCCAAACAAGGCTGGCACGAGGGGTGGTGGCCCTAAATAGACACTGTTGGAGCCTGTGACAGACTGAACCTTCTGGCAGTCAGGTGGAGTCTGGGTGGGAAAGAGGGAGCCACCACCAGCAGACACTCCCTTGCAGACAGGACTCCTGATCACCTCTGTTTCCCTCAGAGCAAAGGAGCCATGTGTCCCCCTCTGGGGTGTGGAATATAAGGCATCTCATATGGGCTGAATACGATGAGTTTATTGGTCCTGTGGCTCTCTCCCCAGGAGGCACCCCCTCCAGGGACAGATAGTCGCACACATGCACACACATGCGCGCACATATACAGAGTCTCTCTCCAGTGACACAGAACAGTCCAGCCCAAAGACTACAGCTTATCTTCCAACCATGAACTGGAAAACAATTCTCAGAAAAAGGACAAGTCTTGCTCAGGCTGCCTGACAATCCCCTTAGTCCATCTTCCAGACCTGGGTTCAACGTCAGGGAAGCAAAAGATCTGTGGAGAGGGCCTTGGTGCTTTCTGTAATAAACAAGTAACACTGTACATATATACATGTTTTTACATATGTATACTTGTATATATATATATATACACATATGAATATATGTTTAAGAATGCATGTATGTATATGTTTCAGTAGATATGTTTGAGTGTATATAATGTATGTGCATATATTTGAGTATATATATATGTATGTTCATGTTTGTGTGTATATATGCATGTGTGTATGTGTGTGCATGTGTGCATATTCTGGCATGCATACATGCTTGTGGGTATGTATATAACTGAGTATGCATGTGTATGTTCATGTTTAGGGTGTGTATATGTATATATGTAATATGTGTTTTTGGGCACATAAACATTATGCATGTTTAATGGTATCATATATGTTCATGTGCGTGTCTGGGTACGTGTATTTGTGCATGTGTTTGAGATGCGTATATACTAGTGTTCATGTGTGTGTAACATATTATATATACATATTATATTATATGCAATATATGTGGCTTGTGTGTATTCACATATATGTACATATATGTTGGTATATTCTTGCTCTACATTATCCTGAGCCCCAGGAATAAAAACACCTTCCTGATCTATACAGTCTCAGCTACCTTCTGCATAGAAAAATGTGTTTTCAACCAAGGGGTAATTTTAAAAGTTTGGTTTTTATGAGAGCTCTGCACAAGGGTTTTTATCTGTGAGGACGGATGCTGAGGGGGGGCGGGCATTGCTCTCCTAGCAGCTGGCCCCAGCATCTGCTGGAGCCACAAAATGCAATTATATTACTCCCAAATGTGAAGTAAAAATATCTTGTTTCCAATACTCTTGGTTTTAAGGCTCATAGTGAGCGTCCTCTGGGCATTTCGGCGGTGCCAGCTCTCCGTGCTACGTACTTTATTAGGGATGTGTGAATGTCATATTAATGACTTCTAACCAACATGTTTACAGTGCAAGAAAATTTTCCCAGAATCTGCCACTCACTGCACTTCACTAAAAATAATTGGCCCTAATTTAAATAAATAACCATTCTATGCCCCTTCCCCATGGCAAGTCTCCCTGGATGAAACTGCTGGGCCCATTTCCTTGGTGAGGATTCCACCTGGTCCAGTGCTGTAGGGTCCTGTTTAAACTCTCCTGGGGCTTCCTGCTTGTCAGCAGCGGGAGCATCTAAATGATCGGGCCCCTTTGGGTCCCCACCCACAAGTCGAACCGACACCCCAACTTAAGATGATGAGCACCCCTGTTAGAAACAATGAACGTACAAGCTGACGGTCCTTCTCTTTTGGGCTCTCCTTGGGGTGTGTCATCGCTCTACTCAGACACCGTGTAACACCGGCGGCAAAGGCCTCTGGGAGACAGGCTTCTGAAAGACTTCCATGGTGGCGATGAGCTCAGAGTTCATGGCCAGCAGCATGGACTTCCTAGCACAACTGTCCATCCATTGTTCAGGGATGGGGAAGCAGCCTGTGGCCTTCCCAGTGTCAATCGGTGATGAAGCAATGAGCCAGCGGAAGACCCTCAGAGACAGAGCAGCCCACACGGTCACAGTTATGTATCCGGCTCATCACTATGAATATTTGGTGAATTTTGAGGGCCTACCACATACCAGACACCAAGTCCTAACAGTACAAAGAGAAGTGAGTGATGGTCCTTGGACCCAGGGCTATCCTGTCAAGTGCAAGGCCTATGAGCATGCTCCATTAGCAAGATGAACAATGAGCTCACGCTGAGGAAAAGAGAAGAGACGGTTGAGGCGAAGAGCTGGCACTTGGACAGCCCCAGAGTGAGCAGGGGGCTGCCAGGCAGGCCAGTGTGCAGAGACAGTGAAGCAAGGCACAGCCATGTGCGAGGACAGGAAACGCGAAGAGTAAATGTGTTTGGGGAAACATCAGCAAATCAGATAGCTGGAGTTGACAGGGTCTGGGGGAGAGGAACAGTACCTAAGCAGGGGTGTGCAGAGGCCCCAGACTGGGGAGCAATTGAAATGCTAGGCAAGTGGTGTCTCAGCCCCAAGAGCCAGGGGTTGGGGAAGGCGATATAGGGGGTCAGGGAAGGCTTTTAAGCAGAGGGGAGGGACAGAAGGAGCCATGCATGCTTTGGCAATGTCGCTTTGATGGTGGCGCAGCAGAGATGAGCAACTGCTGGGAGACTGTGACAGTCCAGGCAAGGCATGGGGGGGGGGGTGCTCATGAACTACAGCAGAAGGTGACAAGAACACAGCACAAAGTGAATGCCTGTAAGAGAGAAGCTGGTGAGATGTGAAACTCACTTTACTGGCCAGGGGCACGAGGCAGCGGGCATTAGGTTTGAAGCCGAGGACACCCACAGGCAGCCTCGTGGCTAGATCCAGAGACAGGCCTGCTGGCTTCCGTGTGGGGTTTCTCTCTCCTTTGGCTTTTTATCTATTTTTTATTTTTATTTTTATTTTTGCCAGTTGCAGACTGCAGAGGGTAGGGATGGGCGGTTCCCAGCTTCTCTAGAATGGCAAAGTCAGAGACCTATGGGTGTTCACACGGAATGCCTCCTGGCTGGTGCAGAGGAAGCCTGTGTCCCGGTGGGCTGGACCTGAGCTCTATGTCCACTGTACCTCCGCCCAGCTGGCTTCCTTCAGTAACTGCATGCAGGATTTGACCTTAAGGCTCCTGCTGTGACAGTGACGATGTTGGAAGGACATGGGACAATAGAGGCTATCCAGAAAGACAGCTTAGAGCACAGATTTTTTAAGGAGGC
The DNA here is from genome assembly GCF_964271855.1 of Acomys minous. Taxonomy (NCBI): domain Eukaryota; kingdom Metazoa; phylum Chordata; class Mammalia; order Rodentia; family Muridae; genus Acomys; species Acomys minous. The sequence goes on from NC_140487.1 coordinate 125,140,632, forward strand.
CGGTGCCACCCAGAACACTCGCCATTCCTTATGGCGGGTGATCACCTGCGCTGGTTCAAGTGGTCCCGAGACTTAGACGGCCCTGGTCCCCATTTTAATGCTGTGCCATCTCTTCTTATTACTTGTCACTCTAAACTCTAATTTCAACCTTCCCCGCCCCGCTCATGGATGCTGAAGCGAGGCCCTGGAAACGTTTCCCCTCTGACAGCTTAGGAGAATGTTAACATTTATAAGTAGGGAGCCTCGGGGAACCAGGAAGATGGTTCAATCAGTAACGTATTCTCCACATAAGCACAAGGACCTGAGTTTGGTCCCTGGAACCCATGTTTAAGAAAAAAAAAAAAAAAAAGGAAAGTTGAAGATGGTGCTACACACTTGAAATGTCTGTGCTGGGAAAGCGGAGACAGGCAGATCCCTGAGCTCATGGGCAGCCAGTCTAGCCTACTTGGTGAGCCCCAAGCCAGTGAGAGACCCTGTTACAGGGTCCTGAGGAACATGTCCAAGGCTGCCCTGTGGCATCCACGTTTATATAAACCGCACATACACACACACCAAACAGAGAGCTACAAAGTGGCCCTATGTGATAACAGAGGAGAAAGGACAGCCCTTCAAGGTGTTGTTTCTTTCAAGCACTGTTAATTAGAGATGGAGCTCAGTGGCATGCAGGTGGCAGAGCTATGCCCACAGGACCTGCTCCATCCACAACAGGCTGGCTGCTTCAGCCGGCTCTTCTTCCACTGATGCCCTCACGTAGCAGTGGCCACTCCTGCAAACCTCAGCTCATCTCCTTGGTAACAGCATGTTCATTTGGAGGTCATTCTCTCTCTCTCTCTCTCTCTCTCTCTCTCTCTCTCTCTCTCTCTCTCTCTCTCTCTCTCTCTCTCTTAAGGTCTGGACTACAGCCAGTGGGGTGCAGGAACAATCTTCTCAACTAGCTATTGACTTTCTTTCCTCACCTAGAGGTCATAGCTGTTTTCCTCCCCCTGATACTGTGGGAACCCTTAGGTCCACCTCTTATCCCTAGGAGAGGGTAGCCATCTTTTATTGTGTAGAAGATCTATCTATCTGTCTGTCTGTCTGTCTGTCTGTCTATCCATCCATCCATGTATCTAGTTCTTGTGTGTGTGTATGCAACACAAACATGCCCTCAAGTGCCTGTAGAGATCAGAAGAAGGTGTTGGATCCCCTGTAGCCGGAGTTACAGGTGCTATAAACTTTCCAACATGGATGCTGAGAACTAAACTCAGGTCCTCTGTAATAGCAGTATGTACTCTCAGCCATTGGGCCTTCTCTCCAGCCCAGGGTAGAAAGTCTTTACGTCCCTTCTCAAATAATAAACGTGCATCTAAGTGGAGCCTAGGCCATATAAGAACCACCTACAGGCAACCATATCATCAGTGCCCTTCATCGCCCTGCCCTGTTCTCTTAAGACAAGGCCTCTCACTGAGCTGGGAAACGGAAGAGAGGCTAAAGCATCCAGTGAGAAGGAGAGGAAACGGTGACATGTCTTGGGGGAAAATACTCATGTATCCCAGTGAGGACTCTACAGCAAGCTCCCTAAACGTCCACAAGATGGTAGTTGGAGGCCCCTGAAGGGGCACGTCCTGCTCTCGGGCTTATGAGCTCTAAGTCCTCCTGAGCCTGTGGAGAGAGAGGTTTTCTTCTAGAATAGAAGGTTACTGTTTCACTTAGGCCATCATGCTGTGCCTCCACTAAAATTGCACAACTATAATGAAGTTATGTAACATATGTAAATCCTTGGTATAGATTAGATCATTAGACAAATCTCTCTCTTTCTCTCTCTCTCTCTCTCTCTCTCTCTCTCTCTCTCTCTCCCTGTGTGTGTGTGTGTGTGTGTGTGTGTGTGTGTGTGTGTGTGTGTAGGGGGTCTTTTGGGGTGTGTATGGCTGCACATGTCCATATATGCTCACATGGTAAGATGGACAAAGCTGCTTTCCCCTCCTGTTCTCTGTCCCACTCCTTAAAGACAGGGCTTCTCACCGAACCAGAGGCTCGCTGCTAGTCAGCAAGCTCCTGAGACCTGCCTGTCTCCAGCACCAAACACAGATACATTAACCATGCA